>NC_086447.1:343423184-343756041 GCF_028390025.1 Pseudophryne corroboree
ACAAATAAGAGGTAACTTTCCTTTTAAGTTTGCCATTTAGATGCGTTTAATTAAAATAAGATAATTTGCAGGAATGTTTCTTGCTATGGTAGTCAAATAATAGGAAACAAGTAACTAGTAGAGGACCCCAGCTGACAGGTATGCCACCAAGAGGATGACACTATGGGCGGTATTCAAATGCTAAATCATGCCCAAACGCCTTTCTAAAGTGATCCCCGTTACTGCACATATCGCGCCCATAGTAATCAGGTTTAGCTGCATAAAGAGTTGGGCACCCTCGCTACACCAGTGGTAGCGAGCTGAAATTATTATACCACACCCATCAGCAGAAATAGAATAGGTGTGGAAGGGGGTGAAAAGGATTGAATACCACCCTATGTGTTCAATGAGTATGTTGGCCCCACAATGCTGAATTAAGGTTTTAACCATGATGTTGTTATAAGTTTACACATTAAAGTTATCTACAGGAAGAAAGGGAAGAAAGGTTCTTCCTAAAATGGTGACCAATCTGGTCGGATAACCTCCTAAATGAAATCGGTATCATGTAATTAACCTCCAAATAAGGAGGTAAATAAAAGCATTTGGCTAGTATACAGTGATAATGCCAACTGGGTGAAAATATAGGATGTTTTCCATTACACAGTATGAAATGTAAAGTTTGTGTATGGAATGTCAGGTATAACAATGTGTACACATAGAAATTAAAAATAAATTACAGGGTGGTCCATACATGTGGAAACACCCATATAAAAAATATGAATCCAGTGTCCACACAGAAAAACAATGGTGTTCTCTGTTAGATATGTTAAAATGAAGAACACCATTGTTTTTCTTAGGACATTCTGCATCTGTTTGATATGTCACATGACTTCCTTCCCAATTAAAAAAATAGTTGCATTCAAAATTGTCGACTTCAAGATGGCCACCATACAGGTGACATACCCTAAAAGTTTCCGCCCACTCCCATATCACTGAATTAATATTTCCTAACTCAATTCCTTTTTATAAGGGTGTTTCCACATTTATGGGCCACCCTGTACAATGGGCCTGATTCAGACCTGATCGCAAACAGCTAATTTGTTAGCAGTTGGGCAAAACCATGTGCACTGCAGGAAGGGCGGGGGGGGGGGGGGGGGGGGCGAGGGGTCAGATATAACATGTGCAGAGAGAGTTAGATTTGGGTGGGGTGTGTTCAAACTGAATTCTAAATTGCAGTGTAAAAATAAAGCAGCCAGTATTTACCCTGCACAGAAACAATATTACAAAAGCAGGGAAGATCAGAAGCTCCGACCAACAACCAGCGGGACCGCGCATTGTGATTGTTATCGTTCACAGACACAGTACGATCTGCATTATTATGAATGATTGTAGATCCGATCTGTCAGAAATGGCCAAATCGCTCATAATATTGTTTAATGCATGTGCACCTTTAGGGTACACACCTAAAGATTTACCTGTCCAATCTGTCTGGTGGGAACAAAAATCTGGTTATGTATGGAAACAAATGACAATCATCCATTTGCTCACAAATGCTGGAAAATGGTTAAAAATGATTGTTTGGATAAATTTGTTACTTCAAACGGATTTAACCAATTCTTCTGAATGATCATTGTCTGTTTTCAAGCACCTGGGAGCCAATGGTTGCTTGTCATTTGCTTCCATACATTACCACATTTTTGTTTTATGAGCGATATGGCCATTTCTGACAGATCGGAACTACAAATCATTCATAATAATGCAGATCGTTGTTGGTTGGAGCTTCTGATCTTCCCTGCTGCAGGGAAGATCTGAAGCAATCGCCAACTACAGCATGCTCCTGGATGTAGCCACTCCCAGATCTTAAGATATATCTTATGTGTATTGTACTGCCGAAGGAGTTCAAGGGAAATCGTTAACGAGAATGCATCATTTACAGGTCGTCTAGTGTATGGGCATTTTTAGTCTTGTACTGTAAGTTGCTGTTTTCTTGTTTTGCACATTTGTTTATGTACAACAACAATAATAATAATAATAATAATAATAACAACAACAATGGCCCTCATTCTGAGTTGATCGCAGCAGCAAGAAAGTTAGCAATTGGGCAAAACCATGTGCACTGCAGGGGAAGCAGATATATCATGTGCAGAGAGAGTTAGATTTGGGTGGGTTATTTTGTTTCTGTGCAGGGTAAATACTGGCTGCTTTATTTTTACACTGCAAATTAGATTGCAGATTGAACACACCCCACCCAAATCTAACTCTCTCTACACATGTTATATCTACCCCTCCTGCAGTGCACATGGTTTTGCCCAATTGCTAACTTTCTTGCTGCTGCGATCAACTCAGAATGAGGGCCAATGTATGTTGAATACACAGTCACCAAAAGGTCCATACACACGGAGCAATATAGCTGAGAGATTTTGACTATATAGCCAGCAAGCGATAGCGATGCGTGTCCCCGCCAGATCGCTATCGCTGCTAAAAATAGACTGTGCAGGCAAGTCAATTTTGGCTAGGTCGCGGGAAAAGAAAAAGCATCCCCTTGCTTAAACGAGTTAGCCAAAATTGGCCATAACCAAAATTGCTGGTAAAGTTAGTCAAAATCTCCTACTGCCAGTTCAAGGGAAAACGCTCAATCAAAATCTCTCATAGTTAAAATCTCTCCATGTGTATGCACCTAAACATTATTAAAGTAAAGGTAGTATACACATTTGATTAAACATATGGTAACATATAGTGAATTTATAACATTCAGGTTATCTCTAGGCATGACAAAGCATCCAGATAGTTGATATAATAGCCCAATGTAGATAATATATGGCTATACATATAAAGGGTCAGGGGCCAGAGCTTCCAATTGCTTCTACTGCCTTTCCATTTGTATAATACAGTGGATGGGGGATGAGAGGGTAAGAGGCTGGTCTAGACTGAAAGAAGAGAAGAGCGTTTTTTGTGTCAGGGTACTCACCCTGATATAAGCAGACATTGCAGGGTGAATGTCAGTGTATAGCCCTGATTAGAGAACACAGAATGGTGTACATGAAAGGGATAGAGATGATGTTTCCTGCTGTCTCTTCATAGTGCCTGAGTGCGACTGATTTACACACCATGATTATCTGGAAATAGGGCATGACACGCATTTCTCCCTGTGATTGGACTTGTTTGCATAAAAACAACAACAACAAATATTGTATTGTAGGAATTTTCCAAATATCAATGCAGGGACAGCGACAGGGGTTCTGATAGGAGCCTGTTTCTGCAATGTTTAAGAAGTAAAGTGATTGTTAATGAGATCACTTTATTTCCAGGTTCTAGCCCTGGCTGCACTACTGCACATATACTGTACTAGTGGACAGTTGGCCTTATTCAGAGTTGTATGCAATGTTGATGTTGCACGCAGTAGAGCAATTATTTGCCACTGTGCAGGCACCAAAGCCATACTGCACACATGCAGCAATTGAGGCTCTCATTCCAAGTTGATCGATCGCTAGCTACTTTTTGCAGCCGTGCAAACGTATAGTTGCCGCCCACAGCGGAGTGTATTTTCACTTTGCAAGTGTGCGATCGCATGTGCAGCCGAGCGGGACGAAAATGTTTTTTGCAGTTTCTGAGTAGGTCTGAACTTACTCAGCCCTTGCGATCACTTCAGCCTGTCCAGTCCCGGAATTGACGTCAGACACCCGCCCTGCAAACGCCTGTACACGCCTGCGTTTTCCCTATCACTCCCAGAAAACAGTCAGATGACACCCATATACACCTTCCTGTCAATCTCCTTGTGATCGGTTGTGCGAATGGATTTGTCACTAGAAGCATTGCACAGCAACGATGCTTTGTAAACGTACGATGCGCGTGCGCATTGCGGTGCATACACATGCGCAGTAGTAACCTGATCGCTGCGCTGCGAAAAACTGCAGCGAGCGATCAACTCGGAATGAGGGCCTGAGTTGTAACAGCGCACACAGAGGATTTATTTGCAAAATGAGTAACAGAAATTTGGGGTATTTGGGGGGAGGTAAATGTGTGGAAGGTGGCTCTAGAAATGCACACGTTGGGAATGTTTTTAAACCATTTTCTGGGTGTGCCAAAATCAGGCACTGCAAATTTGCTTGCAGATGGAGAGCTCTTAGTGTTAAGGGTACACCCCTAAAGATTTATCTGTACAATCTGTCTGGTGGAAATAAAAATCTGGTAATGTATGGGAGCAAATGACAATTGGTCATTTGCTCCCAAATATTGAAAAACAGACAATGGTCAGTCATACAATTTTTTTGTTTCCACCAGACAGATTGTACAGATAAATCTTTAGGTGTGTACCCTTAAGGGGTACATGATTTTGACACATCGGGATGAGAAATCAGATGAAAAGTTATAAATCGCGGGTCAATCCGATCCAATGTGCGGTCCTGTGCTCATCGGATCGGAGCCTGTGGATCGCAGAAGCTGCAGTATAGATTTGTAGGATCCGGCGGCCTCTGGTAGCTTTGGCTGGGATTGCATACAATACAGCGGATGCAAAAGGACTACATACATAGAAACATAGAATTTGATGGCAGATAGGAACCACTTGGCCCATATACTCTGTCCCTTTTTTTATCCTTTAGGTAATCTCAACCCTTTTTGAACCTTAATTCTTTGTAAGGATATTCATCTGCCTATCCCAAGCATGTTTAATATGCCTATCCCAAGCATACGATGTATCATATGCGATCCTGCTGCCTTGGAAGTTGCCGGGCAGTTCAAGGGCAATGTATGCAACTTCTCCCTTTGGAGAAGTTGCACTAGTGTATAGCCACCTTTAGTATCTGGGAGGGATACTACAGATCCTACTCCTTGAAAATTCTATATGCAGCTTGGTAAATGTAATATTTTTTATCAGGCCCCATAGAAACGTATGGGGGCTTCTTTTGCAATCAAAATAGGGGACAGGATATAAGTTCTGTGGATGCTTAATAGTTGCAGGTTTACCCCAGAAAATTACTCTTCATGGGTTATTCTGCATTTTTATCTCTCTGTTATATACATTATTTGACATGTATTGTCCTAATAACTTGGTACTTGTTTTTGTTATTGTTACATACACCTGTCTGTTGAAAATAAATAAATGCTATATATTATATTGTACTTGCTATTTTTTGCCTAATAAACTAAATAAAAGGTTCACTGGATTAGACAAATTTATAAAAAAAAGTAAAAAAAAAAAAAGTTTGACAATTTTTTTTTGGAGCTATAAGATATTTTGCATGTTGAAATGATAGTTTTAAGCTACTTAACAGGTTCTGCTTTTGTTTACTGGAGTATAAGAATCTGCCAGACAGTCGGCTACATTCAAATGCATTCACATTATTTGCAATACAAAACAGCAAATATACAATTTAGGCATGCCTGAATGAATTGTGTATTTAACCTTTTTCTTTAAAATATGGTTATGTATAAATAAAACTTTGGATTGAAGTGAGTGGTTATTTAATTGCTTATTGCATTGATACACTTCTGTCTACACAAGCTGAATGAATTGCTGACTGGAAGTCATCTGGAGATTTGCTATTGTAATTAAGATTGCTGTCCTTGCTGAAGCGTGTACTGTGAGGAAACAATAAGGGTGATGCAAATACAGTTCTCTGGGGTCATAATTTAGCCTCCCTAGAAATGGTGAAATATGTTTGTAACGAGAGAATGGATGCAATTTGTCCTATTAACGAGTCATTGAGCCTTCCTAATGGGTTAACAGAATAAAGTGTCCTCTTGGGTGAAATAAAATAACATATCCATATGCCATTCTGCCTTTTCCCTCATTAGCCAGGGCTGTCCACAGGTTGTTATTATTAAGGCAGGTCAGGTTACTTAGGCGTGTGTGCACACTACATAGCAGGCAGATAAGTTTGACGATCCACATAAATCATAATGACAATTGACGACAAGGCACACTTCTCAGGCGCTGCACAGAACGAGTTCTTTTCAACATAACATTTCTACAGCCATGTAACAACTATGAATACTGTATATATAAGGTACACAAACCAATGGTTTCACCTAAATCACCTCTGAAAATCCTAGATTCTATTGTTCCAACGAGGAATGTGTATAAAGACCTTTTCACAATTTAATTTCAATTTTATTGAACATTCTAACAATACCAATGTGCTTTATTTAATTATAATACGGTTCAAGTAACACTTGGATTAGGATATATGACAATTATAGCTGATCATATTGCAAAATTTGTTTATTGCATATACAGTATTGTTAATATTACCTGTTTTATATTTTTCATGCATTTCATCTGAGCAATTCATACAGCCAGTACTTTTGGTTTTAAATAAACTATTAGGGGTCCTTTAGGAGGAGTCCTTCTGTGGTTTGGGTTTGCACTGTATGCTAATGTATGGGAGTGGAAGTCTTTGATCTCTACATTAGAAGTCTGCTGATGTCATACATTTGATTTGACAGATTGGCACCAAATCAGATCCGTGGGTTAAGAAAGTCACGGGGCGTTCCTTGTGCTCCCTTAGAATAGGACTGCCTCTTTCTGGCTTCCTTCAGTTCCATTTAAAGCTCAGTGGGGCTTTAATGAAAACGTGTCTGCAAATATCTCATTCAAGTAACAAGATGGTAAGTGGCTTGATGTGCGCAGGGAGTTCCCTATCCTATGGATTGTGCATTGCTTTTCAAGCGGGCTTCTGGTGGATACAAACATTTCATAAGATTTTAGAGATTTCTGAATTTATTGTTTTAGTGGTTTGGATGCTGCTGACAGTGTGATCAGTAAAGAGGATTTCCATTTCTGTCATTTCTGCGATTACTACAACTAACTGGCATTAACTTTGTTTCTACTTCCAAAACTCTGTTCTAACCACTGGAACGAAAGTTGTGCAATGCAGCTAAGACCAGACTCCTCTGTATCATTTGTATTGATTGCTAAACACGACTTGTATGTATGTATGTATGTATGTACTTGATCTAATATTTTTTATTTTGTTAATTGGTGACTGGTATGAAATTGGTGGATGCAAGAAGTAGGTTTTGGCTTGAGGTCTGGTTAGTGGAGGTGGAAGTGAGTGGTCAGCTGATCTCCGTTTCCATTCACACCAGCAGGGCAATATCTGCTCAGCAGCCAGTGTGCTCCTGCAGGGAATACAGCAGTACCTCGGACCTCCGCAAAGAATGTTGCTTTTGTTGTGTCTCAAAAGTCTGTTTTTGCTATATCTAACCAAGTCCTCCTCCTGTGTTACTTTTACAGAACACTATTCTAGCTTGCCAAGACCAGTACTTTGCAGGGGGTCAGGGCTATGATTGCCCATACTTCTCCACAACTTCAGCGGCCAGTGTTGATGTTTCCAAGGATACTTGGGTCTCTCTCTGGACTTCTGGTCTCCAGGACGACAGATCATGCAACCCAGACCCACAGTCCCACGGTATGTCCACTCTCTAATCACAGATGATGCTCTAGAGTTTGGAAAGCTTTCAGTACCACCTTAAAGCGAATCTCCTAATCCCTGCACCTGTTAAAGCAAAGTATAGCAATGCGTTTCCTTATGTGGATACTAAAGGAAAAGTAGCAAATTTTATTTCATATTTTTTTTTTTTTTTTTTTTTTTTTTTTTTTTTTTTTTATACATTAATTGGAGCTTGGAACAGTCGCTATTGACTTAACAATTTGTTATTTGGAAGTTGAAGCTATACGTTTTGTTTGTACTAGTGGAAATCTAAAACCGCTTTCATCCCTCCATCTCCTACTGGGCTTTCTAGAAGATAACTCGGAGAATACTTTAGGCACTTACATTACAATTAGCCGCTATTCCAAATACTAATTCACACTGACTACCAATGTTTGTGGCTAATTAGCTTTAATGAATAATTCTAATGTTTGTATTTTCATTTCCTTCCAGGACATTCATATATTGGGTGCACACTTCAAGATTACCTTGGGGAAGAACAGTTATCTTCGCAGATGTTCACAAACAAACAGGTAAATATGTGATTATTGTCTAACAAGAGGGCTAAAGATGTGTATGTGTGGGGGAGGGCTGTACCCCTGTCCTGTTATGTGTCATGACCCTTATCCAGCGAGCTTTAGTGATCATTTGAAACCGAAAGAGCTCTCCGCATGGGGCAGAGATCGGCAACATAACAGATATACCTCCAGTGTATCATTATCGCTGCATGACCGTATGCGTTGTATAACCTGGAATGTACTTGAGACAACTGCACCGTACAGTATGATAGTAAATCATGCCCTGCATCTCTCCCACAGCTCCAGGATACCTTGGTGCAGAGAGAAGAGGAGCTGGCCCGCTTACACGAGGAGAACAACAAGCTAAAGCAGTACCTGAGCTCAACTTTTGTGAAGTGCTTAGAGGAGAAGACGAAGGTGTGTAATCGCCTTTCACTACTACAACAATAGCTCTTTACATAGGTTTCCCTGCTAGCAGCTTCCAACACCATTTTATTATTAGTCAATAGAAATCGCTAATGTCTACAGGTGTAATTAATCTGCAGATAAAACTAACTACATGCTTATCAGGGCTAGATAGAGATCTCCTGTGATACGGGGCACACAGCCACGTGTGGGGGAGTCGGCACTTCTCTAGTATGCTGATCTGGCTGCAGCCGCACTGTAACTCTTTGTTGTCCGCAATCTTGAGTGCAAATTAACCCTTGTCTAGTAAGTGTTCTCCTTGGTGTGCTTGCAAATTGCACCTGCAGTGCACATCTAGGTTATGTCTCCTGCGGCGGTAATTTGTACTCAAACTCTCCAGCCACGTACCTGCAGGATTACTATCAGTGTGCAGGAATGTCACACACTAATCTATGCTCCTCACTTACACTTTTTTCCAAAGCCCGCCATACATAAATACTATAGAGCCTTGTACAATAAAGCAGCTTTTATACAACCTAAAATATTTGCCCTTTAACTTACTCCCTTAGGTCAGAGAGGGTGACGTTCAGCTGTCCAGCTATAGCAGAACTCGGTCATTGCATGTCACATAGAATTTGACAGCAGATAATAACCACTTGTGCCATCATTTACACACACGCTTACACACTAGGGTTCATTTTTTTGGTGGAAGCCAATTAACCTACCAGTATATGTTTGGATTGTGGAAGGAGTCCGGAGTACCCGGAGGAAACCCACGCAAGCACGGAGAGTA
This sequence comes from Pseudophryne corroboree, assembly GCF_028390025.1. Classification (NCBI taxonomy): domain Eukaryota; kingdom Metazoa; phylum Chordata; class Amphibia; order Anura; family Myobatrachidae; genus Pseudophryne; species Pseudophryne corroboree. The sequence goes on from NC_086447.1 coordinate 343,432,313, forward strand.
TATACAAAGTCCACACAGGACCTTGGCCAAGTCCCAGCCAACAATGCTAGGCTGGGAATTGTAGTTCCACTACGATTGCAGAGTCACAATTTATCTCAACTGATTTATTAAAACGGATGAAGCACTTCCTTATGGGAATGAGAATATTGTTTAAAGCTGCTAGATAACTGTGCAATCGTAGCAGTCCCAGCAATTAATCCAGACTTCATTGTTTCTAGCTCTAGGCAGCCTATGCCTTTCTTCTGCTTCTGTACTGTTTAATGTGAATGTGTAGTTTAATAGTTCTTCTACATTTGTGTTGCAGAAATTGCTATCTCAGCATACTGTTTGTGCCCCACTAAAGAGGAAATGCAGAGTTAGCAGCCTTGCCTCCCCTGACCCTGCTGCTAAGAAGGCCAAGAGGAATCTATTCAATGAATTCACTGCCTGCGAGGAACAATCCAGCCCCCCTGTGGAAAACTGGGTCTTGCAAACCCTGGGACTGAAGGATGTCAACACGATCGATGATTCTGCGTCAGCTAACTACAGTGCCATAGCCACAGAGCTGGCCAGCAGCGACTATGGCAATGTGAAGGACTCCCCATCATCTGGATACAGCACCGTGCACCTGACACCTGTACACAGCACCTGCACCCAGGACTCTCCCTCTTACATGCAGGAAGTCTCTCCAACATCATGTAGCCCTACATCACTGCCAAAGAGCGAGCCTGTAAGTCCCTTTGGGTCTCCTATCTACTACACCCCTGAGGTGTCCCCAAACAAAACTGAAGTTGCCTTCTCTACATCACTGAACCCCCATTGCAATGTGAAAACCCACAGCTTCTCCAACGGGCAGGCATTTGTCCGCAGAGACGGGGAAGGGGGCTGGAAGTTCACATGGGTGCCCAAGCAGTCTGAATAATGCCCGGCATGGGGTCTATTCCTGGGACTTTCCGGGGCGTTTTTGCACTTGACTAGTCATGAGGACCTGTGAAGATTGTTCAGGACAGAAGCGTGATACACATCCCGATGTTGCAGTCTACATATATATAAACCATTGCCAGTGCTAATAAGGGATCTTCATCTGTTTACATGTGAATCTGTATAGATATATTTTCCGTGAAAAATAAGTGATATGCTAACAGTATTTATTTCTGTTTTGGTTCTAAGTGCAATTAACGCCAGTGCAGTTCTACAGTACATAGGTAGTTCTGGGAAAGCCCCTATGTAAATTGCTGCCTGCGAGTCCTTTTCTCACTGCCTTGTGTATTGTGCGGTGGAGTTTTCGCCACAATACATATGAACTACCTGCATGAAAACTGCTGTATGCTGACTGTGAACACAAAAGACGTTTATTTCCTGCTCCCTGTACGTCAGTGTAGTTAGTCTACACTAGTCACTGCCAGGCTGTACATGTGTGGGCAGGTGCACAGCCCTTTGTCTCCTCATCTCTGATTAACATGCGGGGTTCCCCAATAACACCGATGTACCAAGCCTATTTAATGCATTAATGAGGAGCAGTCTCCTGTGTTCACCTGTATATAAATAAACCGTAAACTATTTTCCGAAGTACTGGCATTGATTGTCTCTATTATATCTATTCTATTCACATCTAACTGGGCTATTCTTCTTTTACTTAATGATAAAGGTATGGTTTCATTACATACTGAGTAATGCAGCAATTACTGGAATAAGATCATATTTTTAGTAGGTAAGGTCTATCAGAAGCAAGCTAGCGTGTAAGACAGTGTCCCTGCCTGCTTACCTGGACATGCTGTGACTTCTAGTTCCCTAACAGATGAAGAGCAGCAGAGATACATGCATTTAGTATTGGTTTATGAAACTCTCGGCTCTGTATTACATATGTAAGTGGGAGAGATTGGTAATGTAAGAGTCCACCGATTATACATTATACGCATCTTCCTCTAATATCGGTGCTACATGCCAATACCTTTTGTTAATACTATTATTTTTGAGATCCATAGTTATAATTAAACAGCAGAATTTATTTCTGATCACTTCAATGACGTCAGTTGGACTTTTGCTGGCACTAGAAGTGATATTTTGTTTCCATTCTTCCTCTCACCCTCTGAAGATACACATAAACTGTTTCAGATTGCTACACAATTACACCTGACTATAACACCGATGATCGCTGCTGCACCAAATACACTGACCCTTAATCATACTTGCCTACCTGACCCTCTCCATGAGGGAGAAAATGCTCTGTTCAAGGACTTTCCTGGTAATGTATGATTGCCATCACCTGTGGTGAAACTCCTTTCTTATCAATTAACTAGCTCACCACAGGTGATGGCAATCATACATTACCTGGAAAGTCCAGGAACAGAGCATTTTCTCCCTCATGGAGAGGGTCAGGTAGGCAAGTATGCCCTTAATGCTGCCAGGATATGGTCTGCAGTGGTGGCATTTGCAGTGTGTGGTGCTTTGCTATGGCCTGGGGCTGTGGCGAGCTCCGATAACGACTGATCACTGGTATATGGCCTGACAAGCAATTCATTTGTCAACTACTGCATCGAAGTAGATCTATAATTAAGGAGGTGTTGAGTTAATTAGTGTTTAGCCTACAAGTACAGGGTGCGAGGTCTAGTTTGTAAATCACATTACTGATAAGATGAATAGGTTTATTTGTAGCCATGGGTAGTCTATTCTTCCTGCCAGCGGGTCGCCCGGCTATCTGCATTGTATCCTGATCTCTCCCTCACTTTAGTAATGAAGATAAAGAGCAAGCTCTTTATGGCTTGTCTAGTCTACCTTCCACTGTCCAGTTGTTGTTAAACCAGATGTACCGGGGAATGCTAGCTGGGCATGCTAGAACTTGTAGTCCCACAATAGCTGGAGAAGCACCATCTGCGATTTATAGTAGTAATGAAGCATGCGGAAAGCTGATTCAAGAGTCATTCGTCTCTCCCCTTTGGCACGACCGATTTATTTGAACAAGATCCTGATTCATCAAATTAAGCACTCCTTATGTACTCCGTGCACTTGTCTCCCTGGGGCCCAATGTATAGTCCCGGTCCTGGCTGATCTGCTCCATACAAGTAGATACCAGACACTTCTAGCAGGTGTTCTGACAGATTGGAAAGGAGACCTACGTCTGGTTACCTGATGCCCAGCACTAATAATTGTGTCTGTGCATTTGCCACACTTCTGTATGGAACTGAAATAATGTTTTCAATACAGTAGTGGGGAATACTGCATACACACCTTCTGAGACAGACTTAAAATCACATGAAACCACTACTAGGGAATGTACAGTAGGGTGGTAGGCAAAGTTAGTCCCTTTCCTGTGTTTGTTATAAAGTAACTTTTACTTATACTACATTTCATTGGTCTTTTTTTTTTAAATATACATCTGTGTATATTACATACAGATTTGTAAGTGGCAATTAAATAATTTCATGTGCCACACTCATTGCTAATATTTTGAATGCTAGGTTGTATCATGGCATTTTTATATTTATCAATTTTACATCCGTAATGCCCAAGTATGATACTCACAGTAACAGTCTAATTTAAGAAAGCATAATAACCTGAACCAATAGCGGTCACTAATGCTATTTAGATGTCCATCCAGATCTGTAAAAGTACTTCTCTAAAAGGACACGTGAAATAATTTATGTATCAGTTACAAACGTTTACCTACATTACCGGCTGATCTACTTCTAACTAAAGAATTCTCCAAGCCTAACACTATGAGCTAGGGCACAGAGAGAGATGTGGGGCAGCTATTTATGCGAACCCCCCCCCCCCCCCCCCCAAATAAATGTGTAGACCATTTGTGTGTTGACCATTGTCATGTTGACCTTTTGAACCTGTCAACCTTAAGCATTGTCGACCTTTCATATGCCAACTAGTGATGAGCGGGTTCGGTTCCTCGGAATCTGAACCCCCCCGAACTTCAGCCTTTTTACACGGGTCCGAGGCAGGTTCGAACCTTCCCGCCTTGCTCGGCTAACCCGAGCGCGCCCGAACGTCATCATCCCGCTGTCGGATTCTCGCGAGACTCGGATTCTATATAAGGAGCCGCGCGTCGCCGCCATTTTCACACGTGCATTGAGATTGATAGGGAGAGGACGTGGCTGGCGTCCTCTCCGTTTATAGAGAAGAGAGTAGAGAGTTAGAGACACTATTTAGTATTTACTAATTTTGGGGAGCATATTAGGACTGGAGTACTACTACTTGCTGATAGTGTGACCATTGACCACCAGTTTAATTAATCCGTTCTGTGCCTAAAAAAAAAACGATACACAGTGTGACACAGTCACATACCATATCTGTGCTCAGCCTCAGTGTGCTGCATCATCATATGTAATACTGTAGTGTATATCTGACTGTGCTGAGTGCTCACTGCTCACACAGCTTAATTGTGGGGGAGACTGGGGAGCAGTTAGAGCAGGAGTACATAAATAATATATTTTAAGTACAGTGCACACTTTTGCTGCCAGAGTGCCACACTGCCAGTGTGACTGACCAGTGACCACACTGACCACCAGTATATTGTGATTGTCTGCTTAGGACGGAGTACTACTTGCTGATAGTGTGACCAGTGACCACCACCAGTTTAATTAATCCGTTCTCTGCCTGAAAAAAAAAAACGATACACAGTGTGACACAGTCACATACCATATCTGTGCTCAGCCCAGTGTGCTGCATCATATGTAATACTGTATATCATTATCTGACTGTGCTGAGTGCTCACTGCTCACACAGCTTAATTGTGGGGGAGACTGGGGAGCAGTTATAGCAGGAGTACATATTTTAAGTACAGTGCACACTTTTGCTGCCAGAGTGCCACTGCCAGTGTGACTGACCAGTGACCACTGACCACCAGTATATTGTGATTGTCTGCTGACCACCAGTATATTGTGATTGTCTGCCTGAAAAAGTTAAACACTCGTCGTGTGGTGTTTTTATAAACGCATTCTGCAGACAGTGTCCACTGTCCAGCAGGTCCGTCATTACATAATATATACCTGTCCGGCTGCAGTACTAGTGTGATATATATATATATATATATATATTTTATTTTTATCTCATTATCATCCAGTCTATATTAGCAGCAGACACAGTACGGTAGTCCACGGCTGTAGCTACCTCTGTGTCGGCAGTCGCTCGTCCATCCATAATTGTATACCACCTACCCGTGGTTTTTTTTTCTATCTTCTTGATACTAGTAGCTTACTTTAGGAGTCTGCAGTGCTGACAGACAGTGTCCAGCAGGTCCGTCATTACATAATATATATACCTGTCCGGCTGCAGTACTAGTGTGATATTGTTAGGGTCTCCTGCCCTGTGCTGCCACGTCGTCATGGCAACCGGGAGACGAGTGCTAGTGGAGTAACCTGAGCGCAGCTGATACTCCGGTTCGGGTCTTTTGCTGTGCAGTGGTTATAGGCTCTGTGCACGGCAGGGGATCCGGTGCTGGTTTTTGTGCTCACAGTCTGTGAGGTCTGAGTGGGGCGTGGACAGCACCTGCTTTATAAGGCCTCTTTTCAGGGTAAGCAGATGCTGCTGAATCTTTGTTGGTTAGTCAGTTCATGAAAGTTAGCCAGTACTGTGTAGCTTTGTATTTGTTTGTTGCTTACTGCAAATAGGCCTGGGGATTTGGTATTACACTCTGCCAATCCAGACCTAGCAGTAAGACTGGAGTCAGTCGTTTAGCTTGCTGGGGTTCTGTTACTACTCTGTGAACTTAGCAAGTTTGCGGCTGTATTCTAAGCCTTGCCTGTCTAATCCTGTCTCACTGTGCTAGGTGTCAGGGGTCAGTTTAGTGGCAGTAAGCTAAAACCTGTGCACTGCAAGTGAGAAATAGGATTGTGGAGACTCTCCTTGTGTCTATCATTCCATCTCTGACCAAGGAGTTTACTGCCACACCCGTTGGTAACCCTTTAGGGTTTTGCTGTTGCCCTTAGCAACAGCATTTCAGGTTCTCTACGTATTAAAACACAACATCTTGCTTTTTCCATCTGTGCAGTTCTAATACAAGGGAGATACCCAGTTCCTTAGCCTCTGGGCTTCTCTGTTCACTTTGTGTGTATTTTGTTACCCTATTACCTTCTGTGTACGTTATGTCATATTCCCCAGTTTGTCTGTGAGTCCATTTGTTTTGCATAACAGTTCAAACACCAGTACATTCCTGCAGACACTGGAGTGCATAACAGTTCTGACACCAGTACTTTCCTGCAGGCACTGGTGTGCATAACAGATATATATATATATATATTTTATTTTTATCTCATTATCATCCAGTCTATATTAGCAGCAGACACAGTACGGTAGTCCACGGCTGTAGCTACCTCTGTGTCGGCAGTCGCTCGTCCATCCATAATTGTATACCACCTACCCGTGGTTTTTTTTTCTATCTTCTTGATACTAGTAGCTTACTTTAGGAGTCTGCAGTGCTGACAGACAGTGTCCAGCAGGTCCGTCATTACATAATATATATACCTGTCCGGCTGCAGTACTAGTGTGATATATATATATATTTTAATTTTATCTCATTATCATCCAGTCTATATTAGCAGCAGACACAGTACGGTAGTCCACGGCTGTAGCTACCTCTGTGTCAGCAGTCGCTCGTACATCCATAATTGTATACCACCTACCCGTGGTTTTTTTTTCTATCTTCTTGATACTAGTAGCTTACTTTAGGAGTCTGCAGTGCTGACAGACAGTGTCCAGCAGGTCCGTCATTACATAATATATATACCTGTCCGGCTGCAGTACTAGTGTGATATATATATATATATATATATTTTATTTTTATCTCATTATCATCCAGTCTATATTAGCAGCAGACACAGTACGGTAGTCCACGGCTGTAGCTACCTCTGTGTCGGCAGTCGCTCGTCCATCCATAAGTATACTTGTATCCATCCATCTCCATTGTTTACCTGAGGTGCCTTTTAGTTGTGCCTATTAAAATATGGAGAACAAAAATGTTGAGGTTCCAAAAATAGGGAAAGATCAATATCAACTTCCACCTCGTGCTGAAGCTGCTGCCACTAGTCATGGCCGAGACGATGAAATTCCATCAACGTCGTCTGCCAAGGCCAATGCCCAATGTCATAGTACAGAGCATGTAAAATCCAAAACACCAAATATCAGTAAAAAAAGGACTCAAAAATCTAAACTAAAATTGTCGGAGGAGAAGCGTAAACTTGCCAATATGCCATTTACCACACGGAGTGGCAAGGAACGGCTGAGGCCCTGGCCTATGTTAATGGCTAGTGGTTCAGCTTCACATGAGGATGGAAGCACTCAGCCTCTCGCTAGAAAAATGAAAAGACTCAAGCTGGCAAAAGCACAGCAAAGAACTGTGCGTTCTTCGAAATCCCAAATCCACAAGGAGAGTCCAATTGTGTCGGTTGCGATGCCTGACCTTCCCAACACTGGACGTGAAGAGCATGTGCCTTCCACCATTTGCACGCCCCCTGCAAGTGCTGGAAGGAGCACCCGCAGTCCAGTTCCTGATAGTCAGATTGAAGATGTCAGTGTTGAAGTACACCAGGATGAGGAGGATCTTGGTGTTGCTGGCGCTGGGGAGGAAATTGACAAGGAGGATTCTGATGGTGAGGTGGTTTGTTTAAGTCAGGCACCCGGGGAGACACCTGTTGTCCGTGGGAGGAATAGGGCCATTGATATGCCTGGTGAAAATACCAAAAAAATCAGCTCTTCGGTGTGGAAGTATTTCAACAGAAATGCGGACAACATTTGTCAAGCCGTGTGTTGCCTTTGTCAAGCTGTAATAAGTAGGGGTAAGGATGTTAACCACCTCGGAACATCCTCCCTTATACGTCACCTGCAGCGCATTCATAATAAGTCAGTGACAAGTTCAAAAACTTTGGGCGACAGCGGAAGCAGTCCACTGACCAGTAAATCCCTTCCTCTTGTAACCAAGCTCACGCAAACCACCCCACCAACTCCCTCAGTGTCAATTTCCTCCTTCCCCAGGAATGCCAATAGTCCTGCAGGCCATGTCACTGGCAATTCTGACGAGTCCTCTCCTGCCTGGGATTCCTCCGATGCATCCTTGCGTGTAACGCCTACTGCTGCTGGCGCTGCTGTTGTTGCTGCTGGGAGTCGATGGTCATCCCAGAGGGGAAGTCGTAAGACCACTTTTACTACTTCCACCAAGCAATTGACTGTCCAACAGTCCTTTGCGAGGAAGATGAAATATCACAGCAGTCATCCTGCTGCAAAGCGGATAACTGAGGCCTTGGCATCCTGGGTGGTGAAAAAACGTGGTTCCGGTATCCATCATTACTGCAGAGCCAACTAGAGACTTGTTGGAGGTACTGTGTCCCCGGTACCAAATACCATCTAGGTTCCATTTCTCTAGGCAGGCGATACCGAAAATGTACACAGACCTCAGAAAAAGAGTCACCAGTGTCCTAAAAAATGCAGCTGTACCCAATGTCCACTTAACCACGGACATGTGGACAAGTGGAGCAGGGCAGGGTCAGGACTATATGACTGTGACAGCCCACTGGGTAGATGTATGGACTCCCGCCCCAAGAACAGCAGCGGCGGCACCAGTAGCAGCATCTCGCAAACGCCAACTCTTTCCTAGGCAGGCTACGCTTTGTATCACCGGTTTCCAGAATACGCACACAGCTGAAAACCTCTTACGGCAACTGAGGAAGATCATCGCGGAATGGCTTACCCCAATTGGACTCTCCTGTGGATTTGTGGCATCGGACAACGCCAGCAATATTGTGTGTGCATTAAATATGGGCAAATTCCAGCACGTCCCATGTTTTGCACATACCTTGAATTTGGTGGTGCAGAATTATTTAAAAAACGAGAGGGGCGTGCAAGAGATGCTGTCGGTGGCCAGAAGAATTGCGGGACACTTTCGGCGTACAGGCACCACGTACAGAAGACTGGAGCACCACCAAAAACGCCTGAACCTGCCCTGCCATCATCTGAAGCAAGAAGTGGTAACGAGGTGGAATTCAACCCTATATATGCTTCAGAGGTTGGAGGAGCAGCAAAAGGCCATTCAAGCCTATACAATTGAGCACGATATAGGAGGAGGAATGCACCTGTCTCAAGCGCAGTGGAGAATGATTTCAACGTTGTGCAAGGTTCTGCTGCCCTTTGAACTTGCCACACGTGAAGTCAGTTCAGACACTGCCAGCCTGAGTCAGGTCATTCCCCTCATCAGGCTTTTGCAGAAGAAGCTGGAGACATTGAAGGAGGAGCTAACACAGAGCGATTCCGCTAGGCATGTGGGACTTGTGGATGGAGCCCTTAATTCGCTTAACAAGGATTCACGGGTGGTCAATCTGTTGAAATCAGAGCACTACATTTTGGCCACCGTGCTCGATCCTAGATTTAAAACCTACCTTGGATCTCTCTTTCCGGCAGACACAAGTCTGCTGGGGTTCAAAGACCTGCTGGTGAGAAAATTGTCAAGTCAAGCGGAACGCGACCTGTCAACATCTCCTCCTTCACATTCTCCCGCAACTGGGGGTGCGAGGAAAAGGCTCAGAATTCCGAGCCCACCCGCTGGCGGTGATGCAGGGCAGTCTGGAGCGACTGCTGATGCTGACATCTGGTCCGGACTGAAGGACCTGCCAACGATTACGGACATGTCGTCTACTGGCACTGCATATGATTCTCTCCCCATTGAAAGAATGGTGGAGGATTATATGAGTGACCGCATCCAAGTAGGCACGTCAGACAGTCCGTACTTATACTGGCAGGAAAAAGAGGCAATTTGGAGGCCCTTGCACAAACTGGCTTTATTCTACCTAAGTTGCCCTCCCACAAGTGTGTACTCCGAAAGAGTGTTTAGTGCCGCCGCTCACCTTGTCAGCAATCGGCGTACGAGGTTACATCCAGAAAATGTGGAGAAGATGATGTTCATTAAAATGAATTATAATCAATTCCTCCGTGGAGACATTGACCAGCAGCAATTGCCTCCACAAAGTACACAGGGAGCTGAGATGGTGGATTCCAGTGGGGACGAATTGATAATCTGTGAGGAGGGGGATGTACACGGTGATATATCGGAGGATGATGATGAGGTGGACATCTTACCTCTGTAGAGCCAGTTTGTGCAAGGAGAGATTAATTGCTTCTTTTTTGGTGGGGGTCCAAACCAACCCGTCATTTCAGTCACAGTCGTGTGGCAGACCCTGTCACTGAAATGATGGGTTGGTTAAAGTGTGCATGTCCTGTTTATACAACATAAGGGTGGGTGGGAGGGCCCAAGGACAATTCCATCTTGCACCTCTTTTTTCTTTCATTTTTCTTTGCGTCATGTGCTGTTTGGGGAGTGTTTTTTGGAAGGGCCATCCTGCGTGACACTGCAGTGCCACTCCTGGATGGGCCAGGTGTTTGTGTCGGCCACTAGGGTCGCTTATCTTACTCACACAGCTACCTCATTGCGCCTCTTTTTTTCTTCTTTGCGTCATGTGCTGTTTGGGGAGTGTTTTTTGGAAGGGCCATCCTGCGTGACACTGCAGTGCCACTCCTAGATGGGCCAGGTGTTTGTGTCGGCCACTAGGGTCGCTTAGCTTACTCACACAGCTACCTCATTGCGCCTCTTTTTTTCTTTGCGTCATGTGCTGTTTGGGGAGTGTTTTTTGGAAGGGCCATCCTGTGTGACACTGCAGTGCCACTCCTAGATGGGCCAGGTGTTTGTGTCGGCCACTAGGGTCGCTTAGCTTACTCACACAGCTACCTCATTGCGCCTCTTTTTTTCTTTGCGTCATGTGCTGTTTGGGGAGTGTTTTTTGGAAGGGCCATCCTGCGTGACACTGCAGTGCCACTCCTAGATGGGCCAGGTGTTTGTGTCCGCCACTAGGGTCGCTTAGCTTACTCACACAGCTACCTCATTGCGCCTCTTTTTTTCTTTGCGTCATGTGCTGTTTGGGGAGTGTTTTTTGGAAGGGCCATCCTGCGTGACACTGCAGTGCCACTCCTAGATGGCCCAGGTGTTTGTGTCGGCCACTAGGGTCGCTTAGCTTACTCACACAGCTACCTAATTGCGCCTCTTTTTTTCTTTGCGTCATGTGCTGTTTGGGGAGTGTTTTTTGGAAGGGCCATCCAGCGTGACACTGCAGTGACACTCCTAGATGGGCCAGGTGTTTGTGTCGGCCACTAGGGTCGCTTAGCTTACTCACACAGCTACCTCATTGCGCCTCTTTTTTTCTTTGCGTCATGTGCTGTTTGGGGAGTGTTTTTTGGAAGGGCCATCCAGCGTGACACTGCAGTGCCACTCCTAGATGGGCCAGGTGTTTGTGTCGGCCACTTGGGTCGCTTAGCTTAGTCATCCAGCGACCTCGGTGCAAATTTTAGGACTAAAAATAATATTGTGAGGTGTGAGGTGTTCAGAATAGACTGAAAATGAGTGGAAATTATGGTTTTTGAGGTTAATAATACTTTGGGATCAAAATGACCCCCAAATTCTATGATTTAAGCTGTTTTTTAGGGTTATTTGAAAAAAACACCCGAATCCAAAACACACCCGAATCCGACAAAAAAAATTCGGTGAGGTTTTGCCAAAACGTGGTCGAACCCAAAACACGGCCGCGGAACCGAACCCAAAACCAAAACACAAAACCCGAAAAATTTCAAGTGCACATCTCTAATGCCAACCTTTTGTACTTAACGATGTAATGCATGTCAACCATATGATGTCGACCTGTAGACTGTTAACCACACAATGGAGATCTCTCATCTGGATACCAAGTGTAATTTAGAGCAAATGATTATTTGTAGAGGGAATAAAAAATGGGTCTTTCCTGGGAAACCCATGGGAGCCCTATTTGTGTAGGGGAGAATTAGGGCCTGGTTCAGTGGTGGATATTAATGCATGCACGCTAGCACTAATATGCTGATGCTAGTTTCAGCCTTCCCTTTGTGTACTAGTACCGTATGCACCGACTGTGCTAGCCCTGAGACACCTACTTCCAGTGATCGTGGACAGTGCAAATCCACTGGTGGTTCTGAGCACTCCACCATCAGTGCACTATTGCATGCACCATAGGCACTTGCACCAAGCTATGGTTCCTGTAAACATGGCCTCTGTGGGTGGAGATCTGCATTTGGGAACCTGGCTGCAATCATTGACACATCATGACACTTCCATTACATGAAATGGCCTCTTTCTGTGTTCACTTCAGGCCACCTCCCAGGAGTGCCCATAATTTTCCACCACTAGTTCTATTGCCAGCATCTCCCTACGCAACAGCTGTCTCTGCATGCAGTCAGTGGATTGCCTGCACCGTGGTGATTTTCTAAATGTTTTGCACATATGCAGCAGCAAATAATTGCTCAACTGTGTAAACATCTGCACTGCATCAACATGAATTAGAACCCAAGAGGCAAAGTGAATGGACAGTAGATCAGATAAATACAGAAGAACTGAACCTACGGTATAGTATTTGACCCTAAATACTGTAGTTTTCACTTTAGTCTGATTTTCTGAGAGTTACACAGCTACAGTATACTGGGAGATTGTCAGAGTACGCATAACCCAGCAATACAATTGAAAGAATCCTCAGTGCAATGATACTATTATTCTTAACTTGCAGCATTGTTTTTATCATTTCCATTAAAAATAAGCCCCCCAGGGTAGAGTTTTCACCACACCAAACAACTTACCAGGATACTGATACCCCTTTTCCACTAGCATTTTTAAACACGGGTAAATGTGCGGGGGCGCGCATTTACCCCTGTTTTTCCCTAGTGGAAACGGGTCCCCCGGAAAATTCCCGGATCAAGTGATCCGGGAATCCTACCCTGGTAGCTAGCCGGGTTGAACATGTGTTCAACCTGGTAAGCTGTCTAGTGTAAACGGGAGCCATGTCGAGGCGACACGGCTCCCGTTCACAAGGCATAGGGAGGGCGGCGCTGGGAGAACATGTGATCTCCCAGCGCCGCCCCTGCCGCGTCACTAGCGCGTCAGCAACCCGGCAATTGCTGGGTTGGTGAGCGCTGTCTGCAGGGGGCTGTAGCACGGGTCGCAGCCGTGTCAGGCGACACGGCTGCGACCCGTGCTACGCTAGTGGAAAAGGGGTGTCATTTAGATGCAAATTTGGAAGTTCTGTCCCTTTTCCACTAGCATTTTTAAACACGGGTAAATGTGCGGGGGCGCACATTTACCCGTGTTTTTCCCTAGTGGAAACGGGTCCCCCGGCAAATTCCCGGTTCAAGTGATCCGGGAATCCTACCCTGGTAGCTAGCCGAGTTGAACACGTGTTCAACCCGGTAAGATGTCTAGTGTGAACGGGAGCCGTGTCGAGGCGACACGGCTCCCGTTCACAGTGCATAGGGAGGGCGGCGCTGGGAGAACATGTGATCTCTCAGCGCCGCCCCTGCTGCGTCACTAGCGCGTCACCAACCCGGCAATTGCCGGGTTGGTGAGCGCTGTCTGCAGGGGGCTGTAGCACGGGTCGCAGCCGTGTCAGGCGACACGGCTGCAACCCGTGCTACGCTAGTGGAAAAGAGGTATTATTAGTCAGTGACACATTCTTTTAAACCTTGTGGTGTAAGTTATATAGTTTCCACTAGAACATTTTCTGTCACCCAACATTTCAAATAACCAAAAGGAAAACTTAGGATTTCTATAAATGTATGCACTTAACTTTGTTTAAAATGTCGCCAAGACATCTCAGCAACCTTTGCTTGGGCACAAACGGCTCTATATAACAGATAATAAAATTGCTGAATAATATTACACAATTTTTGTAACTTTTTTAAGTCAACTACTTTTTAAGACTATTCTTTTTATTCTTCTACTTATTGATTTTTATTGTATCACAGTGATCTACCACACCAAATAAAGGGGAAAACAGGACAGACATAGAATAGGGCAGGGGTAGGCAATGTGCTGCACTCTAGTTGCTGTAGTATAGTATTACACATCCCAGCATGCCCTGTCACAGTTTTGCTGACAGGCCATGCTAAACCTGTGGCAGGACCTGAAATACAGATTCAAAAAGGGATATTCAATTGTTTGAAAAGTCAGTTGGGTGTCTGATTTTTCCTATCTGACAGGAAAAAACAGACCAAAACGACTTTTCAAACAATTGAATATCCCCCTATAGTGAACATAATAAATGCAAATTTAAAAACAAGGGTTTGTGTACAATCTAGTGGGGAAAGAGTAGAACAAAGGTAATGAGTGTGATATATGGTGGAATCTGATCTATAATGCTGGCCACACACCAGAACAATATCAATCCAACTAGTTGGTTGGTTGGACTGATAATGTGGCAATCTGTGGGAGCAAATGATAATCACTCAATTGCTCCCACATGCTGTCTGTTCAACTAGTTGGGAAAATCAAGCTTGTTTGATTTTCCCCAACTAACTGCTCTAGTGTAGTGTGATCTGTCCCCCAAACTGAACAATAAGTAGGTGGACACTGGCCATTAGTGCCCACTTACTGTATTCACCATCCTTCTGTCCATCCTACCCTGGCAGTACTGGCATTGGAGCAAGTTGGAAGGGGGATCCGTGCTGCTGCTGCTGCACTCCCCTTCCTTATCTTCAGTACAATGGTCACTGATGTGCAGAAACTTCCCGTCGCTGCCACCCATTGTACCCACACAGTGATTCCTCACTTCCGCCACCTATTACCCTGAGCACTGCGATCCCCCAATACACCCGACACTGTAACCAGCCCCAACACCCATTATACTCAGCACCATGACCACCTCCACCCGTTACACCTGGCAGTAGTGCACAGTGCTGGCTCCTGTGTGACCCCTCCTCCACACACAGGAGCCAGCACTGTGCAATACTGCTAAGGCTGTTCTATTCCTGGCTGCCCAGGAATCTGGCAGCAACAGTAGTGATGCAGGCTGGCAGGAGGATCAGAGTTGCTGCACTGTGCACCCCCTCCATTATTCTCCATAGAACAGCCATCACTGATGTGCAGAAACTCCCTCCGTTGCCACCCATTACACCCACACTGTGATCCCCGCCACCCATTACACCCAGACTGTGATCCCCGCCACCCATTATACCCACACTGTGATTAACACCACCCATTACACCTTGCACTGTGATCCCCGCCGCCCATAGGTGGTCATTCCGAGTTGATCACTCGCTGCCATTTTTCGCTGCGCAGCGATCAGCTCAAAACTCAGCAAAACTGTGAATGCGTATGCACCGCAATGCGCAGGCGCGTCATACGGGTACAATGTGGATCGTTGCTGGGCGATGGATTTAATGAAGAATCCATTTGCAAAGCCGATCGCAAGGAGATTGACAGAAAGAGGGCGTTTATGGGTGTCAACTGACCGTTTTCTGGGAGTGTTTGGAAAAATGCAGGCGTGTCCAAGCGTTTGCAGGGCGGGTGTCTGAGATCAATTCCGGGTCCAGACAGGCTGAAGTGATCGCATCGGCTGAGTAAGTCCAGACCTACTCAGAAACTGCACAAACTGTTTTTGCAGAGCTCGGCTGCACATGCGATCGCACACTTGCAAAGCAAAAATACACTCCCCCGTGGGCAGCGACTATGCATTTGCATGGCTGCTAAAAGTAGCTAGCGAGCGATCAACTCGGAATGACCCCCATTATACCTAGTACAGCCATCACTGAATATGCAGCCCCCCCCATCCCTTCACCACTTCTTCTATTAATATAAATCCTACTCAGACACTAGTGATTTAGTGGTAGAGTATTGTGCACATCATATTGAGATCTAAGGTTCGAATCTGGGATTCATATAAGTTTATTTTATGTTACATTCATATTTTATTGTTATCTTTGCTTTTCAAAAAAAAAATAATTTCAGTATTTTATATATCCTCATGTCAAGACACAATGTTATTTTGTACACAGGTTATGTTTGTGTTTTAGATCTTAAATGAGATTTTGGGCAGGATTTATCATGTATCGCATACTGCATACAGTACTGCCACTTTTCACATGCATAGCGGCATTTACTAATGCAAGATCAGAGGCTTTTTTGGTTCTAGTAAAAGCTGGATAAAAATTACAGCAGGAGATACTAAACTACAGGAACCAGGGCAAGCTGGCACTTGTGGTTCTCCAAGTCTTGACACCTGTACCATGCTGGGACCGAAGGTTAACGACAAAATAAAAAACAGGAAATTGAAATAAATTGACATACAAAAGTTTTTAAAAAAAATAAATATATATTAAAAACACGCAGAATGTCTGCCTATTTCTGTGACATCACAAGTTGGAGAGAAGTTGGCTGGTCTGCTCGAAAAGTTGGCTGGCCATACATCAGGACGATATCTTTCCAACCAGCCAACTAGTTGGCTGGTTGGAAAGATAATGTGGCAGTGTGTGGGAGCAAACGATTATCAGCCGTTTGCTCCCACACGCTGAAAAACGGACAGAAACGGTCTGTCCAACCCCCCCCCCCCCCCCCCCACAATCACCTGTGACAGCGGGCTGTGCAGTCCGGGGCCTGAAAAGGGGGCGGAGCTACGGCGGCACGAGGGGGCGGAGCTACACGGAATAGAGGGGCGGAGCTACACGGGACCAGACAGCTTTGCAGTGATGGCCAGCCAGACTTGGTAAGTGGAGGGTGAGAGAGAAGTGAGTGTGTGTGTGTGTGTGTGTGTGTGTGTGTGTGTGTGTGTGTGTGTGTGTGGTAGAGGTGTGTGTGTGTGTGTGTGTGTGTGTGTGTGTATATATGTGTGAATTGTGTGTGTGTGAGGTATGTCTGTGTGTGCGGGCTTTATGGACGCCTCTGCTGGGAGGGCCATTACATGCAAGGACGCTACTACTATAGGGGGGGCATTATGTATAAGGACGCTACTACTACAGGGGGGCATTACCTATAACAATGCTACTACTACTGGGGGGCATTATGTATAAGAACGCTACTACTACATGGGGGGCATTACATATAACGATGCTACTACTACTGGGGGGCATTATGTATAAGGAGGCTACTAATACTGGGGGGGCATTACATATAAGGACGCTACTACTGGGAGGGCATTATGTATAAGGACGGTGCTACTACTACTGGGGGGCATTACATGTAAGGATGCTACTACTACTGGGGGCACATTACGTATAAGGATGCTACTACTACAGGGGGGCATTATGTATAAGGACTCTTACTACTGGGGGGGCATTATGTATAAGGACGGTACTACTACTGGGGGGGCATTATGTATAAGGACTCTTACTACTGGGGGGGCATTATGTATAAGGACGGTACTACTACTGGGGGGGCATTATGTATAAGGACGGTACTACTACTGGGAGGGCATTACATGTAAGGATGCTGCTACTACTACTGGGGGGGCATTATGTATAAGGACGCTGGATCAGATGAGTGTAATTATCTTTTATTTTCAGGTACCCGTGGATTCTACTTGGAGAAGAGGACCGACTGCTTCGGGTCAACATAGGTAAGTATGTGTGTGTCGACATGTGTGAAATAAAGTTTTACTGTCACGGTGTGTGTCTCCTGTTTTTATTTGGGTATTTTTTTTCCATTAGAACTACAGGTACCAGCGGGCCCGTTTTTCTCCCGCATGCTGGTACTTGTGGTTCTCCAAGTACCAGCTTGCGGGGGAGGCTTGCTGGGACTTGTAGTACTACTGTAAAAAACAATATTCTTTCAATTTTCTCAAGGCTATCAGCCCCCCATCCGCAGCCTTTGGATGGGGGGGACAGCCTCGGGCTTCACCCCTGGCCCTTGGGTGGCTGGGGGGGGGACCCCTTGATTGAAGGGGTCCCCACTCCCCCAGGGTACCCCGGCCAGGGGTGACTAGTTGGATATTTAATGCCATGGCCGCAGGGCACTGTATAAAAGTGACCCCCGGCTGTGGCATTATCTGTCCAGCTAGTGGAGCCTGATGCTGGTGTAAAAAATATGGGGGACCCCTACTCTTTTTGTCCCCCGTATTTTTTGCACCAGCACCAGGCGCAGTGCTGGTTTTAAAAATACGGGGGATCCCCTGTCCCTTTTTTCCCCGGATTTTTAGAACCAGGACCGGCTCGAAGAGCCCGAGGCTGGTTATGCTTTGGAGGGGGGACCCCACGCAATTTTTTTTCGGGTTTTTCCCAGTCCAATTAAAAAAAAAATATATATATATAATAATAATCTTTTTAAAAATATATAGTGCCGAATATCTACATCTTATATATATATATATATATATATATATATTTGCCTTGGCAGCCCAACCATGCTGGTATCCATAGTTCAGTATAAAAATAAGTAAATCTAATAAATGTATGGTGGTGAAAGAAAAGCCCAGTTTCACTGAAAAAAAGACACGTCTGCATGTTTTGAAATTAAAAAACAAAACAAAACTGAAGAACTGTAGGCAGGCACTGTCCGCCTACTTCGGTGACCTCACAAGTTGGACAGAAGTTGGAAGGTTGGTTGGTCTGATGAAAAGTTGGTTAGATGTGTGGAGCACTGGTAAAAAGTTGGTGAGATGTGTGGGGCACTGTTTTAGTTGAACAGACAAGTTGGATGGTTGGAAGTTTGGAGTGTTGGAGAAAAGTTGGTCTGATGTATGGCTAGCAGAAGATATCGTTCCAACCAGCCAACTAGTTGGCTGGTTGGAACGATAATCTGGCAGTGTGTGGGAGAAAACGACTATCAGCCGTTTGCTCCCACACGCTAAAAACGGCCAGAAACGGTCTGTCCAACTAGTTGGGAAAATCAAACCTGTTTGATTTTCCCAACTAATCGTTCAGGTGTAGGGGGAACTGTCCCTCCAACTGAACGATAAGTAGGCAGACACTGGCCAGCAGCGTCTGCCTACTTTAGTCCCCACCCACACTGCCATCATTGCCAGGCTGCCCCTGACAGCCCGTGATCAGCGGCAGCAGTGGTGTGGGAGCCGGGAGCAGGACCAGGGGCAACTGCTGCAATCCATCATTGCCGGGATGCCTCTCTCCCCTCGGGATCAGCGCAGATGAAGGCCCAGAGCTGATGGTGCATGTCACTGTCACTACCCTTCCCTACCAGCACACGCGATGACTCTGTCCCGCATCCCCCGACACCTGTTCACCCCCGCCGATACCTGCTCTCTAGCACCTCAGTACAGCCGGCTGCGGCACTGTGCATAGATAGATACCTGTCAGTGGCAGCAGCTGAGTGGCAGGAGAGCGGCAGTGCTGATCTGCAGTGTCCCCTGCTAGCACAGCACCTGCAAACACCCGGCTCCTCCCCTTACTCCCACGCAAGCACCACCCTCCGGGCACCTTCAGTGTCCTCTGCCCGCACACCGTGAGTATCTGGCACCTTATAAACACCCCTGCCACGCTGTGAACACCACCCGGGAGAGCACCTGCAGTGTCCTCTGCCCGCACCACCTGGCCATCACAGCAGGGCTCAGGAGCCTAAGCAGGGGTTGAGACAGCAGCAACAGGTCTGCACCCGACCCACCACCGCCACCTGTACTCTCATACAGCGGCCACTTCCAGTGGCGCATGCAGGGGGGGTTTCTGAGTACCCAGAAACCCCCCCTGACAGACCAATTTTTTTTCCCCCTGTAACGGGTCACCGACCGCGGGCCTCGATCAAGCCCCGCCCCTTGAGCACTGGCTCCACCCCCTCTTCAAACGCCCGCGAATCGCGTTTTATGTAGACTAGTCTGCAGTGGAGAGGGAAGATCCGTCCTTGCTCTGCAGCTTGATCTCTGCCTCCCTCTGTCCCTCATCCACTGTCCAACGTTGCTGCTATTGTGTATGTATGAATGTATCCATCCATCTGTTGTGCTGTGTGTGTATATATATATATATATATACTGTGTGTATATATATGTTTATATGTGTGTGTGTGTATATATATATATATATATATATATATATGTGTGTGTGTGTGTATGTGCCTGCTGTGTATATCTATGTATGTACCTACTGTATGTGTGTATGTATATATATATATATATATATATATATACACACACACACACACACACACTAAGTACATACATGCATAGATATACACAGCAGGTACATATATATATATATATATATATATATATATATATAAAATGTACCCTCTGGGTATATATGTACCTGCTGTGTGTGTTTACATATATCTATATCTATAGCTATATATATATCTATATATGTATATATATATATATCTATATATATGTCAATTGTATTTTTTTGTTTCACAATGCACAGCCTGACGAAAAGACCGTAATGGTCTTGAAACGTTGCTATTGCACAATGCTGTAACTCTTTAATACAAAGTTTGTTTTGAAAGTCCTTGGAGTGCCGCCTGCTTTTCTTCCACCCGGTATTGCATCGGTTTGCGGGAAGGATTTCTTCGTTTGTATGCACTATTAGGAGGGCACCCGGGCACAATTACTTCATTCATCATCCAGAGTGCCGGATAACATAATCCTATATATATAGATATATATATATAATGTATGGGTTGGGTTCTGAGTGCCGGCGGTCAGAATACTGACTGCTGCATCCCGATTGTGAGAATCCCGACAGGCGGAAGGTAAGTATACTGTATACATTAGTAGTGCCCCCCTAACCCTCCAGGCACCACATACTCCCCCCACAGTACAAATAGCACTGCACAGCTGGCTCACCACCCTCCTCATCCTCATGGTACAAGCGCCAATGGTACTGCACAAACAACTCAATTGATATTTGATTCATGTAATGGTAATATTGAAAGATTTTTTTTTTTTTAAGATGAATCGCTTGATTGAAAATAATACTACAGTATATACTAATTAGACTCCTAGTGCAGCTAGTAACGCAAGGGTTACCCATCCCTTGAAGGAAAAAAGAAAAGCAAAACAATATGTTACAGCGCAGGAGGGTCTAATTTTAAAACAGTTTATAAAAATAGATACCTGTACACATTAATACTAAAAAGGACAACCGGCCGGTTTAATTAGCACATATTATACAAAATGTGTTGTTCACACATAGTAAAACATAACAATAAATATCTCTAAGGGTACAATCTGCTTCAAAGGTATGTGTTACAATGTAGCAAGAAACCTCTCTCAGTCCAGATACTTAGTAGCACAATGTAAACTGTAAAAATTGATTCAGTTGCCAATGTATCCAACAGTCTCAAATAGCTGAACAGTCACGTAATAAATTTTTTTTTCCTGTTTAAAGTGCCTCAAATAAAATCAATGCTGCGTTTTTCTGCTCTGCCAACAAGATCAGTTTTTGACACATACTGTATATCTACAGCTTTCAATGGCCACTTACACTGTGCTACCAAGTATCCGGACAGAGGCCCTCATTCCGAGTTGATCGCTCGCTAGCTGTTTTTAGCAGCCGTGCAAACGCTAGGCCGCCGCCCACTGAGAGTGTATTTTAGCTTAGCAGAAGTGCGAATGAAAGGATCGCAGAGCGGCTACAAAATAATTATGTGCAGTTTCAGAGTAGCTTCAGACCTACTCAGCGCTTGCAATCACTTCAGACTGTTCAGTTCCTGTTTTGACGTCACGGACACGCCCTGCGTTCGCCCAGCCATGCCTGCGTTTTTCCTGACACACCTGCGTTTTTTCCAACACTCCCTGAAAATGGTCAGTTGACACCCAGAAACGCCCTCATCCTGTCAATCACTCTGCGGCCAGCAGTGCGACTAAAAAGCTTCGCTAGACCCTGTGTGAAACTACATCGGCCGTTGTGAAAGTACGTCCTTTAAAAAAAAAACATTATTTATTCAAAACATGCAGAAGTAGGCAGGCACTGTCCGCCTACTTCTGTGACATCACAAGTTGGACAGAAGTTGGCAGGTTGGTTGGTCTGATGAAAAGTTGGTTAGATGTGTGGAGCACTGATGAAAAGTTGGTTAGATGTGTGGAGCACTGTTTTAGTTGAACAGACAAGTTGGATGGTTGGAAGTTTGGAGTGTTGGAGAAAAGTTGGTTTGAAGTTGGTCTGATGTATGGCTAGCTTTAGGCTGGTCTGATAAAAAAAAGTTGTATAGATGTGTGAGGCTGCATTTTAGTTGGACAGTTGGTCAGCTAGATGGTTGGGGGAAAGTTGGTCTGGTGTACTGTATGGCAAACACAAATGCATTAAATACTGGGATGGCACCAAAATGGTTACATTGATATGATGTTATAACACATGTACAAAATATAATAAAGCAGATTAAATGCAACAAATCCTTCAAGTTTTTAAATACCAAACGTGAAAGTTCTTTGCGATCTAGCACGAACGCTCAGCACACATCTCTCCCCCGCCCAGCAAACAGCACGATGTGTGCTGAGCGAGGGGGGAGGCGCGGTGACATGAGCGATGTGCTAGATTATGTGTAATCTAGTACTGGCGATAGTGATGCCCAGGGCAGTGCATCGCTATCGCTGTGGGGCATACACTAGTGAGATTGCTTAGAAATTAAGCACGGATCTCTCCGTGTGTACCCTCCTATAGTCTTTGTTCTTTACATCCCATCAGAATGATCTCAATCCTTATTTGGAAGCATTTGTTATAAAATTAAACAAAATGAAACTATTTCTAATTTTCACTTGATACTAATGTAACAGTTTCCCCCACTCTGTGCTTGAACAAGTATAATCGTCCCTGCAAGGAAATTGATGTTTAAGTAGAAGAATTCCATCCTATCCTTTTCAATATTAGATAATATAAGAAAGACGAGAAAGTCTATAAACAGTTTTATTATTGGACTGTGATTTTGTAGTCCACAAATGCTGCACAGCTTATTTTACACTGCAATAGACACTAGCTAGGACATGCCCCTCCCAACTCTAAAGCTGGGTACACACCTCAGTGATGTGCAGATGAGATGTATCGATAAGGTTGAGTATCCCTTATCCAAAATACAAAACCCCACATTTTTTGTGTCTCCTACTGAGATAATGACATTATTTATTATATATTATGTGTATATATAGATATATTATATAGATATATAATATATAAGTATATGTGTCATTATCTCAGTAGGGGAACCAAAATTGTGGGATTTTGAATTTTGGATAAGGAATACTCAACCAGTATCACATTATCATACACACTGTATGATCCACCATGCGATGTAACTACACTATGGGGGTAATTCCAAGTTGATCGCAGCAGGAATTCTGTTAGCAACTGGGCAAAACCATGTGCAGTGCAGGGGAGGCAGATATAACATGTGCAGAGAGAGTTAGATTTGGGTGGGGTGTGTTCAATCTGCAATCTAAATTGCAGTGCAAAAATAAAGCAGCCAGTATTTACCCTGCACAGAAATAAAATAACCCACCCAAATCTAACTCTCTCTGCACATGTTATATCTGCCACACCTGCAGTGCACATGGTTTTGCCCAACTGCTAAAAAATTTCCTGCTGCGATCAACTTGGAATTACCCCCTATGTCATGTGTTTCATCCTCCCATCAAATGTGCAGCACATTATGTGGGAAGATGTGACCATACAATTGGTGGAGAGGAATTGGGTGTACACACTATATGATGGTCATTGTGATTCACCAAGGAGTGTAAGATTGACCAATATATTGTATAGTGTGTACACAGATTAAGGCTGAGTACACAGTTGACAATACACATAAGATGTGACCAGGCTTGGACTGGCCCATAGGGGTACAGGGGAAACCACCGATGGGCCCTACTGCCTGGGGCCCCATCTCCTGCTCTAAGGATCAGGTTCCAGACTGTGCACTTGAACTATACATTATACATATGTTACCTTATACTGGACTGTGCTGTATTTTCTACAGTGCATTGCTGTTATTAATCTGTTACATTATCATGCATTAGCAGCTGAATTTACTGAATTTAATGAAGAGGCCCAGACGTTGCACTCTCTAATGGTTAGTCAGACCAATGTGGTGGCAGGCCACACCCCCTCAGCAGACTGACCACACCCCTAAACATGGGCCCCAACCACTGCATTCCCCCGGTGGGCCCTACATGCCCCAGTCCGACACTGGATGTGACATCATCAAGCAAAAGATATCTGGCATACACAAAGGGCGATAGTCAAATGATATATCACGCCCAATCTCCTTTCTAAAGTGATCCCCGCTATCGTGCATATCACGCCCATAATAATCATGTTTCACTGCATAACGGGTTATGGCGCCTCCCTACCCCAGGGATAGCGAGCTGAAATGCTGATACCACGGCCGTCAGCAGAAACAGAATAGGTGAGAAAGGGGGTGGAGAGAATTAAATACCACCCACTGAATGATATTGTCACCTATATCGTCAGTGACGGCACCCACCCACATTCACATGTCATGCAGTTTTGTTCAATATCATTAGATTTCAAGGCTTGAACTATTATTGGACACTGATCACGAACCATAGGAGCGCGTATCGTTAATGATATTGTGCATACACACTGGACGATGTGAACAATGTATCGTCCGACCCATCGGATTGGATGATATGTCAGCTGTATATCGTCAAGTGTGTACCTAACCTAAGTCTCTGTGAACATTTTAAGTCTGTCCCATTTGCAGTGAAATCAGGAGAACTTTTTGAAAGAGACTGAAAAGGAGAAAGCCGTCAGTTGGTAAACCATACTCCGCTTTCTTCCATTCCTGCACAGACATATTTATGCTGGTATTTATATATTTTCCTGTTCATGTTTGATGTGAGAATGGTGCCACTTTAATTTAGATTTTTATCACCAGCAATAATGTATTTATCTCCCTCTTTTTGTATTAAAAGAAACTTATGTTTTACAAGAAGAATCTTAAAACAAGTTTGAGGCATGTCATACTGCTCAATTTTTGACATTTTATTTCTTAGGGGGCCATTTTAGTACACCTATATACACCTATGTACACCATAGGCAAAAGCAGGGGGTGTTTCCAGTTACCCAGAAACTCCCCTTCCCCAGCCGATTGCTGAAATCATGACCACAATAGCAGTAGGTCTGTTGTGTGTGGACTTCAGCGCTCCATGATCGCATCAGGACAGAAAGGCCAGAAAGCTGCTGCCAGGGGTGTATCTAGGGGTCTAAGTGCCCCTGGCAAAGTAAGGAACTGGCGCACCCCACCTCCCCCACCCAGAGACATGGAGGGGGGAGTTACAGATAGGCTGAGGTCAGGGACACTGAGGGAGAATTACAGGGAGGGTGCGGGTAGTGACAATGAGGTGGAGGGCTTACAGGGAAGCTGAGGTCAGGGACACTGAGGGAGAATTACAGGGAGGGTGTGGGTAGTGACAATGAGGTGGAGGGCTTACAGGGAGGCTGAGGTCAGGGACACTGAGGGAGAATTACAGGGAGGGTGCAGGTAGTGACAATGAGGTGGAGGGCTTACAGGGAGGCTGAGGTCAGGGACACTGAGGGGCAATTACGAGGAGGGTGTGGGCAGGGACACTCAGGGGGAATTACAGGAGTGTGCGGGCAGGGACACTGACGGGGGAGTCACAGGGAGGCTGAGGTCAGGAACACAGGAATAATTACAGGGAGGTTGCAGGTGGGGACACAGAGATGGAATTACGAGGAGGGTGCGGGCAGGGACACTGAGATGGAATTACGGGGAGGGTGCAGGCAGGGATACGGAGGGGTAATTATGGGAAGGGTGTGGGCAGGGACACAGAGGGAATTACAGGAGTGTATGGGCAGGGTCACTGAGGGGGCAGTTACAGGGATGGTGCAGGCAGGGACACTGGGGGGAATTACAAGGAGGGTGCAGGCAGGGACACCGAGGGGATATATTGCCACATACATAAAGTTAAAAACCCATTTCTACGTGTGATGGCACTACATGTCCCTGCAAATCCAGTTGACAAGGTGTGCTGGGACTTGTAGTCTCAACACAGCTGGACAGGCAGTCACTGGTCTAGATACCTCTCCATACAGAGCTCTTTGTAACCTGTGATCCAGACTGCCAGGACAGACCGCAGAAAATCTACAGGTATGCTCATACTGCACTGCTGACTGGTGCTGATTGTAGTGGCTGGTGTTTGATGACAAACTGCGTGGGACAAATGAGAAGGGGAGCGGATGAGGAAGAGGAAGTGCCTCGACCCTCCCCATACTTGGAAGTGCCCCGCTCCCTGGCTATATTCACCATCATTGTGACTGTAATCACAGAGAGTGTCGGAGTGCAATACGCTTCTGAGAGTTCGGCAGTGGATGAGCACTGCTAGCTAATGGATGACAGAAGGTCGACATGAGTTTTTCACATTTGTTTTTCATTTTTTGAACATTTTCATGCTTTATGATCCACGTGGACCACAATTGGGAACAGTAACCTGTGCCGAGCACCGCGGTAGCGGAGCGAGGCACCTTGCCCGAATGCTCACCATGCGTGCACTAATTGGGGTTCCCAGTCACTCTATGGAGAAAACGACACCTGTTTTCGATCTTCTGTCATGTTGACCTTTTACATGTCGACCTAGAGACCATATTGACCTAGAAATCATGTCGTCCTACTTACTGTTGACCAATAGTGGTTGACCTAGACACTGTCGACCTAAGTGTGGTCGACCCTATGATCCACATCCTTTCTACACATGAAAGATACCCTTGGAGCATGCACCCAAAGGCGTGGCCAGTAACATAGGATTATCTAAAAGGGGTTCACTACGGGTGGCCGGCGGTCGGGCTCCCGGCGACCAGAATCCCGGCGCCGGGAGCCCGACCGCCGGCTTACCGACAGCTTGGCGAGCGCAAATGAGCCCCTTGCGGGCTCGCTGCGCTCGCCACGCTACGGGCACGGTGGCGCGCTACGCGCGCCACACTATTTTATTCTCCCTCTATGGGGGTCGTGGACCCCCACGAGAGAAAATAAGTGTCGGTATGCCGGCGCCGGTATACTGAGCGCCGGGAGCCCGACCGCCGCCAAACAGAAGACCACCCATCTAAAAGGTAATTATTTTATTAAGCACACAGGTAAAACAATCACAACGGCAGATGGTAGTAGACTTAAATATCAGCAATCAGTTAACCCCCAGTAGAAGCACACAGATAGGTATCACAAAGTCAGTAATAGTCCTCAATGCACAGAAGTCAGATAAATGCTGTTGGTAGAATTAGGCATCAATATGGTGGCAATCATGGAAGATGCGCTGCTGGTAATGGTGTTCAAAGATGCAGACAGCTAACAACGGATACGGAGGTAATAAGCCGATACTGACCAGAAAGAGATGATACTGGTGGTTCAGGGTTGATGGTGAATTACCGATGATGCTGAACCGATGATGAGACACAAATGACGAATAATTGATGATGGAACAGCGTTAGTTAAAGGAATCGATGATGGAACACCGATTGTAACAGGAATCGATGATGGCACACGGATAGTGGATGGAATCGATGATGGCACACGGATAGTGGATGGAATCAATTCTGGCACACCGATAGTAACAGGAATCGATGATGGCACATGGATAGTGGATGGAATCGATGATGGCACACGGATAGTGGATGGAATCAATTCTGGCACACCAATGGTAACAGGTGTTGATGATGGCACACCGATGGTAACAGGAGACAATGATGGCACACCAAAAGTAACCAGAATTGATGATGGGTCACTAATGGTATCGGGACTGATGATGGGACATCAATGGAGTCAGACGGCACTGCTGGATGGAAATTGGTGCAGGTCTCTTTAAGTGGATGGAATCACAGGAGCTTGTAACCTGGAACTGCAGCAGAGACATCCAACCAGGAAGTGCTCTCTCAGGAAACTTATACCCACTGGGAAGTGGTGATTGGCTGAGCAATCAGCTAGGAAACAGACTGTAGAGGACTGGCTGTACTAGAGACTCATGTGATCTGACCAAACATGGCTGCACCCATGTTTGGATATTTGGAAACAGCATGTTTGTGGCCTACAGTAATGGTGGGGGCTTTAGAGGACCACGGGGAGCTGAGAGTGACAGCCGCCTGGACAGGAGGGACATGCTGCACGGCAGCAGCATCAGCAGTACCGGGTGACCTCAGGAGCGGCTCTGGAAACGCTGTGTCATCTTGAGTGGAGACTGAATGGGTCACATATTCGGTTGCATCTGTAACCTAGTAAGAGAGATACGGCTAATAATAAGGCAGCTCTTGCCATGCCCAGCTGCTACAAGCCCCAGGCACCTGTTGCCAGCCTCCAGCCCCCAGGTACGAGCGCACACTGATTGGTCTATCCATTTCCCAGTAACTACAAAAAAATTGCCGCTGTACCATACTGTACTCCATTTTGAGTGGAGTTTGAGCAAGTAGGAAATGCTCAGTCTGCAAGTGGTGCCCCTTGACAAAGGCCTCATTTGCCTAATGGGAAATTCACCTCAGCATTATAGTTGAGCTCTGTAGATCTAGCAGCTGAACTGAGTCGGTATTACAGTGAGTATGGTCAGTGGTATTGTAGGATTACAGTAGAGGAAGCGGTATTCTGCCATTGCTTTTGTAATGCTCATTGTGAGGATGTAGACTTTGCAGACAGAATTTGTTTGTGGGACAGGATATAGTTATGAGATCTACAATAACAATGTTGACATACATAATGTCAACATCACAAGGTCGACAGTTATGGTGTCAATATTTTTAAAATGTCAGCAAGCAATATGCCAACAATCTCAGAATGTTGATATGTTAATTTAGGATAAGGATTATTATTACCTTTAGGATTAGGCTACGGAAGGGAGGGTCAAGGTTAGGCACTAGGGGGATGTTAGAGCTAGGTTATGGTACAGGAGGTTAAGGTTAGGTTTTAGAGGGAGTGTTAATCTTAGGGGTAGGGATTAGGGTTAGGGATATGTGGGAATACTCACTGTTCTCTCTGCTCTGTCTGCTCCAGAAGTCATTCTCATATAATAGCCGGGACCCTGAAGATGCCACTGGAGCACGGTAAGTGACCATGCCTAGGGGTGACACTTGCCGATGGCCAGATGAGGCCAGGTGATTCATATTTCTTGTTTTTGTCATTACAACTTATTTTTTTATTTTGTAGATGGTGATGGAGGCAAAGGTCAGTAAATTGTGGTGGTGGAAGTGTATGATTTTGGTGCTGTCTTGGCAGTTGGGGGGCCCCAACATGAAGGGGGCTGTGACATGTGGTGCGACCAGTAATGTTGTGACTAGGGGTGGCCTGACTCCTAAATTCGCTCCTGCCATCATCGCACCATCGAAACCTGCATCAGCCCTATGCCAAGTGCAGATTCTCCATCTGAATGTGGTCTCCTGTTTGAGTGGCTGTGCGATTTTGAATGCAGTTGCTTTCAGCAACACATGTCATCTTTGCCCTACCCCCTCTTTACCCTCTCCTTTTTACCCCCCAGGAACACCCGGCATCAGATTATGTGCTGCATCTCTGAGAGCAGACAATGTGGATGTATGCACAGTACAAAAACCATTGGTCATCTACACACATACCTGCACTGCATCTACCTCTGAATGAGGTGGGAAGATGATTATGTGGGATGTGGGCCACAGAGCTGATCAAAAGTGCAGCCATGTCTCATTCTCCTTTCACACCAAACTTATAACCCGAGTTATTGCCGGGGCAAACCAGGTCAGGTGTTGGTGTGAATGGTCTACCCAGATTGTGTTACCTGGGAATCTGACCCTAGTCGCTACCTGTATCGAACCAGGCAATGACCCTTGTAGACTGCGGCGTAAACACAGTATACAGACAGCCAGATCACTGGGTATTGGAGATGATGTCATCGCCAAGTGCCGGCAAAGGAAAGACCCAGCAATAACCCATGTCCAACCTGCAGTGTGAACACAGTTTCACACAGCTGGACACAGCTTGAACCATATTCAATAACCCAGGTCGGACCCAGATTTTTAATACCCCTTTCAGACCACTGCTTGGTCGCCCCCAGTATCTGAACATAGGATCCTTTCTGGGTGGGACGCAGAAAGAGACCCCTTTCAGATGGTGGCCCACTGATGTCACTGCTGATACGCGTGGAGGCGACACTTGGAGATGAGATCTACAACTGCCACCTCTTACTATACAGTGAACAGATCCCGGGTCACATCAATCCAGTTTACCCGTTCAGACTGAACAGTGAGCTGGGTTGAACATGTGTTCAACCCTACTCGCTACCCGAATTGAAATACTGGGTCACTCGACCTGGATTATTTCAACTGGACCCTTTCAGACGGCACAGAAACCCAGGTTGCTGTGCGCTGATGTGCAATAACCTGGGTTATTGCTGGTGATCTTAAAGGGGTAATAGTGAGAAAGAAGTATAATCACAATCTACATGCTACAGATATCCTGCTATCATCAGATTAAAGATACAGTATGGCTGGAATTGAAAAAAAAACTTTGCTGGCAACAAAGAAGCTTATTTTGGAATATTACTGTCATTTGTTTTAAAAAGGGAATATAGATTAACAGACCTTTTATACCCTTTTATACCACTTATATACCTTATATACCCTTTTATACCACTGCAAAAACATGGGTTATTGCTGGGTTAAAAGGGATATCCTGGGTCCAGTGACCTGGGAATCCAACCCGGCTAGCTACTCTGGTTTGTCTGAGAAGGACACATGCTACAGGGCAGTGTAAACAGCTAACCCACCCTGTTCACTGCATAGGGAGAGCCGCATTCCCAATGCTTGGAGATGAGGTCATCTCCAAGCACCGGCAGAGGTAAGCTCCGGCAATATCCCAGGTCTAGCCTGCAGTGTAAACACAGTTCAAGCCATTGTGACATGGCTTCAAACCCATGTTCAGTGTCCCAAGCTGGATCCAGGATTTAGGTGTAAAAAGGGTAATAGAAAAAAATATTTTATTTTAGCTCTATGTGGTATAAGACCAAAAAAACAAAACGAAAAAAAAAAAACCCCCACAAAACATAAACTTTACCTAACCCCTGCTCCAAAGCTGTAATACATCAGGACTCATCAGGACTCTTGTAATGAATATGTGGATTAATGGATTGACTATGTATTGGTCGACAGCAGTGATGCAAGCATGGCGGTATGGGGTGGTACTGTGTACCGGTAAGAAATTCCCAGTCGGAGTACCGCCGGGTCGCAACCTTGTAGACACTGGTGCCCCTCTCCTGCGTGCCCAGTCAGTGTGGTGACCAGCGGCTTCTCTCCCTTTGAGTCCAGCAGCAGCAGTGGCGTGTATTACACAAACGCCGGTTTCGTGAGCCAATCAGGACTCGCTGATCGGCAGCCAATCAGGAGCCACCGCTGCCGGACCACAAGCTCTGATTGGCTCACGGACCGGCACCAGATCTGAGTGAGATACAGGATGCCGCAGGAGGATTAGACTGGACTGAGGACAGGAGAGGCGCTTGCTTCGCTCTCCTCTCCCCGACAGCAGCAGCAGACAGTGTTGGCCCCAGGCAGCAGCAGCAATGGTTAGTTACACTGCTGGGGGGCATACCTGGCACTGTGGGGGCATATCTGGCACTATGAGGGCATATGTGTATCTGGCACTGTGGGGGCATGTGTATCTGGCAATGTGGGGGCAAATCTGGTACTGTTTGGGCATATCTAGCACTGTGGGGGCATATCTGGCACTGTGGGGGCATATCTGTATCTGGCAATGTGGGGGCATATCTGGCACTGTGGGGGAATATGTGTATCTGGCACTGTGGGGACATATCTAGCACTGTGGGTGCATGTAGGTGGTAAGAATGCGGCTGAAATGTGGGATGTTTTTACAACTGCGCTCAATAAGTACACTCATTTGTTTATTCCCAAAGTCAACAAAAACAGGAGTAGTAAATTCAAACCGATGTGGCTTAATAAGAAGGTAAAGGAACAAATGGATAAAAAGAGGCATGCTTTCAAAGCATTTAAGTCTGACAGGAAGGTGGAATCATTACAGTTCTACAAGAAATGTAACAAAAAATGCAAAAAAGAAATCAGAGCAGCTAAAATAGAAAATGAAAAACAAATCACAAGGGAGAGTAAAACAAACCCCAAAACGTTTTTTCAGGATATAAATACTAAAAGGTTAAAAAGGAGAATATTGGGTCATTAAAGGGTGAGTCGGATGTCTTGATTAATGATCAGGGGCGTGCGGTGAGCTAAATAGCTCAGGAAGCACTGGCTAGAACCAGAGCCAGATTTATATGCAATTTTTGAGCCAAAGGGTACATCTGGGCATTATACACAGGTGCAGCAGTATAAACTCCTGGAAATTTGGTGAGATTTGATCAGAGATGTGCGTAAACGTTAGCCAGGTGACGCACTGCCTCACCTACCATAGACTTTTTACTCAAGAGTTTTGGCTATAAAAAGTATAAGAATAATGCAAAGATGATATTTCTAACATATTCTTTGTATTTTTCATATACTTTATACAGTCAAAACTCTAGCACAAACGTTAGTATGACAGGAAAGGCTCTGCCTCACCCTACCGCACGTCACTGTTAATGATGATAGGGAAAAGGCCGATTTATTGAATAAATTATTTTCATCAGTATTCACTAGAGAGGACAGGTTGACGAGAAAAGAGCACAACATAAACTATAATAACGACCCATTGCTGAGTAATTGGTTAAACAAGGAAGTAGTCCGGGAGAGAATAAGTAAAATTAAGACAAATAAATCTCCTGGGTCAGGTGGAGTTCACCCCAGGGTTCTTATAAAACTTAACGCAGAGATATCTAGACCTATATTTGATCTTCAGCGAGTCAATTGTATCAGGAATGATACCGAAGGATTGGCATATAGCAGAGGTAGTCCCAATATTTAAAAAGGGTATTAAAACTCATCCTGGCAACTATAGACCGGTAAGTTTGACATCTATAGTGGGGAAAATATTGGTAGGTATATTAAGGGATAGCATTCTAGAGCACTTGGATACCTCCAAGGTTATTACTAAGAATCAGCATGGTTTTGAAGGACAGGTCATGTCAAACTAACTTAATAAGCTTCTACGAGAAAGTGTGCGATAATATTGATCAGGGTAAAGCAGTGGATGTGGTCTTTTTGGACTTCGCTAAGGCCTTTGACAAGGTCCCACATAAGAGACTATTTTTCAAACTAAGAGAGCTTGGGGTAGGAAACACTATTTGTACTTGGGTAATTGGCTATACAACAGGGAACAGCGAGTGGGGATAAATGTGATGTTCTCTGAATGGGCCTCAGTGCTCAGTGGAATACCGCAGGTTTCAGTACTCAGGCCTTTGCTGTTTAACATATTCATAAATGACCTAAGAGTGGGCCTAGAAAGCACAGTGGCAACTTTCGCAGACGATATTAAACTATGTAGGGTAATTAATTCAGACAAAGATGTTGAGTCTCTACAGAATGACTTATCTAGACTTGAGGTCTGGGCGGATAAATGGAGAATGAGGTTCAATATAGACAAATGTAAAGTTATGCACTTTGGGACTAAGAACAATTGGACAGCATATAAACTTAATGGGGGAAATGTAGGGATGACATTAGTTGAAAAAGATTTGGGGGTGCTCATCGATAATAAACTTAGTAGCAGTATGCAATGTCAAAATGTAGCAACTGAAGCAAATAAGGTGTTAGCATGCATAAAACGGGGAATGGAGACAAGGGATGAGAGTGTAATCTTGCCACTGTATAAATCTTTGGTGCGGCCACACCTGGAATATTGTGTACAGTTCTGGGCACCTCACTATAAAAAAAGATATCTTGGTACTCGAAAGGGTTCAGAGGCGAGCCAACAAACTGGTTAAGTGGTTAGAGGCACTGAATTATGAGGAAAGACTTAAAAGGTTAGATTTGTTTACACTGGAAAAGAGGTGATTGAGAGGGGACATTATCAATATTTATAAATACATAAAGGGATAATACAAGTATTTAGCAAATGATTTGTTTATCAAAAAACGCAACATAGGACACCCCCTGAAGTTAGAAAAAAAAATCATACACAACGGAGAAAAGGGTTCTTCACAGTAAGAGCAGTAAGGATTTGGAATTCTCTGCCAGAGAAGGAAGTAATGGTGGATTCAATCAATAAATGTAAAAATGGATTAGATACATTCCTAGCTGAAAGAAAGTATACAGCATTTAATTAATATAAAATTTATAATACTGGTTGAACTCGATGGACATTTGTCTTTTTTCAACCTCAACAACTATGTAACTATGTAAATGTGAGTTTCTGGCACTATGGGGGCATATCTGGTACTGTGGGGACATATGTGTATCTGGCACTGTGGGGGCATATCTAGCACCGTGGGGGTATATGTGTATCTGGCACTGTGGGGGCATATCTGGCACTGTGTGGGCATATGTGTATCTGTGGGGGCATATTTGGCATATGTGTGTTTGGCACTGTGGGGGCACATCTGGAATATGTGTATTTGGCATTGTGGGGGCATATGTGTATCTGGCACTGTGGGGGCATATCTGGAACTGTGTGGGCATATGTGCATCTGGTACTGTGCAGGCATATCTAGCACTATTGGGAGCATATGTGTATCTGGCACTGCACTATTGGGTTCACATGTATATCATGCCCCCATTTTCATTGGCCACGCCCCATGTGGCTACACCCATTTTTTGGCGCACACAGTACCACTAAGAATTTTTTTCTACTTTCACCACTGGTCGACAGTCAATAGGTCAACAGTATAGTCGACATGCGTTAGGTCGACTAGTACAAAAGGTCAACAGATTCAAAAAGGTTGAAGTGAGAATGGTCGACATAGAAATGGTATATTAAATCAATGAAGAAATTTATGTTAAAAAATTGGAAATAAATGAAAACTGCACTTGCAATAAAGTTATAGTCATGTTTTATACATGTATGTACACAATGTTTGCTGCAAAACTGTAAATATGGTACTTTAAATAATCTAGAGCCATCTCCCAAGCAAATTGCTCTGATCTGTATAAAACAAACATTTAAAACAAGTGGAGCCAAATTAGCAGCACTGTTGACTTTTTGCCCAATAGAAAAAAACATGTTTATTTTCTAGGACACTAAAAGATTGCTGGCTGTAGTGCAGGTTTGATCACCTTGTTTTGCCTCACTCTGGGCCTGTTTCTGAGTTGGGAGTAAAGCAAAAAAGAGTAAATAACTGACTATGTTACAATGCAAGCGATGTAAGCCCATTTATATTATTTGCATGCAGGATAAATACTGCCTGCTTTAGCATGTACACCACAAACACTGGCTGCTTTATTATAACACTACAATTTAGATTCAGTTTGCACACACCCCTCTCAAATCTAAATCTCTCTGCGCATGTTACGTCTGCCATACCTGCAGTGCAGTAAGGCTTTGCCCAAGTGCAGAGCTGTAACTTGGTGTGTGCTAAGTGTGCCTTGCACACAGCGCACTTGCGGTGGGAGCGCATAGTGCGCTGTGTCACACACTTAGCGGCAGAGGATTTTTTTTTCCGTTTGACCCGGCCCGGCACCAGCAGGCAATCGGCACTTGGTGAATGAATCAGTAACCACACTAAGACGTCACTGACAGTGTGCCTGGCAGTGTTGGCCTCACCTCCAGCAGCACTGTCCTGGCAGGCACCCATCCCCCCCCCACACACGCTGATTGTTGGCCTCACCTCCAGCAGTACTGACTAGTGAGGCCAACAATCAGTGTGTGGGGGGTGGGGGGTGCCTGCCAGGACAGTGCTGCTGGAGGTGTAAAAAGGGGACGCTGCCTGCCGTAATGTGTAAAAAGGGGGACGCTGTCTGCCGTAATGTGTATAAAGGGGGACGCTGTCTGCCGTAATGTGTAAAAAGGGGATGCTGTCTGCCATAATGTGTGTAATAAGGGGGACGCTGTCTACCATAATGTGTAAAAAGGGGACGCTGTCTGCCATAATGTGTAAAAAGGGGCACTGTCTGCCGTAATGTGTAAAGGGGCTCTACCTGGTGTAGTGGCGCTACTGTGCGGCATAATTTGAATAATGGAGACTGTGCGCCGTAGTATGAATTGGTATTATTTTGTGGCCACACCCCTTCCCTATGAAGCCATGCCCTTGTTTTACATGGGGGGGCTCCAATGCCGTTTCTTGCACACAGTGCTAAAATGCCTAGTTACGGCACTGCCCAAGTGCACAGTTCTTTTTAGCTTTACACCCACCTAAGAATCAGAATCAGTCCCTCAGTCAGTAAATATAATAGAGGTAAACTGGTCTCAATCATTCTAGTCAGACAAACTACAGCTAAAGAATGTTGTGATATGGCATTTCTTCTTAAAATATAATTTACCTCAAAGAGCTATATTCTATTATGGGTAGCATATAAATTGGGCAATGTATTATCCACCAGTTTGCTAAACCGCATTCCAACTAGAAAAAATGTATGTGATTCTGGCAGGTGAGATAGGTTAAACACCATGGGGTAAATTTTCTAAAGTGTGGGGTTTTAGAAGTGGAGATGTTGCCTGTAGCAACCAGTCAGATTCTGCTTATCATTCATCTAACACCTTCTAGAAGATAATAAAGGTTGATTATCCCTTATCCAAAATGCTTTGGACCAGAAGTATTTTGGATATAGGATTTTTCCGTATTTTGGAATAATTGCATACCATAATGAGATATCATGGTGATGGGACCTAAGTCTAAGCACAGAATGCATTTATGTTTCATATACACCTTATACACACAGCCTGAAGGTCATTTTAGCCAATATTTTTAATAACTTTGTGCATTAAACAAAGTGTGTGTACATTGACACAATTCATTTATGTTTCATTTACACCTTATACACGCAGCATGAAGGTCATTTAATACAATATTTTTAATAACTTTGTGTATTAAACAAAGTTTGTGTACATTGAGCCATCATAAAACAAAGGTTTCACTATCTCACTCTCACTCCAAAAATTCCGTATTTCGGAATATTTGGATATGGGATACTCAACATGTAGCTACTTTAGTAAATATATACCCATGAGTCTTGATCTTGTTTGTCAAAACGGAATAAAATGACCAAATAAGGAAAGGAATAAAGTAAACCTTGCGTGCTTTTTGTAAGATCCCAATATGCTCAGTGTCACGCCGGATATCAAAGGTGACTCCCCAAAAAAATGATTGTGCCCCCGTATCTAGAGTATTGGGCCTTTTAGAGACTATCGGTCCAAAGATTAACATCCTCAAATGTGAATTACAAATGTTGTCCTTTCATGGTCGATACAAGGTTTATGTAGAGTAACATTGTGATCACTTTATTGGTCCGATTTAGAGTTGCACAAAGACATGGTCGTGTTTTTTGCCACATCCATATCTGCATCTTTGCTAATGCCGCGGTCAATTTTCTTAATACTGAGATGCCCACTCACCTACAGCAACACTCCATGTCTGCTTAGACACCCCCATACATATATTTATAAAATATATTATATAAAGCACTATACTCACATTATAAATGTATATGACAAATATCCACTGGGATGAATTGCAGCAAATGCACCAACAGTACCAGTACCTGAGTGAATACAGCCTATCAATTAGACTGTGGGTACTAAACAACTATCCTTAAGTTTCACTTACAGGTTTGTAGATTTCTGTCTGTAGAATCAGAAAGGGATAATTACGGACTCAGAAAAGAAGATTTACTTGCCTGTGCATGATTCAAGAAATTCTCAAAACATCACATGTTGGTGGTACTTGAGGGTTAAGACTGAGAAGCTCTGATTAGATAAACGTAGGGGCTACATTTTCCAGAACTCTGGTCTCTGACTGTCAGTAGACAAGATGCAGGTAGTGGGCTGATTTATTGAAGGGCCGGCCATAGGTATAGGCAAACTAGGCAATTGCCTAGGGCATTTGATATGCCTAGGGGCATCAGCAGCTTCTGCTGATTAAAATGATATGCAGCATGCCTATATTCTGTGTAGCATTTCATATGCAGATATAGCCACAGTCTCACACAGTATATAGGCATGCTGCATATCAGTTTAATCAGCAGGAGCTGCTTGTTCATCCTAGCCACATAGCAATGCAAATAAGATGCATTTTCATTAAAAAAAAGGTGCCCGAAGTTAGCATTGAGGCAGGATTTATGAGGACACATCTGTATCCAAGCAGAGGCAGAGGTCACAGTGTTAGTGGCAGTGTGATTGCTGTGTGCATGTGAGTGGGTTGGTTGTGCAGTAGTGTTCGGAATATGTGTAAGGAGCATTATGTGTGTCATGTAAAAATGCATTAATAATGTGCAACATATGTGTAAGGGGCACTATGTGTGTTATTATGTGTATAAGGGCTTTAATGTGCGGCATATGTGTAACAGGGTACTACTGTATGTGTGTCATTATGTGTAAAGGGGCACTAATAATGTGCAGCAAATGTGTAGGTGGCACTATGTGTGTCATTATGTGTAAAAGGGCATTAATAAAGATAGTCATAATGTGTAAGGCACATAAATAAGGTGTCTCATATGTGTAAGGGGTATTACTGTGTGGAATTATGTGTATAAATGCATTGCTAATACGTGGCATTATGTGTATAAGGTTCTCTACTATGTGGCGTTGCGTATAGAAAGGGCACTACTGTGTCGTCTAATGTGAATAAAGAGCAACAGGGTGTGGTGTAATGTGAATAAGGAGCAATTCAGTGTGATGTAATGTGAATAAGGGGCTCTACTGTGAGGAGTAAAGTTTATAAGGTAAAGTGATACTACCAGTGGCGGATTTAGGGGGGGGGCACCAAGGCACGTGCCCCCCCTGTCATTTTTAGTGCAGACTGACATGCGGACGAGTGTCCGCATGTCAGTCTGCGGTCTCGTTTCGTCCCCTGCTGTTAGGATGGACACGGAGGGCACAGTGCGCGCCTCTCCTGTGTCCCTCCTGTGTCTCCGGCGGCCGCTGGTCTCATAAAGGAAGTGCCGTTCGTGAGCACTTCCTTTATTACAGTGACCCGCGGCCGCCGGAGACCCAGGAGGGACACAGGGAGGCGTGCACTGTGCCCTCCGTGTCCCTCCTAACAGCAGGGGAGCGGGGGGAGCAGCGGCGGCGGCGGCGGAGGAAGGGGGGGGACGGGGGACGCACTGGGGGGGAATATCTGGCACTGGGGGCATATTTGCAGGGAGGGGGGGGGCGAATATCTGGCACTGGGGACATATATGGCACTGGGGGGAATATCTGGCACTGGGGGCATATCTGGCACTGGAGGGGGGGATATCTGGCACTGGGGGCATATGTGGCACTGGGGGGGGGATATCTGGCACTGGGGGGAATAACTGGCAGGGAAGGGATATCTGGCACTGGGGCATTGTCTGGCACTGGGGGCATATGTGGCACTGGGGGGGGGGAATATCTGGCACTGGGGCATATGTGGCAATGGGGGCATATATAGCTCTGGGGGCATATGTGGCACTGTCGGGGAATATCTGGCACTGGGGGTATATGTGTACCTGGCACATGGGGGGGGCTATATTTGGCACTGGGGGCATGTGAGTACCTGGCACCGTGGGGGAATATCTGGCACTGGGGACATATGTGGCACTGGGAGCACAGCCCTAGCAACAAGGACTACCTCCTAGCAACGAGCATGACACCCAGTGCATGAAACCCCTGGCAACGAGCATGACACCCAGTGCATGAAACCCCTGGCAACAAGCATGACACCCAGTGCATGAAACCCCTGGCAACGAGCATGACACCCTGAGCATGAAAACCCCTGGCACCGTGCATGGAACCAAGAGCATGAAACCCCTGGCAACGAGCATGACACCCAGTGCATGAAACCCCTGACAACGAGCAGGTATTTGAAAAGTAATTAGAAGCCTTACGGTAGGACTTAATGTGTAATGGGCATTACGGTGTGTGGCATAATGTATCACGGACATTGCGGTGTGTGTCATAATGTGTCGCAGGCATTACGGTGTATGGTATACTCTTTCGCTGGCATTGTGATATGTGGTATAATGTCTCAGGGTCATTGCAGTGTGTGGCATAATGTATCACGGACATTGCGGTGTGTGCCATAATGTGTCAGGCATTACGGTGTGTGGTATACTATATCACGGGCATTGTGGTATGTGGTATAATGTCTCAGGGTTATTACAGTGTGGCATAATATATAACGGGCATTGCGGTGTGTGGCATAGGGTATAACGGGCATTGCGGTATGTGTCACAGGCATTACGGTGTATGGTATACTATATCACGGGCATTGTGGTATAATGTCTCAAGGTCATTGCAGTGTGTGGCATAATGTGTCCCAGACATTGTATGTGCTATAATGTATCAGGGGCAGTGCAGTGTGTAGCATAATGTATAACGGGCATTGCGATTCCTGTCATAATGTGTCACAGGCATTACGGTGTGTGGCATAATGTGTCTGGGGCATTACAGTGTGTGCATATTGTGTCATGTGCATTATTGTGTGTGGAATAATGTCTAAGGGCCATTGCAGTATGTGGAATAATGTATACTGGGCATTACTATAAGGAGGAAAAATGACAAATAATGTAAGGGGCATGAATCAGGATTATTTTTCTTTTCTGTGGTGGCCAACGTCTGGGCGTGCAGGTTGCAAAACTGGGGTATAAGGTAGTCTTTTCCTGCAATACCACGCCCATTCCAACGAAGCCACGCCCATTCCAACGAAGCCACGTCCCTTATGGTGCCCCCCCTGTAATTTTTTTCTGGATCCGCCCCTGGATACTACTGTGGGATGTAATATGAATTATCGACACTACCGCATGATTAAATGTGAATAAAGTTACAGTAATGTGTGGTGTAATTGGAATTGGGGTTACTATTTTGTGGCCATGCCCCTTGCCAGCAAAAACACACCCATTTTTGGGCTGGGTGCCAAATGTGCGAGCTGTTCCTATTTAAAGTATAGGGGGTACAAACACCAAAATAAGGACTGCTATGGGTGAGGGGTGATGGTGCTGGGAAGAGGTGCAAGGTCAGAGGCGGAACCAGCGGTGGTGCTAGGGGGCACCAGCCAAAATCTTGCCTAGGGCATCATATTGGTTAGGGCCGGCTCTGATTTATTGTATACAGACTTGACAAAGATTTCCACTTTGAAACGCATAGGCATGTTAGAGTCTGCAAGCAACAAATCAGCTTGCTACCTGTACTTCTGCTTTGCTTCGCTTGACCCTATTTTTGTTGCCTGCACTTTACCAAAGTCAATATGAAAAGCTTTAATAAAATAAATACTGTACATATTTCTGA
This sequence comes from Pseudophryne corroboree, assembly GCF_028390025.1. NCBI lineage: Eukaryota > Metazoa > Chordata > Amphibia > Anura > Myobatrachidae > Pseudophryne > Pseudophryne corroboree. Next base: position 343,473,249 of record NC_086447.1, read on the forward strand.
CAACTAAAGCCATAAATAAAAAGTGCACCAATATAGATCCATTTACTAAAATACCTCCAAACTCAATCCACCCATTCCGCCTGAGAGCTGCACTTTTCTTCCTCGGTCACTATTCTCTACCATTCCTGCTTACTGGCCTGTTTTAGAGCTTCAAACAAGCTGTGGAATTTCCTAAACCACCTTCAAAAGCATCCTAAAATATTCTACCAGATTACCATGTCTCTACACAAAGTACATTTCTCTGACGTCCTAGTGGATGCTGGGAACTCCGAAAGGACCATGGGCAAAGTCAATATGAAAAGCTTTAATAAAATAAATACTGTACATATTTCTGACAACTAAAGCCATAAATAAAAAGTGCACCAATATAGATCCATTTACTAAAATACCTCCAAACTCAATCCACCCATTCCGCCTGAGAGCTGCACTTTTCTTCCTCGGTCACTATTCTCTACCATTCCTGCTTACTGGCCTGTTTTAGAGCTTCAAACAAGCTGTGGAATTTCCTAAACCACCTTCAAAAGCATCCTAAAATATTCTACCAGATTACCATGTCTCTACACAAAGTACATTTCTCTGACGTCCTAGTGGATGCTGGGAACTCCGAAAGGACCATGGGGAATAGCGGCTCCGCAGGAGACTGGGCACAACTAAAGAAAGCTTTAGGTAACCTGGTGTGCACTGGCTCCTCCCACTATGACCCTCCTCCAAGCCTCAGTTAGATCTTGTGCCCGGCCGAGGTTGGATGCACACTAGGGGCTCTCCTGAGCTTCTAGAAAGAAAGTATAGAATTAGGTTTTTTATTTTCAGTGAGACCTGCTGGCAACAGGCTCACTGCAGCGAGGGACTAAGGGGAGAAGAAGCGAACCTGCCTGCTTGCAGCCAGCTTGGGCTTCTTAGGCTACTGGACACCATTAGCTCCAGAGGGATCGACCGCAGGCCCAGCCTTGGTGTTCGGTCCCGGAGCCGCGCCGCCGTCCCCCTTACAGAGCCAGAAGCAAGAAGAGGTCCGGAAAAGCGGCGGCAGAAGACATCAGTCTTCACCAAGGTAGCGCACAGCACTGCAGCTGTGCGCCATTGCTCCTCATACACACTTCACACTCCGGTCACTGAGGGTGCAGGGCGCTTGGGGGGGGCGCCCTGAGCAGCAATAAAAACACCTTGGCTGGCAAAAATACCACAATATATAGCCCCAGAGGCTATATATGTGGTAAATACCCCTGCCAAAATCCAGAAAAAAGCGGGAGAATAGGCCGCGGAAAAGGGGCGGAGCTATCTCCCTCAGACACACTGGCGCCATTTTCTCTTCACAGTGCAGCTGGAAGAAAGCTCCCCAGGCTCTCCCCTGTAGTTTTCAGGCTCAAAGGGTTAAAAAGAGAGGGGGGGCACTAAATTTAGGCGCAATATTGTATACACAAGCAGCTATGGGGGAAAATTCACTCAGTTATAGTGGTAATCCCCACATTATATAGCGCTCTGGTGTGTGCTGGCATACTCTCTCTCTCAGAGCATTCCCTGTGTGTGTGCGGTGTGTCGGTACGGCTGTGTCGACATGTTTGAGGAGGAGGCTTATATAGTGACGGAGCAGATGCCGATAAATGGGATGTCGCCCCCTGTGGGGCCGACACCAGAGTGGATGGTTAGGTGAAAGGTATTAACCGACAGTGTCAACTCCTTACATAAAAGGCTGGATGACGTAACAGCTGTGGGACAGCCGGCTTCTCAGCCCGCGCCTGCCCAGGCGTCTCAAAGGCCATCAGGGGCTCAAAAACGCCCGCTCACTCAGATGGCAGACACAGATGTCGACACGGAGTCTGACTCCAGTGTCGACAAGGTTGAGACATATACACAACCACTAGGAACATCCGTGACTTGATCCCGGCAATAAAAAAATGTGTTACACATTTCTGACATTAACCTCTAAAAATAGGTTTTTATGTTTGGGGAGAAAAAGCAGGCAGTGTTTTGTTACCCCATCAGATGAATGAATGAAGTGTGTGAAAAGCGTGGGTTCCCCCGATAAAAAACTGGTAATTTCTAAAAAGTTACTGATGGCGTACCTTTTCCCGCCAGAGGATAAGTTACGCTGGGAGATATCCCCTAGGGTGGATAAGGCGCTCACACGGTTGTCAAAATAGGTGGCACTGCCGTTTTAGGAACGGCCACTTTGAAGGTACCTGTTGATAAAAAGCAGGAGGCTATCCTGAAGTCTGTATTTACACACTCAGGTACTAGACTGAGACCTGCAGATCGTGCTGCTGCAGCGTGGTCGGTGACCCTGTCAAACATGAGAACATATTAAAGACGTCGTCTTATATATGAGGGATGCACAGAGGGATATTTTGCCGGCTGGCATCCAAAATGAATGTAATGTCCATTCTGTCAGGAGGGTATTAGAGACCTGTCACTGGACAGGTGATGCTGACTTTAAAAGGCGCATAGAGATTCTGCCTTATAAGGGTGAGGAATTATTTGGGGATGGTCTCTGGGACCTCGTATCCGCAGCAACAGCTGGGAAGAAATATTTTTACCTCAGTTTTCCTCACAGACTAAGAAAGCACTGTATTATCAGGTACAGTCCTTTCGGCTTCAGAAAAGCAAGCGGGTCAAAGGCGCTTCCTTTCTGTACAGAGACAAGGGAAGAGGGAAAAAGCTGCACCAGTCAGCCTGTTCCCAGAATCATAATCCTTCTCTCGCTTCCTCTGAGTCCACAGCATGACGCAGGGGCTCCACAGGTGTAGCCTGGTACGGTGGGGGGCCGTCTCAAAAATTTCAGCGATCAGTGGGCTCGCTCACAGGTGGATCCCTGTTTCATTCAAGTAGTATTTCAGGGGTACAAGCTGGAATTCGAGATATCTTCCCCCCGCCGTTTCCTCAAATATGCCTTGCCGACAACTCCCTCAGGCAGGGAGGCTGTGCTAGAGGCAATTAATAAGCTGTATTCCCAGCAGGTAATACTTAAGGTGCCCCTACTTCAACAAAGACGGGGTTACTATTCCACACGGTTTGGGGTACCGAAACCGCATGGTTCGGTGTGACCCTTTTTTATATTTAAAATCCTTGAACACATACATAAAAAAATTCAAAGTTCAAGATGGAATCGCTCAGGGCGGTTATTGCAAGCCTGGACGAGGGGGATTACATGGTATCCCGGGACATCAAGGATGCTTACCTGCATGTCCCCATTTACCATCCTCACCAGGAGTACCTCAGATTTGTGGTACAGGATTACCATTACCAAGTCCAGACTCTGCCGTTTGGACTGTACATGGCACCGAGGGTGTTACCAAGGTAATGGCCGGAATGATGATACTCCTTCGAAAAAGGGGAGTTTTAATTATCCCGTACTTGGACAATCTCCTTATAAGGGCGAGGTCCAAGGAGCAGTTGCTAGTCGGGGTAGCACTATTTTGGAAAGTGCTACAACAGCACGGTTGGATTCTAAACAGTCCAAAGTCACAGCTGGTTCCTACGACACGTCTACTGTTCCTGGGGATGGTTCTGGACACAGACCAGAAATAAGTGTTTCTCCCGGAGGAGAAAGCCAAGGAGCTCTCATCTCTAGTCAGAGACCTCCTGAAGCCAAAACAGTTATCGGTGCATCATTGCACGCGAGTCCTGGGAAAAATGATAGCTTCCTACGAAGCAATCCCATTTGGCAGGTTCCATGCAAGAACTTTTCAGTGGGACCTGTTAGACAAGTGGTCCGGATCACATCTTCAGATGCATCGGCTGATAACCCTGTCTCCAAGGGCCAGGGTATCTCTACTGTAGTGGCTGCAGAGTGCCCATCTTCAAGAGGGCCGCTGGTTCGACATACAGGACTAGGTCCTGGTGACCACGGATGCCAGCCTTTGAGGCTGGGGGGCAGTCACACAGGGAAGAAACTTCCAGGGACTTTGGTCAAGTCAGGTGACTTCCCTACATAAATATTCTGGAACTGAGGGCCATTTGCAATGCCCTGAGTCAGGCAAGGCCTCTGCTTCAAAACCAGCCGGTCCTGATCCAATCAGACAACATCACGGCAGTCGCCCATGTAAACCAACAGGGCGGCACAAGAAGCAGGATGGCGATGGCAGAAGCCACAAGGATTCTCCGATGGGCGGAAAATCATGTGTTAGCACTGTCAGCAGTGTTCATTCCCGGAGTGGACAACTGGGAAGCAGATCTTCTCAGCAGACACGACTTCCACCCGAGAGAGTGGGGACTTCATCCAGAAGTCTTCCAAAGGATTGTACACCATTGGGAAAGGCCACAGGTGGACATGATGGCATCCCGCCTCAACAAAAAGCTATAAAAGATATTGCGCCAGGTCAAGGGACCTTCAGGCGATAGCTGTGGACGCTCTGGTAACACCGTGGGTGTACCAGTCGGTTTATGTGTTCCCCCCTCTGCCTCTCATACCAAAGGTACTGAGAATAATAAGAAGGCGAGGAGTAAGAACGATACTCGTGGTTCCGGATTGGCCTAGAAGAGCCTGGTACCCAGAACTTCAAGAAATTATATCAGAGGACCCATGGCCTCTGCCGCTCAGACAGGACCTGCGGCAGCAGGGGCCCTGTCTGTTCCAAGACTTACCGCGGCTACGTTTTGACGGCATGGCGGTTGAACGCCGGATCCTAAAGGAAAAGGGCATTCCGGAGGAAGTCATTCCTACGCTGATTCAAGCCAGGAAAGATGTAACTGCAAAACATTATCACCGCATATGGCGGAAATATGTTGCTTGGTGTGAGGCCAAAAAAGGCCCCAACAGAGGAATTTCAACTAGGTCGATTTCTGCATTTCCTACAAGCAGGAGTGTCTATGGGCCTAAAATTAGGCTCCATTAAGATACAGATCTCGGCTCTGTCGATTTTCTTCCAGAAAGAATTAGCTTCAGTACCTGAAGTTCAGACATTGTAAAAGGAGTGCTGCATATTCAGCCCCCGGTTGTGCCTCCAGTGGCGCCCTGGGATCTCAACGTTGTGTTGAGTTTCTTAAAATCACATTGGTTTGAACCACTAAAAACCGTGGATCTAAAATATCTCACGCGGAAAGTGGTCATGTTATTGGCCTTGGCTTCGGCCAGGCGTGTATCAGAATTGGCGGCTTTGTCATATAAAAGTCCTTATCTAATTTTCCATATGGATAGGGCAGAATTGAGGACTCGTCCCCAGTTTCTCCCTAAGGTGGTATCAGCTTTTCACTTGAACCAACCTATTGTGGTGCCTGCAGCTACTAGGGATTTGGAGGATTCCAAGTTACTGGACGTAGTCAGGGCCTTGAAAAATTATGTTTCCAGGACGGCTAGAGTCAGGAAAACTGACTCGCTATTTATCCTGTATGCACCCAACAGGCTGGGTGCTCCTGCTTCTAAGCAGACTATCGCTCGCTGGATCTGTGACACGATTCAGCAGGCGCATTCTGCGGCTGGACTGCCGCATCCTAAATCAGTGAAAGCCCATTCCACAGGGAAGGTGGGCTCATCTTGGGCGGCTGCCCGAGGAGTCTCGGCTTTACAACTTTGCCGAGCTGCTACTTGGTCAGGGGCAAACACGTTTGCAAAATTCTACAAATTTGATACCCTGGCTGAGGAGGACCTTGAGTTCTCTCATTCGGTGCTGCAGAGTCATTCGCACTCTCCCGCCCGTTTGGGAGCTTTGGTATAATCCCCATGGTCCTTTCGGAGTTCCCAGCATCCACTAGGACGTCAGAGAAAATAAGATTTTACTCACCGGTAAATCTATTTCTCGTAGTCCGTAGTGGATGCTGGGCGCCCATCCCAAGTGCGGATTGTCTGCAATACTTGTACATAGTTATTGTTAACTAAAGGGTTTTGTTGAGCCATCTGTTGAGAGGCTCAGTTGTATTTCATACTGTTAACTGGGTATAGTATCACGAGTTATACGGTGTGATTGGTGTGGCTGGTATGAGTCTTACCTGGGATTCAAAATCCTTCCTTATTATGTCAGCTCGTCCGGGCACAGTGTCCTAACTGAGGCTTGGAGGAGGGTCATAGTAGGAGGAGCCAGTGCACACCAGGTGACCTAAAGCTTTCTTTAGTTGTGCCCAGTCTCCTGCGGAGCCGCTATTCCCCATGGTCCTTTCGGAGTTCCCAGCATCCACTACGGACTACGAGAAATAGATTTACCGGTGAGTAAAATCTTATTTTATTCTCTTTCTATATTACAATGTTCTGATCTTCAAACCAACGTTGCTGTGTTCAGAGATCACAAAGCCCCACTAAGCACTTTCTTCCATTACAATCTGACAATATAAAAAAATGTTGTATTTAGCATCATGTTTGAAACTTGTATATTCCTATAGCTGACAGGCAAGGCCATTTTGTCTATTTCTCTGTCTACCAATAGACCTACCAATGCTAGCTTTATGCTCTATGAGTCGTTAGGGGAAGAGCTTCAGCTTTAGTTGTTGATAATTTAGTCATTACCTTTTTTTAATGTACTATTTCAGCGCATTGCCATTTATTATATGCGTATGCTATGTTTCTCAGTAAGCATGACTAAGACATATCTAAATCACTTGAGACTTGCTTTGTTGATGCCATTATATAGTTATTCTATTTGCCTTCTTAACATTAATTGTGTTGAACTATATATTGTATTGAAACCACTTAACTGGCATGGTCAGATTTCATGCAACTGCGTAAAAAGTGACAAGACTATATTTGTAGTTTATTAAATTCTACACACTGGAGGAGTAATCCAAATTTTGATCCTATTGTCCGTTTGGGCTTTATCATTCACGCAACGCAAACCAGGCATCGGTAATGATGTCATAATGTCAACAACCTTTTCAGGACCCTTAGGGGAGGTTTATTAAAATATTAATTACATAATTTTCCTATTTCCCATCTGAAGAATAACTATGTTACATTTAATCTTCCTAACGTTTCGGGAAGTAAGAGAATTAGTGATGAGTGAGTGACGGCTTTCGCATTTATATTATATATATATATATATATATATATATATATATATATATATAAGATAGATAGATAGATAGATAGATAGATAGATAGATAGATAGATAGATAGATATTGATATATTAGAATAATGCTTTGTAGCCAGATTGTCAACAATGACAATGTTGACATTCATAATGTTGACACCAGAATTCCACCATTGATGATGTTGACATATTTAATATGTCAACATCATAGACATCGACATCCGGAAAATATCTACATGGACAGAATGTTGACTTTGGGGTTAGGGGTTCGGTTTAGGACCTTAAACCACAATGTAGACATAATTATTATTAATGAATATGTAGACCTAAAACGCCAAACAGTAGAAAAATGCCCTATCTTATTTAAAGTGCATTATAAAAATGTATTTATATCTATAGTCTATAAAATTCGAGCAACATGGATATTCAGTAACCCAATATATTTATTCATCTGTGGAATATATTACATGTTAAATAATTAAATGATCACCACAAATGTACATATATTAATAATAATAATAATAATAATAATAATCAATAACTGAAGTGTCAAAAATGAGCCACCAAATGTGCACTAAGTAAACTTTATTGAGTATGCCTCTATTTGTTGCCTCATCCCAGTTACTCTCACAATGTCATGCCCCACAGGGCCCTCAGCCAGCCACAAGGCCCTCAGCTAGCAGTGATGTGTCACTATTTCCGCCCAATCAATCAGGTCTAATAGACTAGCAGCTACAGTACTTACTACTTAAGACAGGTTTATCCGGTTATTGGGATGATTGCTAGGTAACATTTTGACAAACTAAGTAGAGTCTAGATCTTTAAACTCAGTTTCCAATATACTCAGTTTCAAATAAATGTATAAGGTCAATTGGATTGCTCTTTCAGCCCCTGAGCTGAATGCATTTTTGAAGTTAACCACATATGCCAAATGCAACCAGCTCTGCACAGGTAGCAAATGCACTTCTTCCCCACAAAGAAAAACCAAAATACTGCTGTCAGCGCCTACAGAAAATTAATGAATTTATTTAAGTAAATGAAGAGAACTCCTGAGAGACTGCGCTGCCGTACACAGTTTGTGGACGTGATAAAGTAAGAATAAAGAGCAAAAAAACGGCTGCGCTGTGTCTCAAGAGAAAAAAATAAAATAAATAAAAAGATGAGAGCCGTTATAAACAATATAAATGTATTAACCATAAAAAGAGTTAAAAAACGACTAGTTGTAAATGAACATTCATGTAATCTAGAGGCACACCTTGATGGTCTCTATAAAGAAGTCTCACTTTCAACATTTAGGAACAATCTTTGATAAAAGTCCACAGTCACTGAATGCCAGTAATGAAGATAATGGCTGATAGGCAATTACAGCCGTCCCAGGGATTTCAATTAATCAGTCTCACCATGTTCAATAAAAGATGCTGTTTTTACCTCTCTGTGTGGGCTGGTATTGGAACCTCCAGTCACGCTTGCATCAGAAGAATAGGGTAAGTCAGGGATAGTTATACCCCAAGAGACTGTGCCCTTCTGATTAAGTGTCCTAAAGCTCCAAACTAATTATCCTTAAAGGAGCTGGAAACATTGCACTTTACCCTAAACCCCCCCTTTCTCCTTTTATTTATTATTACTTTTATTTTATTATTTATTTTTATTTTTATCTTTATTTTTTCATTCAAAAAATTTTTTATTAATATTTTTTTCTTTATTTAATATTTTTTTCCTTATTGAATTAATCAATTTTTTCTTTATTTTTTTATTTTTATTTTTAATTTTTAATTTTTTTTAATTTTTTTTTTTTTTATACTTTTATTTTCACTAAGTATTTTTACAGAACACAATACATTAGCACACACAAGCGCTCGGTTCAACAAAAATTCTGAAAAACACTCCATATTTGTGCTCAGTGTGCTGCATATATCTGTGCTCACACTGCTTTATTGTGGGGACTGGGGACCACCAGTATATTATATAGGAGGAGTACAGTGCAGAGTTTTGCTGACAGTGACCACCAGTATATATAGCAGTACGGTACGGAAGGCCACTGCTCTACCTACCTCTGTGTCGTCAAGTATACTATCCATCTAGATTCTATACCTGTGGTACATTTTAGTTTTGCAGTTTGCTGACAGTGACCACCAGTATATATAGCAGTACGGTACGGAAGGCCACTGCTCTACCTACCTCTGTGTCGTCAAGTATACTATCCATCTGTCGTCAAGTATACTATCCATCTAGATTCTATACCTATGGTGCATTTTAGTTTTGCAGTTTGCTGACAGTGATCACCAGTATATATAGCAGTACGGTACGGTTGGCCACTGCTCTACCTACCTCTGTGTCGTCAAGTATACTATCCATCTAGATTCTATTCCTGTGGTGCATTTTAGTTTTGCAGTTTGCTGACAGTGACCACCAGTATATATAGCAGTACGGTACGGAAGGCCACTGCTCTACCTTCCTCTGTGTCGTCAAGTATACTATCCATCTAGATTCTATACCTGTGGTGAATTTTAGTTTTGCAGTTTGCTGACAGTGACCACCAGTATATATAGCAGTACGGTACGGAAGGCCACTGCTCTACCTACCTTTGTCGTCAAGTATACTATCCATCCATACCTGTGGTGCATTTCAGTTGTGCGCAGTATATATAGTAGTAGGCCATTGCTATTGATACTGGCATATAATTCCACGCATTAAAAAATGGAGAACAAAAATGTGGAGGTTAAAATAGGGAAAGATCAAGATCCACTTCCACCTCGTGCTGAAGCAGCTGCCACTAGTCATGGCCGAGATGATGAAATGCCATCAACGTCGTCTGCCAAGGCCGATGCCCAATGTCATAGTAGAGAGCATGTAAAATCCAAAAAACAAAAGTTCAGTAAAATGACCCAAAAATCAAAATTGAATGCGTCTGATGAGAAGCGTAAACTTGCCAATATGCCATTTACGACACGGAGTGGCAAGGAACGGCTGATGCCCTGGCCTATGTTCATGGCTAGTGGTTCAGATTCACATGAGGATGAAAGCACTCATCCTCTCGCTAGAAAAATGAAAAGACTTAAGCTGGCAAAAGCACAGCAAAGAACTGTGCAATCTTCTAAATCACAAATCCCCAAGGAGAGTCCAATTGTGTCGGTTGCGATGCCTGACCTTCCCAACACTGGACGGGAAGAGCTTGCGCCTTCCACCATTTGCACGCCCCCTGCAAGTGCTGGAAGGAGCACCCGCAGTCCAGTTCCTGATAGTCAAATTGAAGATGTCACTGTTGAAGTACACCAGGTGTTAGGCGCGGCGGTCTTCGGCTGTGCCCTGACTGAGCAGCGGTCATGGCCGCCGCGCCTCTCTCCTTCCCTGTCCCCCGCACGGCGCCTAGCAACACCAGGACGCCGTGCGCACGATAGCCGCCGGGTCCCTGGCAACGCAGGACGCCATGCGTGCAGGGCCGCCGGGTGCATAGCAACGGGGACGCCACAGGTGGACCGCGTTCCCCGTTGCTAAGAATAGTTAATTAGGTTGCTCGTGCAGCAGGGCAGCTGCACGGCAACTAGTAATTAGGGTCTGGGGGCTGGTTCTGCTGGCCCTCCTGTTATTGGCCAGCAGGGCCTTTTTATGTGAGCCAGCACACTGCAGCCCCGCCGGTGATAGCTTCTTGTATGCTGTTCCTGCCTTGCAGAACTCTGTTCCTGTCAGCCGTGTTTGGTGGATCTTGCTCCCTGCCCTCTGGTACTTTGGAGGTCCGAAGCCGGTCCTGGGAATCCTTCTAGTCCTTGCGAACCTGTTTCTGTCATCTGGGGATCTCGCCCGGTTTCGTGAGTAGCGGCTTCTGCCGCGTGTTGCGGCCTATGCGCTTAGTGTTTACTTCACTGTGAATTGGTGCATTTGCGGAGGTTTCCGCTTTCACTGTCCTCCCCGGAACTCGGCGGTGCCGTGTGGGGGAGTGGACAGTGGTTTCTTTGTAGTTCTTTTCCTTTGGCGGCGTGCCGCACATACGTTTAGTTTTTAGGTAGTTTATAGCCCCTAGCGTGGTTGTTTCAGTTAGAGGTCCCCTTGTTATTACCCTGTCTCAGTTCACGCCTTGTCTCTCTTTAAGACCTGAGGGGGCATCGGAGTTGGGCAGACCTAATCCGCCCTTCAAATGCGGCTGCCATGGGCCCAAGAAACCATAGTCGTTCAGGCGTGAATTGATAACACGGGTAAGACAACGGAGGTAGGGTGCTAGGGGCTATTTCCTTCCCATTTCCCAATCCCAACATTCCGTCTTGGTGCTCAGGACTCACTACATAAGATCTCCCCTGTCCTGAGCATCAGGATCGTAACATTATCACCGGCCCACATAAAAAAAAAAAAAAGGGGGTTTAATTTTTTCCGTTGTATTGGTGGGCCTAGAAATTCGGCCTCATGAATCCGGCAGGTTTAAGGCCAAACCCCAGTCAGCTTTTGGTTAACCAAATAAAGGAATTAACTCAGATGGTTCAGGACCTTACTCTTCGGGTGAGATCACAGGAAGATCTTTTGCGAGCCTCCCCGAGTATGGTTCCAGAACCAAAGATGCATTTACCTGACCGTTTTTCGGGTAACCGAAAGGATTTTTATAATTTTAAGGAAGCTTGTAAGCTTTATTTTCGTTTAAGGCCCCGTTCCTCTGGTACTGAGTCTCAGCGGGTCGGGATTGTGATGTCTCTACTTCAGGGTGATCCACAGACCTGGGCGTTTGGGCTAAGAGCGGATGATGCTGCTTTGTTGTTATCAGTAGACGCCTTTTTTAAATCCTTAGGCCTCTTATATGACGACCCAGATAGAGAAGCATCAGCTGAGAGTCACCTACGTGCCCTTAAGCAAGGCAAAAATCCAGCAGAGGTGTATTGTACCGAATTTCGCCGTTGGTCGAACGACTGTGGCTGGAATGACCCGGCCCTGCGCAGTCAGTTTCGCCTTGGTTTGTCGGAAGTTATTAAAGACAGTCTCCTTCAGTACCCCGCTCCTGAGACTCTAGACAAACTCATGGAGCTCGCTATTAAAATTGATCGTCGTCTCCGAGAGCAGAGGGCTGAAAGAGGAACAACTTTTAGGCCTAATCCATGTGTATATACTTTTCCTGAGGATGTCGAGGAGCCCATGCAAATGGGTCTCTCCCGGCTGTTCCCAGAGGAAAGAACCAGAAGGTTAAGTTCTGGTCTTTGTTTGTATTGTGGTGGTAAGGGACATATCGCACGTAACTGCCCGAACAAGCCGGGAAACGCTCTGACCAAGTGAATTGTGAGGGGGTTCACTTGGGTCTGCAGTTAATCTCCTCTAATAATTCTCTATTAGTTCCGGTAAAGATTTCCTTTGGCAGCCTCAGTTCGTTGGTGTCGGCCTTCGTCGACAGTGGAGCTGCAGGAAATTTTATGGATTTTGCTTGGGCTAAGGCTTTAGGCGTTCCACAGATACGCTTAGATAGACGTATCACCATGCACGGCTTAGATGGGGGTCCGCTTTCCAATGGGGTTATTACTCACCGCACACCTCCAGTATTGCTGACAGTGGGGGCCCTACATTCAGAAGAAATAGAATTTTACCTTACACATTGTCCGGCAGTTCCAGTAGTTTTTGGTCACCCCTGGCTTGCCTTTCATAATCCCACCATAGATTGGCGGTCTGGGGAGATTTCCCAATGGGGTCCTTTTTTGTGTTAAGGAGTGTATTTCCCATCCAGTCCGGGTTGCGGCAGTTACCCCAGAACTTATTCCTTTGGAATATCAGGATTTTGCTGATGTGTTCTCCAAGGGTAATGCGGACGTTCTGCCTCCCCATCGGTCCTATGACTGCGCTATAGATTTATTTCCCGGGGCCACTTTACCTAAGGGGAGATTATATGCCCTCTCCGGGCCAGAAACCACAGCTATGGATAATTATATCCAGGAAAGCCTGAAAAAAGGCTTCATTAGGCCCTCGAAATCTCCTTTGAGTGCAGGATTCTTTTTTGTTGAGAAAAAAGATGGGTCGCTCAGACCATGTATTGATTTTCGGGCTCTGAATAAAATTTCTGTTAAAAACACCTACCCTTTGCCTTTGATTTCAGTACTTTTTGATCAGTTACGCTCTGCCGTTATCTTCTCAAAAACGATCTTAGAGAAGCTTACAATCTCATCCGAATAAGATCTGGGGATGAGTGGAAGACGGCTTTCAGCACACAGTCGGGTCATTATGAATACCTGGTGATGCCCTTTGGGCTGTCAAATGCTCCTGCGGTATTTCAAGACCTCATCAATTATGTTCTTCGTGACTTTCTTGGAAAGTTCGTTGTCGTTTATTTAGACGACATTTTGATTTATTCTGAGTCTATGGAACAACATATTACCCATGTGCGTCTGGTTCTTCAAAAACTACGGGAGAATCATTTATACGCAAAACTAGAGAAATGTGATTTTCACATCACGGAAGTGTCCTTCTTGGGGTATATTATTTCTCCCCAGGGATTTTTCATGGAACCGAAAAAACTCCAGGCCATCCTTAGTTGGGCGCAACCCACAAATTTAAAAGCAATTCAGCGCTTTTTAGGGTTTGCAAACTATTATAGGCGGTTCATTCATACCTTTTCTGATTTGGTCGCTCCTATAGTAGCATTGACTAAAAAAGGAGCGGACCCTTCCAATTGGTCACCTGCAGCCGAGTCTGCCTTTCGGGCCTTAAAGCAGGCCTTTGTCTCTGCTCCTGTTCTCAGGCACCCTAACCCGGAGCTCCCCTTTATAGTCGAGGTAGATGCCTCAGAGGTTGGAGTGGGGGCTATCCTATCTCAGGAAGATCCGGAGTCTCAGGAATTACACCCATGTGCCTTCATGTCCTGGAAATTCTCCTCCGCAGAATTCAACTATGACGTTGGTAATCGAGAATTGCTGGCAGTTAAATGGGCTTTCGAGGAGTGGAGGCATTGGCTGGAGGGAGCTAGGCATACCATTACAGTGTTTACTGACCATAAGAACCTGCAGTATATTGAGTCAGCTAAACGGCTTAGTGCTCGGCAGGCACGTTGGGCATTGTTTTTTACTCGTTTCAGGTTTATTATCACCTTCAGGCCCGGTTCCAAAAATACTAAAGCTGATGCCCTGTCACGTTGTTTTCTTCCGGTTCACAATAACCATCCTGCTACTACCCCCATAGTTCCATCATTTGTCATCCGGGCAGGCCTCACACAGGATTTATTTACTCAGTTAGTCCAGCTTCAACAGCAGGCTCCTAAACTTACTCCTGCTGATCGTCTCTTTGTCCCTGAATTTCTGAGAGGCACTGTTTTAGCTGAGTTTCATGACAACAAAGTCTCTGGTCATCCAGGTATCACTAAGACCTTGGAGTTAGTCTCTCGCTCGGTGTGGTGGCCTAGTCTTTCTAAAGATGTAAGGGAATTTGTCCATTCCTGTCAGGTTTGTGCACGGCATAAGGTTCCTCGTTCATTGCCGATCGGGCAACTCGTACCTTTAGCCGTTCCTCTCAGGCCATGGTCACATATATCCATGGATTTCGTGGTGGACCTTCCTCTTTCAGCCGGATTTCGAGTCATTTGGGTGGTAGTAGATCGTTTTAGTAAGATGGCTCATTTCATTGCTCTTCCCCGATTACCCTCTGTTCAAGGGTTGGCAGTCTTGTTTCTCCGTCATGTGTTCAGGCTCCATGGGTTGCCTAGGGATATTGTCTCTGATCGGGGTCCCCAATTCATTGCTCGTTTCTGGAAACGTTTTTGTGCCTCATTAAATATGAAACTCTCTTTAACATCTAGGTACCATCCACAATCTAACGGACAAACCGAACGAGTTAACCAGTCATTAAAACAGTATTTACGGTTGTATTCGGCCAAACTCCAGAATGATTGGTCTGAATTTCTTCCTTTAGCCGAATTTGCTTATAATAACTCTTGTCATTCTTCCACCAAGGAGTCCCCATTCTTTTCGGTCTTTGGCTTTCATCCTAGAGCCAACTCTTTTTTTCCTCATTCTCCAGTCTCCTCGTTGACCTTAACCTCCCATCTCAGAACAATTTGGAGAAAGGTGCACCTTTCCTTGAGAAAAGCTGCCTTCCGAGAAAATAAATTTTCTGATAGGCTCCGACGTCCTTGCACTTTTAAGGTGGGAGATAAGGTATGGTTGTCAACTCGCAACATCTAGCTCCGACAACCCTCGGCTAGATTGGGACCCAAATTTATTGGACCATTCCTTATCATTAAGAAGGTCAACCCAGTTGCTTTTCGGCTACGCTTGCCGAGATCTCTCAAAATTGGCAATACTTTTCACTGTTCTCTTTTGAAACAGTATTTTTCTTCCAGGAGATTTCCTCGGAGGACTTCCCAGGGTAGATCTCCGGTGGATGTTCAGGGGCAACAAGAGTTCTTAGTGGAGAAGGTTTTAGATTCTAAGCTTTCTCAGGGTCGGCTCTATTTTTTGGTCCACTGGAAAGGTTATGGCCCTGAAGAAAGATCTTGGGTGTTGGATAAGGATTTACATGCTCCTAAGCTTAAGAGGATATTCTTTCAGGAGTTTCCACAGAAACCTGGCTCTAGGGGTTCTTTAACCCCTCCTCAAGGGGGGGTACTGTTAGGCGCGGAGGTCTTCGGCCATGCCCTGACTGAGCAGCGGTCACGGCCGCCGCGCCTCTCTCCTTCCCTGTCCCCCGCACGGCGCCTAGCAACGCCAGGACGCCGTGCTCACGATAGCCTCCGGGTCCCTGGCAACGCAGGACGCCGTGCGTGCAGGGCCGCCGGGTGCATAGCAACGGGGACGCCACAGGTGGACCGCGTTCCCCGTTGCTAAGAATAGTTAATTAGGTTGCTCGTGCAGCAGGGCAGCTGCACGGCAACTAGTAATTAGGGTCTGGGGGCTGGTTCTGCTGGCCCTCCTGTTATTGGCCAGCAGGGCCTTTTTATGTGAGCCAGCACACTGCAGCCCCGCCGGTGATAGCTTCTTGTATGCTGTTCCTGCCTTGCAGAACTCTGTTCCTGTCAGCCGTGTTTGGTGGATCTTGCTCCCTGCCCTCTGGTACTTTGGAGGTCCGAAGCCAGTCCTGGGAATCCTTCTAGTCCTTGCGAACCTGTTTCTGTCATCTGGGGTTCTCTCCTGGTTTCGTGAGTAGCGGCTTCTGCCGCGTGTTGCGGCCTATGCCGCTTAGTGTTTACTTCACTGTGAATTGGTGCATTTGCGGAGGTTTACGCTTTCACTGTCCTCCCCGGAACTCGGCAGTGCCGTGTGGGGGAGTGGACAGTGGTTTCTTTGTAGTTCTTTTCCTTTGGCGGCGTGCCGCACATACGTTTAGTTTTTAGGTAGTTTATAGCCCCTAGCGTGGTTGTTTCAGTTAGAGGTCCCCTTGTTATTACCCTGTCTCAGTTCACGCCTTGTCTCTCTTTAAGACCTGAGGGGGCATCGGAGTTGGGCAGACCTAATTCGCCCTTCAAACGCGGCTGCCATGGGCCCAAGAAACCATAGTCGTTCAGGCGTGAATTGATAACACGGGTAAGACAACGGAGGTAGGGTGCTAGGGGCTATTTCCTTCCCATTTCCCAATCCCAACATTCCGTCTTGGTGCTCAGGACTCACTACATAAGATCTCCCCTGTCCTGAGCATCAGGATCGTAACACCAGGATGAGGATATGGGTGTTGCTGGCGCTGGGGAGGAAATTGACAAGGAGGATTCTGATGGTGAGGTGCTTTGTTTAAGTCAGGCACTCGGGGAGACACCTGTTGTCCGTGGGATGAATATGGCCATTGACATGCCTGGTCAAAATACAAAAAAAATCACCTCTTCGGTGTGGAATTATTTCTCCACAAATGCGGACAACAGGTGTCAAGCTGTGTGTTGCCTTTGTCAAGCTGTAATAAGTAGGGGTAAGGACGTTAACCACCTCGGAACATCCTCCCTTATACGTCACCTGGTCCGCATTCATCAGAAGTCAGTGACAAGTTGAAAAACTTTGGATGACAGCGGAAGCAGTCCACTGACCACTAAATCCCTTCCTCTTGTAACCAAGCTCCTGCAAACCACACCACCAACTCCCTCATTGTCAATTTCCACCTTACACAGGAAAGCCAATAGTCCTGCAGGCCATGTCACTGGCAAGTCTGACAAGTCCTCTCCTACCTGGGATTCCTCCGATGCATCCTTGAGTGTAACGCCTACTGCTGCTGGCGCTGCTGTTGTTGCTGCTGAGAGTCGATCGTCATCCCAGAGGGGAAGTCGGAAGACCACTTGTACTACTTCCAGTAAGCAATTGACTGTCCAACAGTCCTTTGCGAGGAAGATGAAATATCACAGCAGTCATCCTGCTGCAAAGCGGATAACTCAGGTCTTGTCAGCCTGGATGGTGAGAAACGTGGTTCCGGTATCCACCGTTAATTCATAGGCAACTAGAGACTTGTTTGAGGTACTGTGTCCCCGGAACCAAATACCATCTAGGTTCCATTTCTCTAGGCAGGCGATACCGAAAATGTACACAGACGTCAGAAAAAGAGTCACCAGTGTCCTAAAAAATGCCGTTGTACCCAATGTCCACTTAACCACGGACATGTGGACAAGTGGAGCAGGGCAGACTCAGGACTATATGACTGTGACAGCCCACTGGGTAGATGTATTGCCTCCCGCAGCAAGAACAGCAGCAGCGGCACCAGTAGCAGCATCTCGCAAATGCAAACTCGTTCCTAGGCAGGCTACGCTTTGTATCACCACTTTCCATAAGAGGCACACAGCTGACAACCTCTTACAGAAACTGAGGAACATCATCGCAGAATGGCTTACCCCAATTGGACTCTCCTGGGGATTTGTGACATCGGACAATGTCACCAGTATTGTGCGTGCATTACATCTGGGCAAATTCCAGTACGTCCCATGTTTTGCACATACTGTACATTGAATTTGGTGGTGCAGAATTATTTAAAAAACGACAGGGGCGTGCAAGAGATGCTGTCAGTGGCCCGAAGAATTGCGGGCCACTTTTGGCATTCAGCCACCGCGTGCCAAAGACTGGAGCACCAGCAAACAGTCCTGAACCTGCCCTGCCATCATCTGAAGCAAGAGGTGGTAACGAGGTGGAATTCAACCCTCTATATGCTTCAGAGGATGGAGGAGCAGCAAAAGGCCATTCAAGCCTATACATCTGCCCACGATATAGGCAAAGGAGGGGGAATGCACCTGACTCAAGCGCAGTGGAGAATGATTTCAACGTTGTGCAAGGTTCTGCATCCCTTTGAACTTGCCACACGTGAAGTCAGTTCAGACACTGCCAGCCTGAGTCAGGTCACTCCCCTCATCAGGCTTTTGCAGAAGAAGCTGGAGAGATTGAAGGAGGAGCTAAAACAGAGCGATTCCGCTAGGTATGTGGGACTTGTGGATGGAGCCCTTAATTCGCTTAACCAGGATTCACGGGTGGTCAATCTGTTGAAATCAGAGCACTACATTTTGGCCACCGTGCTCGATCCTAGATTTAAAACCTACGTTGTATCTCTCTTTCTGGCAGACACAAGTCTGCAGAGTTTCAAAGACCTGCTGGTGAGAAAATTGTCAACTCAAGCGGAACGTGACCCGTCAACAGCTCCTCCTTCACATTCTCCCGCAACTGGGGGTGCGAGGAAAAGGCTAAGAATTCCGAGCCCACACGCTGGCGGTGATGCAGGGCAGTCTGAAGCGAGTGCTGACATCTGGTCCGGACTGAAGGACCTGGCAACGATTACTGACATGTCGTCTACTGTCACTGCATATGATTCTGTCACCATTGAAAGAATGGTGGAGGATTATATGAGTGACCGCATCCAAGTAGGCATGTCAGACAGTCCGTACGTATACTGGCAGGAAAAAGAGGCAATTTGGAGGCCCTTGCACAAACTGGCTTTATTCTACATAAGTTGCCCTCCCTCCAGTGTGTACTCCGAAAGAGTGTTTAGTGCAGCCGCTCACCTTGTCAGCAATCGGTGTACGAGGTTACTTCCAGAAAATGTGGAGAAGATGATGTTCATCAAAATGAATTATAATCAATTCCTCCGTGGAGACATTCACCAGCAATTGCCTCCAGAAAGTACACAGGGATCTGAGATGGTGGATTCCAGTGGGGACGAATTAATAATCTGTGAGGAGGGGGATATACACAGTGAAAGGGGTGAGGAATCGGAGGATGATGATGAGGTGGACATCTTGCCTCTGTAGAGCCAGTTTGTGCAAGGAGAGATTGATTGCTTCGTTTTTGGTGGGGGCCCAAACCAACCAGTCATTTCAGTCACAGTCGTGTGGCAGACCCTTTGCTGAAATGATGGGTTCATTAAAGTGTGCATGTCCTGTTTATACAACATAAGGGTGGGTGGGAGGGCCCAAGGACAATTCCATCTTGCACCTCTTTTTTCTTTCATTTTTCTTTGCATCATGTGCTGTTTGGGGACAATTTTTTTGAAGTGCCATCCTGCCTGACACTGCAGTGCCACTCCTAGATGGGCCAGGTGTTTGTGTCGGCCACTTGTGTCGCTTAGCTTAGTCACACAGCGACCTTGGTGCGCCTCTTTTTTTTTTTTTTTTTTTGCATCATGTGCTGTTTGGGGACTATTTTTTTGAAGTGCCATCCTGTCTGATACTGCAGTGCCACTCCTAGATGGGCCAGGTGTTTGTGTCAGCCACTTGTGTCGCTTAGCTTAGTCACACAGTGACCTTGGTGCGCCTCTTTTTTTTCTTTGCATCATGTGCTGTTTGGGGACTATTTTTTTTAAGTGCCATCCTGTCTGACAGTGCAGTGCCACTCCTAGATGGGCCAGGTGTTTGTGTCGGCCACTTGTGTCGCTTAGCTTAGTCACACAGCGACCTTGGTGCGCCTCTTTTTTTCTTTGCATCATGTGCTGTTTGGGGACTATTTTTTTGAAGTGCCATCCTGTCTGACACTGCAGTGCCACTCCTAGATGGGCCAGGTGTTTGTGTCGCCCACTTGTGTCGCTTAGCTTAGCCATCCAGTGACCTCGGTGCAAATTTTAGGACTAAAAATAATATTGTGAGGTGTGAGGTGTTCAGAATAGACTGAAAATGAGTGGAAATTATGGTTATTGAGGTTAATAATACTATGGGATCAAAATGACCCCCAAATTCTATGATTTAAGCTGTTTTTGAGGGTTTTTTGTTAAAAAAAACACCCAATCCAAAACACACCCGTATCCGACAAAAAATTTTCAGGGAGGTTTTGCCAAAACGCGTCCGAATCCAAAACACGGCCGCGGAACCGAATCCAAAACCAAAACACAGAACCCGAAAAATTTCCGGTGCACATCACTAGTATATATATATATATATATATATATATAGAGAGAGAGAGAGAGAGAGAGAGAGAGAGAGAGAGAGAGAGAAAGAGAGAGAGAGAGAAAGAGAGAGACAGACAGAGAGAGAGACAGATATTACAGTAAAAGCTGGAGTGCAGAAATTAACTACACAGTTGTCTACATACTTTCTCCGAACCCTGCCCCAACTGTTATGAGATGAAAGTGACAGTTTCCTGGACAAAAAGATGCTCATCATAAAAAAGTTAAATTGAAAAGAATCTGCAGAATGAGTTTACTTCCAATGCGAATGAGGTCATCTTCTGGCAACAAATAATAAGAAAATGCTTTATTAATGTGCGTCAATAAGAATCCTTGCATTTTAGTCTACCTAGATACAAGATTTATTTGTGATACACATAAATTAGAGGACATTATTGGATATTTTATGAGTGGATTTAAAACATTTTTTTAAATGTTGATTTCCAATCAGGGCCGGATAAAGGTTTGTGGGGGCCCCTGAGCAACACACTTGTGGGGGCCCCTATCAATAAAATTCTCAAAGTTATTATATATATTATACCCTCCACCCCCCATGCTTCACTGATTATTATTGAGTCCTGAGGTGTTTGCTGGAGAGAGCAGCCGCGCTTGGCCGGGTCTCCTGTTGGAGAGGTGGACAGTGTAAGGGAATGGAGCTGCACTTTGTGCGAGGATAAACTGCCGAGAACGGAGCTGAACTTTGTGGAGGAGGTCAGGTCAGTATGTGGACTGGCTCAGCTTGTAGAAGTCTGAGGCGGCTGCTGAGGTAGGGGACCACAAGTGCCGGGGAAGTCAGAATGGAGATAGAGAGGTGGCATCTGGGTCCAGGCAAGGCGGTGTATGATTACCTGGGTGTTACAATAGTGGTGCCTGTGGTCAATTATGTGGGACAGTGTCTGTCGGGGCAGGGACGGATCCAGAACAAAATGACAAAGGGGTTCCATGACAAAGGAAGAGGAGGACCTATGTGCACTCCTATGTGGCCTCACAACAAAGGGCGTGGCCACAAAGGGCCAGCCTACTCACCCACTCCCCAAGCTCATGCCAACCTTTCCCTCGTCAGTCATCACCCACTCCCCTCCGCAGTCACAGCCAGGCTCCTCTTCCCAGGCTCTGGGCTCCGAGTGACAGTCCTCTTGTGGTACCCCCGGAATTTGTGGTAGTACAGGTCACAGCATATCTGGTCGAGAATTGCAGGGACAGGCTGTTCATAACCCAACACATCTGTTTCCTTAGGAGAAACTGCAGGGATAGCATGGGTAAATGCAGCTGAGTGTTATATTGTTGAACAGGCACAGGTCTCCTTTTTTGCACCTGATTGGTTCTTCCACGAGTGGGAACCCTTGTATGTGGAATGTTGGCCCAGACAGAGGGAGCATATATGAGCCCCTGCTCATGCCTTCAGGCAGAGTGAGGACCCATGTGGAACGCTGAGAGGATCACAGAAGCCAGCACTGGTGATGCGCGTGGAGCCAGAACGGAGACAGCCTCAGACAGCGTGTGACTACACTGCAAGGTCCGTGTCTTAAGTGCTTAGCAGCGTGACCCAGGGAGAGGTGACGGAGTGCAGGTTGTCAGTGGTAACTGGTGGTGGAACGGAGGGGACAGTGTGCCTGGAGAAGGGTGACAACAGGCGGAAGTCTCCATACCCCGCGGTCCTTACTGGCAGCAGTGACTGTCAACATGACCATCAGAGAGCAGCCCCAGGGGTACGGAGCAGAAACAGGGGAAACCCCTGTATCACTGTGTTGCTAGTGCAGAGTGGGAGGCCAAGAACAGTGAGAGAGAGAGAGAGAGATCCCGCAGCTATATACACCAGTGTGTGGGAGATCTGAGCGACTAGTACATATGCTGAGACTGAGTGAGTACCTGCCTACACCATATAGTATAAGCCTGGGGCCCCTGGTCAAACCATTCACATGGAGTGTTTGGGTCAGTTATGGGACAATCAGCCTGTTTCTAAATTAAAGGAGATTCACACTAATTTATTGAAAAGAACTTACAGGCTTGGGAGGAAATGTGTATTATTACTGCCCGGGATCCAGTGGCGTCATGAGGTGGGTGCGGGGGGTGCGGCCCGCACCCAGGTGTCAACCTTTCATGGGGTGACACCAAATAGAGCCGCACACTCACACCGGCACTGGCACCCTCATCAGCACATCCTCACACAGAGACTCGTCCGCGGCGGTGTCCACTCCCACCCTTTCTTGGCACCAATCGCCGAAATCATGCCAGCACCCCTGCAAGCTAGTTTAAAAACCAGCTACACACCTGCCGCGGCCGGGTCTGCCCGATGCGCACACAGCGTGATGACATCATCATCCACGCCAGTGCTGCTTGCGATGCAGGGAAGTGGAAGGAGACTGTGAGCTGCCTGCAGCCACTGAGTTACTAGAGGGAGGTCCTGTTCTGCAGTAAAGTGCGCTTGACTGTCAAGTCCTCTGCGCTCACTCCCTGGCTGGCTGCCAGTCGTTTTAGCTGGCCAGTTAAGTAAGGTATGCTTGAAAAGTGTGATGAAAAGTTAGCATTTGCACTAAAAAAGAAAAATACACTGTCACTTAATTATATGTATATATATATATATATATATATATATATATATATATATATATATTTTACATGGATTATATTGAAAAAAGTACCATTTATTTGTACAAAATAAATTGTTAATTTATTTTATTTATTTTTTTAGTATGTTTTTATCTCAGTTACTGGTATCCAAATCTAGATGTGTTCTAGAAAGTTGCCTGCGATCATATGGGTGCGCAGACATGAGGGTGCCGCTCCGGACTACCCCCCTCCGCCCCATTATGGTCTACTCCCTCACCCCCGCCCTCCAGCCCAGGACATAGACTGCTTACCTGGCGGCCCAGGTGAGCAGTCTTATGTCCCAGGGCAAGGGGTGGAGGAGGTAGTCCTTTACCTGGCGGAGGAGGGAAGTCTGGAGCGGCACCCCCATGTCGGCATCTGCATACGCCTATGCCTGCAATGTGTATGCATCGCAGGCTGTGTATCCCAGGAGAGCATACCATAGCGCCACACAGAAACCTCCTCAAATGCGGACGCAGGCAGCAGGAGAATGATGCTCCAGCTGCCCATAATTGTAAGG
Source organism: Pseudophryne corroboree (assembly GCF_028390025.1). Classification (NCBI taxonomy): domain Eukaryota; kingdom Metazoa; phylum Chordata; class Amphibia; order Anura; family Myobatrachidae; genus Pseudophryne; species Pseudophryne corroboree. The sequence continues at coordinate 343,496,591 of NC_086447.1, forward strand.
GGGAGCAAGTGGATGGGAATATGCAGGGGTAGTGGGAAGCAATGCTCCTGCTACCCGTAGTTATTGCAGTAATGTTCGGGTCGCTTGCAGGTGTGTGCGTATGCACACACCTATGACTACTTGCATATCAATGGATTTTGTTAGTTGCGGGAGGCTGAGGCATGCTGTGATGCGTCAGCACCAGGATAATACCTCTTTCAAACCACCTGAGGCGGGCTGCACCCAGGAACCCCGACGTCGCGGTCTGCATCCCGGCATATTGCCGGGTTGGTGACGTCAGCAGTGAAGCGGCAGGGGCAGTGCTTGGAGATCACATAATCTTCATGCGCCGCCCATACACACACAGTGAATGGGAAACGGGTCGCATTGAGCCGGGTTGAATACGAGTTCAACCCTGCTCACTACCAGGGTTGAAATATCAGTTTGCTTGACTCTGTATATTTCCCCTGGCACCTCTCAGACCGCACATGAACACGAGTTATGCGCGCTCATCTTCCAATAACCCGTGTTCATAGTTGGCGGTCTGAAAGGGGTATTATCTCCCTCCCGCAGCAAGAGTGTAAGAGGACACATCTGTAAGTGCGAGTCTGCAAATGCATTTTTTGTGTAATAAAACAGACTTCCGCATGAATGTGCATACTTGAAGGTGGCCATACATCAGAAAGATAAATCGCATGTGATCATCACATGCGATTTCCCTTGAACTCCCCAGAAGCTCCCCGGCAGTCCTGGACTCGCGATATCGTACACAAGCGCTCATTAGCACTCATGACGTACTCACGATTGATCGCTAGTGATCTAACTATGTGCACCTCATCACATGTGACATTGACAGATCTTACCTGCAGCACATAAGATCTGAAAACCCTACTTACAACCCGCGGGAGCGCGCCTCAGATCGTAATTGTAAGTAGAATACTTATAATGTGGTAATTACTTGCAATACATCTGTCCAATGTGTCGAAATCACACCAAAAAGGCTCTAGTCGTTCTGATGTATGGGCACCTTAAGAAATGTGAGATCCAATTAAAAATGCCAAATTGCAGTACTCGCAGTGCAAAGTTGCAAATTTTCTCAAAAATTTGACTTGGTAGAAGTGAATAATCTAGCCCAGTGGTTCTCAAACTTTTTTGAAGCACGGTGCCATAGAGTATCAGAATTTTTTCCATTGCACCCCTACACCAGACGTTTCTAATTGAGAAATTTAGAAAGGAATATTACATTAAGTAAATTGTGTTTATATGTCATCCTTAGGTTCAATTGTTTGGTGAGGGACAAGATTCTCTTCTGTTTGTCACATATTGTATTATTGGCAGCCACCTGCACTGGTTTTGCCTAAAACATTGACCATAAATAATTTTAATTGGTCCTGGACCACCAATCCAAGGCACCCATGCAAGTGTCCTGAGGAACCCCAGGGTGCCACAGCACACAGTTTGAGCACCACTGATCTAGGAGGGACTTTCCGTAGAGTAAATTTGACTTTAAACATGTGGTAATAAAGTATATGGCTATTTCACATTTTATTATTATAGATAAAATTATTTTTTTTTTTTAGTTTCTTACATAGCGCAGCATATTCCATTGCACTTTACAGTTGGAAACAACAGTGATAAGACAAATCGGGTAATAACAGACAGACAGACATAGAGGGAGGAAGGCCCTGCTCGCAAGCTTACAATCTATAGGGAAATACAAGTGTCATATATAATTTACATTAATCAGCACAGTCTCCTTGTGTGTCCTAGTCCCATTGGGGTCGATTCAATTCGGCAACAGATGAATAGCGACGGGAATTAACTCCCGACGCTATTCAATTCAGCTAAAGTTAAGTCGGCGAATGCCCGTTCTCGCCGACTTAACAGGTAGTTTTTGTCGGGAGAACGGGCATTCTCCGACTTAACTACCCGCGGCGATGCTGATTCCCGACAGAATCAGCCTCGCGCCGGCCATGCGGCAGCACCTTTGTCGGTTTTCCTCTCTCACCCCCCGGGGAAGCTATCCATGACTATAGAGTGGAGTATTTACATTGTGATATGTGCCATTGTATGTAGTATATTCAAAGAGGGACATGTATGTTATTGACTACCAGTATTTCAAAGTGATCTATGGGTCGTAATTATCAGCGTTACAGAGCGACATACATTATTGGCAGAACTGTTAGGGAGGATTATTGTTACACTCAGATCTTCTGCATAAACATGTCACATTTGGTTGTTGTGGACCCGTCATATGGGTAGTGATCCCTCACTTAACTTACTTTTTGTTCTATTCAAATAAACTGGCTTCAGTGAGTCATTGCATGGCTTTGGTCCATGTCTTAATACCCCCGTTATTATCTAGTTAACCTGAAGCAGAAACCTTCCTCCAGGTGACTCAACAGAAGCGTCAGGAAGATCAAGAAAGGTCAGTGAGTAGCCCATACACCGTGAACTGCGGGCACTTTTCGTGTTTTGTGTATTGGTTCTAATTCCCCGCTTGTGTTTTCATTTTGGGTTGGTTTTGCCAAAACCACCCTTTCGAGTTTTGGGTTTGGTTTTGGATCTGAATGATTTTTTGGAATAAAACATAAAAACAGCTAAAATCCCATAATTTGGGGGTAATTTTGATCCTATGGTATTATTAGCCTCAATAACATTCATTTCCAATAATTTCCAGTCTAATCTGAACACTGAACCCCTCACAATATTGTTTTTAGGCCAAAAGGTTGCACCGAGGTGGCTGTATGACTAAGGTAAGCGACACAAGTGTGCGGCACAAACACCTGGCCCATCTAAGAGTGGCACTGCATGGCACTATTCAAAAACTAGGCCCCAAACAGCACATGATGCAAAGAAGAAAAAGTGGTGCATGATGGAATTGTCCTTGGGCCCTCCCATCCACCCTTATGTTGTATAAACAGGACATGCAAACTTTAACAAACCAATCATTTTGGCAACAGGGTCTGCCACACGACTGTGGCTGAAATTACTGGTTTGTTTGGGCCCCCACCAAAAAAGAAGCAATCAATCTCTCCTTGCACAAACTGGCTCTACAGAGGCAAGATGTCGACCTCATCCTCCGATCCCTTACCCATTTCACTGTATACATCCTCCTCACAGAGTATTAATTCGTCCCCATTGGAATCCACCATCACAGGTCCCTGTGTACTTTCTGGAGGCAATTGCTGGTCAAGATCTTCCCAGAGAAATTAATAATTAATTTTGATGAACATTATCTTCTCCACATTGTGTGGAAGTAACCTCCTACACTGATCGCTGACAAGGTTATCGTCTGCACTAAACACTATTTGCCCAGATGTAATGCACGCACAATATTGGTGGCGTTGTCCGATATCACAAATCCCCAGGAGAGTCTAATTGGAGTAAGCCATTGTGCGATGATGTCCCTCAGTTTCCGTAAGAGGTTGTCAGCGGTGTGCCTCTTACAGAAAGTGGGGATACATAGTGCAGCCTGCCTAGGAACGAGTTGGCGTTTGCTAGAAGCTACTACTGGTGCTGCTGTTGTTGTTGCTGCGGGTGGACATACATCTACCCATTGGGCTGTCACAGTCATATAGTCCTTAGTCTGCCCTGTTCCACTTGTCCACATGTCCGTGGTTAAGTGGACAGTGGGTACAACTGTATTTGTTTGGACACTGAGGACACTTTTTCTGATGTCTCTGTACATTCTCGGTATCGCCTGCCTAGTGAAGTGGAACCTAGATGGAATTTGATACTGGGAACACAGTACCTCAAACAATTCTCTAAGTCCCACTGAACTAATGGCAGATACCAGATGCACGTCTAACACCAACATAGCTGTCAAGGCCTCAGTTAACCACTTTGCAAAAGGATGACTACTGTCATATTTCATCTTCCTCACAAAGGACTGTTGGACAGTCTATTGCTTAGTTGAAGTAGTAAAAGTGGTCTTCCGACTTCCCAACTAGGATGACGATTGACTCCCAGCAGCAACAACAGCAGCGGCAGCAACAGCAGGCATACCACTCAAGGATATTCCGGAGGAATCCCGGTTAGGAGAGGATTCCTCAATCTTGCCAGTGACATGGTCTGCAGGACTACTGACCTTCCTGACTGAGGAGGAAGTTGACTTTGAGGGAGTTGGTGGTGTGGCTTGCAGGAGCTTGGGTACAACAGGAAGAAGGGATTTAGGTGTCAGTGGACTGTTTACACTCTTACCCAAAGTTTCACAACTTGACACTGACTTCTGATGAATGCGCAGCAGGTGACGTATAAGGAAGGATGTTCCTAGGTGGTTAACATCCTTACCCCTACTTATTACAGATTGACAGAGGCAACACACAACTTAACACCTGTTGTCCGTATTTGTGGAGAAATAATTCCACACCAAAGAGGTGGCTTTTTTGGTATTTTGCCCAGGTACCACAATGGGCTTCTTCATCCCACGGACAACAGGTGCCTCCCCCGGTGCCTGATTTAAACAAACCACATCACCATCAGAATCCTCATCGTCAACTTCCTCCTCAGCGCCAGCAACACCCATATCCTCATCCTGGTGTATTTCAACAGTGACAGCTTCAATTTGAATATTAGAAACTGGACTGTGGGTGCTAGTTTCAGCACTTGCAGAGGGCGTGCAAATGGTTGAAGGATCCACCTCTTCCCGTCCAGTGTTGGGAAGGTCAGGCATCGCAACCGCTGACACACTTGGACTCTCCTTGGGGATTTGTGATACCATCTTAGAACGCATAGTTCTTTGCTGTGCTTTTTCCAGCTTAACTCATAATTTTTTTAGTGGGAAGATGAGGGCTTCCATCGTCATGTGAAGCTGAACCACTAGTCATAAACATAGGCCAGGGCCTTAGCCTTTCCTTGCCACTCCGTGTCGTAAATGGCATATTGGCAAGTTTACGTTTCTCCTCAGATGATTTAAATTTCTTTTGTTGGGTCTTTTTACTGAACTTTGGCTTTTTGGATCTTACATTCAATCTACTATCACATTGGGCATCGGCCTTGGTAGACGACGTTGATGGGATTTCATCATCAATGCCATGACTAGCGGTGGCAGCTACAGCTCTAGGAAGAAGTGGTTCTTGATATTTCCCTATTTTACCCTCCAAATGTTTGTTCTCCATTATTTTTCTGGAGTTATATAACAATATGAGGTACAGGAGCTCGTACCTCCACACCACACAGGGCAAACCGTGTGAAAATTATTTGTATTAAATATTAACAATAGAGATGAGCGGGTTCGGTTTCTCTGAATCCGAACCCGCACGAAATTCATGTTTTTTTTCACGGGTCCGAGCGACTCGGATCTTCCCGCCTTGCTCGGTTAACCCGAGCGCGCCCGAACGTCATCATGACGCTGTCGGATTCTCGCGAGGCTCGGATTCTATCGCGAGACTCGGATTCTATATAAGGAGCCGCGCGTCGCCGCCATTTTCACACGTGCATTGAGATTGATAGGGAGAGGACGTGGCTGGCGTCCTCTCCATTTAGATTAGAAGAGAGAGAGAGAGAGATTGACCTGATTTACTGGAGATTAGGAGTACTGTAGAACTGTGTAGAGAGTGCAGAGTTTACTAGTGACTGACCACAGTGACCACCAGACAGTGCAGTTTTATTTAATATATCCGTTCTCTGCCTGAAAAAAAGATACACAGTGACTCAGTCACATACCATATCTGTGTGCACTGCTCAGCCCAGTGTGCTGCATCATCTATGTATATATCTGACTGTGCTCAGCTCACACATCTTATAATTGTGGGGGAGACTGGGGAGCACTGCAGTGCCAGTTATAGGTTATAGCAGGAGCCAGGAGTACATATTATTATTAAAATTAAACAGTGCACACTTTTGCTGCAGGAGTGCCACTGCCAGTGTGACTGACCAGTGACCTGACCACACTGACCACCAGTATAGTTAGTAGTATAGTATACTATATTGTGATTGCCTGAAAAAGTTAAACACTCGTATCTGACTGTGCTCAGCTCACACATCTTATAATTGTGGGGGAGACTGGGGAGCACTGCAGTGCCAGTTATAGGTTATAACAGGAGCCAGGAGTACATATTATTATTAAAATTAAACAGTGCACACTTTTGCTGCAGGAGTGCCACTGCCAGTGTGACTGACCAGTGACCTGACCACACTGACCACCAGTATAGTTAGTAGTATAGTATACTATATTGTGATTGCCTGAAAAAGTTAAACACTCGTATCTGACTGTGCTCAGCTCACACATCTTATAATTGTGGGGGAGACTGGGGAGCACTGCAGTGCCAGTTATAGGTTATAGCAGGAGCCAGGAGTACATATTATTATTAAAATTAAACAGTGCACACTTTTGCTGCAGGAGTGCCACTGCCAGTGTGACTGACCAGTGACCTGACCACACTGACCACCAGTATAGTTAGTAGTATAGTATACTATATTGTGATTGCCTGAAAAAGTTAAACACTCGTCGTGTGACTTCACTTGTGTGGTGTTTTTTTTTTTATTCTATAAAAAACTCATTCTGCTGACAGACAGTGTCCAGCAGGTCCGTCATTATATAATATATACCTCTCCGGCTGCAGTAGTGATATATATATATTTTTTATATCATTATTTATCATCCAGTCGCAGCAGACACAGTACGGTAGTTCACGGCTGTAGCTACCTCTGTGTCGGCACTGGGCAGTCCGTCCATAATTGTATACCACCTACCCGTGTTTTTTTTTCTTTCTTCTTTATACATACATACTACTACATCTCTTTATCAACCAGTCTATATTAGCAGCAGACACAGTACAGTACGGTAGTCCACGGCTGTAGCTACCTCTGTGTCGGCACTGGGCAGTCCGTCCATAATTGTATACCACCTACCCGTGGTTTTTTTTTCTTTCTTCTTTATACATACATACTACTACTACTACATCTCTTTATCAACCAGTCTATATTAGCAGCAGACACAGTACAGTACGGTAGTCCACGGCTGTAGCTACCTCTGTGTCGGCACTGGGCAGTCCGTCCATAATTGTATACCACCTACCCGTGGTTTTTTTTTCTTTCTTCTTTATACATACATACTACTACTACTACATCTCTTTATCAACCAGTCTATATTAGCAGCAGACACAGTACAGTATGGTAGTCCACGGCTGTAGCTACCTCTGTGTCGGCACTGGGCAGTCCGTCCATAATTGTATACCACCTACCCGTGGTTTTTTTTTCTTTCTTTATTATACATACATACTACTACTACTACATCTCTTTATCAACCAGTCTATATTAGCAGCAGACACAGTACAGTACGGTAGTCCACGGCTGTAGCTACCTCTGTGTCGGCACTGGGCAGTCCGTCCATAATTGTATACCACCTACCCGTGGTTTTTTTTTCTTTCTTCTTTATACATACATACTACTACTACTACATCTCTTTATCAACCAGTCTATATTAGCAGCAGACACAGTACAGTACGGTAGTCCACGGCTGTAGCTACCTCTGTGTCGGCACTGGGCAGTCCGTCCATAATTGTATACCACCTACCCGTGGTTTTTTTTTCTTTCTTCTTTATACATACATACTACTACTACTACATCTCTTTATCAACCAGTCTATATTAGCAGCAGACACAGTACAGTACGGTAGTCCACGGCTGTAGCTACCTCTGTGTCGGCACTCAGCAGTCCATCTATAATTGTATACTAGTATCCATCCATCTCCATTGTTTAACTGAGGTGCCTTTTAGTTGTGCCTATTAAAATATGGAGAACAAAAATGTTGAGGTTCCAAAATTAGGGAAAGATCAAGATCCACTTCCACCTCGTGCTGAAGCTGCTGCCACTAGTCATGGCCGAGACGATGAAATGCCAGCAACGTCGTCTGCCAAGGCCGATGCCCAATGTCATAGTACAGAGCATGTCAAATCCAAAACACCAAATATCAGTAAAAAAAGGACTCCAAAACCTAAAATAAAATTGTCGGAGGAGAAGCGTAAACTTGCCAATATGCCATTTACCACACGGAGTGGCAAGGAACGGCTGAGGCCCTGGCCTATGTTCATGGCTAGTGGTTCAGCTTCACATGAGGATGGAGGCACTCAGCCTCTCGCTAGAAAAATGAAAAGACTCAAGCTGGCAAAAGCAGTAGCACCGCAAAGAACTGTGCGTTCTTCGAAATCCCAAATCCACAAGGAGAGTCCAATTGTGTCGGTTGCGATGCCTGACCTTCCCAACACTGGACGTGAAGAGCATGCGCCTTCCACCATTTGCACGCCCCCTGCAAGTGCTGGAAGGAGCACCCGCAGTCCAGTTCCTGATAGTCAGATTGAAGATGTCAGTGTTGAAGTACACCAGGATGAGGAGGATATGGGTGTTGCTGGCGCTGGGGAGGAAATTGACCAGGAGGATTCTGATGGTGAGGTGGTTTGTTTAAGTCAGGCACCCGGGGAGACACCTGTTGTCCGTGGGAGGAATAGGGCCGTTGACATGCCTGGTGAAAATACCAAAAAAATCAGCTCTTCGGTGTGGAAGTATTTCACCAGAAATGCGGACAACAGGTGTCAAGCCGTGTGTTCCCTTTGTCAAGCTGTAATAAGTAGGGGTAAGGACGTTAACCACCTCGGAACATCCTCCCTTATACGTCACCTGCAGCGCATTCATAATAAGTCAGTGACAAGTTCAAAAACTTGGGCCGACAGCGGAAGCAGTCCACTGACCAGTAAATCCCTTCCTCTTGTAACCAAGCTCACGCAAACCACCCCACCAACTCCCTCAGTGTCAATTTCCTCCTTCCCCAGGAATGCCAATAGTCCTGCAGGCCATGTCACTGGCAATTCTGACGAGTCCTCTCCTGCCTGGGATTCCTCCGATGCATCCTTGCGTGTAACGCCTACTGCTGCTGGCGCTGCTGTTGTTGCTGCTGGGAGTCGATGGTCATCCCAGAGGGGAAGTCGTAAGCCCACTTGTACTACTTCCAGTAAGCAATTGACTGTCCAACAGTCCTTTGCGAGGAAGATGAAATATCACAGCAGTCATCCTGTTGCAAAGCGGATAACTGAGTCCTTGACAACTATGTTGGTGTTAGACGTGCGTCCGGTATCCGCCGTTAGTTCACAGGGAACTAGACAATTTATTGAGGCAGTGTGCCCCCGTTACCAAATACCATCTAGGTTCCACTTCTGTAGGCAGGCGATACCGAGAATGTACACGGACGTCAGAAAAAGACTCACCAGTGTCCTAAAAAATGCAGTTGTACCCAATGTCCACTTAACCACGGACATGTGGACAAGTGGAGCAGGGCAGGGTCAGGACTATATGACTGTGACAGCCCACTGGGTAGATGTATGGACTCCCGCCGCAAGAACAGCAGCGGCGGCACCAGTAGCAGCATCTCGCAAACGCCAACTCTTTCCTAGGCAGGCTACGCTTTGTATCACCGCTTTCCAGAATACGCACACAGCTGAAAACCTCTTACGGCAACTGAGGAAGATCATCGCAGAATGGCTTACCCCAATTGGACTCTCCTGTGGATTTGTGGCATCGGACAACGCCAGCAATATTGTGTGTGCATTAAATATGGGCAAATTCCAGCACGTCCCATGTTTTGCACATACCTTGAATTTGGTGGTGCAGAATTTTTTAAAAAACGACAGGGGCGTGCAAGAGATGCTGTCGGTGGCTAGAAGAATTGCGGGACACTTTCGGCGTACAGGCACCACGTACAGAAGACTGGAGCACCACCAAAAACTACTGAACCTGCCCTGCCATCATCTGAAGCAAGAAGTGGTAACGAGGTGGAATTCAACCCTCTATATGCTTCAGAGGTTGGAGGAGCAGCAAAAGGCCATTCAAGCCTATACAATTGAGCACGATATAGGAGGTGGAATGCACCTGTCTCAAGTGCAGTGGAGAATGATTTCAACGTTGTGCAAGGTTCTGATGCCCTTTGAACTTGCCACACGTGAAGTCAGTTCAGACACTGCCAGCCTGAGTCAGGTCATTGCCCTCATCAGGCTTTTGCAGAAGAAGCTGGAGACATTGAAGGAGGAGCTAACACGGAGCGATTCCGCTAGGCATGTGGGACTTGTGGATGGAGCCCTTAATTCGCTTAACAAGGATTCACGGGTGGTCAATCTGTTGAAATCAGAGCACTACATTTTGGCCACCGTGCTCGATCCTAGATTTAAAACCTACCTTGGATCTCTCTTTCCGGCAGACACAAGTCTGCTGGGGTTGAAAGACCTGCTGGTGAGAAAATTGTCAAGTCAAGCGGAACGCGACCTGTCAACATCTCCTCCTTCACATTCTCCCGCAACTGGGGGTGCGAGGAAAAGGCTCAGAATTCCGAGCCCACCCGCTGGCGGTGATGCAGGGCAGTCTGGAGCGACTGCTGATGCTGACATCTGGTCCGGACTGAAGGACCTGACAACGATTACGGACATGTCGTCTACTGTCACTGCATATGATTCTCTCAACATTGAAAGAATGGTGGAGGATTATATGAGTGACCGCATCCAAGTAGGCACGTCACACAGTCCGTACTTATACTGGCAGGAAAAAGAGGCAATTTGGAGGCCCTTGCACAAACTGGCTTTATTCTACCTAAGTTGCCCTCCCACAAGTGTGTACTCTGAAAGAGTGTTTAGTGCCGCCGCTCACCTTGTCAGCAATCGGCGTACGAGGTTACATCCAGAAAATGTGGAGAAGATGATGTTCATTAAAATGAATTATAATCAATTCCTCCGCGGAGACATTGACCAGCAGCAATTGCCTCCACAAAGTACACAGGGAGCTGAGATGGTGGATTCCAGTGGGGACGAATTGATAATCTGTGAGGAGGGGGATGTACACGGTGATATATCGGAGGATGATGATGAGGTGGACATCTTGCCTCTGTAGAGCCAGTTTGTGCAAGGAGAGATTAATTGCTTCTTTTTTGGGGGGGGTCCAAACCAACCCGTCATATCAGTCACAGTCGTGTGGCAGACCCTGTCACTGAAATGTTGGGTTGGTTAAAGTGTGCATGTCCTGTTTTGTTTATACAACATAAGGGTGGGTGGGAGGGCCCAAGGACAATTCCATCTTGCACCTCTTTTTTCTTTTATTTTTCTTTGCGTCATGTGCTGTTTGGGGAGGGTTTTTTGGAAGGGACATCCTGCGTGACACTGCAGTGCCACTCCTAAATGGGCCCGGTGTTTGTGTCGGCCACTAGGGTCGCTTATCTTACTCACACAGTCAGCTACCTCATTGCGCCTCTTTTTTTCTTTGCGTCATGTGCTGTTTGGGGAGTGTTTTTTGGAAGGGCCATCCTGCGTGACACTGCAGTGCCACTCCTAGATGGGCCCGGTGTTTGTGTCGGCCACTAGGGTCGCTAATCTTACTCACACAGCTACCTCATTGCGCCTCTTTTTTTCTTTGCGTCATGTGCTGTTTGGGGAGGGTTTTTTGGAAGGGACATCCTGCGTGACACTGCAGTGCCACTCCTAAATGGGCCCGGTGTTTGTGTCGGCCACTAGGGTCGCTAATCTTACTCACACAGCTACCTCATTGCGCCTCTTTTTTTCTTTGCGTCATGTGCTGTTTGGGGAGGGTTTTTTGGAAGGGCCATCCTGCGTGACACTGCAGTGCCACTCCTAGATGGGCCAGGTGTTTGTGTCGGCCACTAGGGTCGCTTAGCTTAGTCATCCAGCGACCTCGGTGCAAATTTTAGGACTAAAAATAATATTGTGAGGTGTGAGGTATTCAGAATAGACTGAAAATGAGTGGAAATTATGGTTTTTGAGGTTAATAATAATATGGGATCAAAATGACCCCCAAATTCTATGATTTAAGCTGTTTTTTAGGGTTTTTTGAAAAAAACACCCGAATCCAAAACACACCCGAATCCGACAAAAAAAATTCGGTGAGGTTTTGCCAAAACGCGGTCGAACCCAAAACACGGCCGCGGAACCGAACCCAAAACCAAAACACAAAACCCGAAAAATTTCAGGCGCTCATCTCTAATTAACAACCCCTTTATTTGGAGTAAATAATATACAGCACAGGGCAGCACCACTGGCCTTATATGGCAGCATGACTGGACTGGATTTATACGGGAATTATACGGCAGGATCACTGGATTTATACGGCAGTACCGCTGGACATATACGGCAGTATCAATGGACATAAACGGCAGGATCACTGGATTTATACGCCAGTACCACTGGACTTATACGCCAGTACCACTGGACTTATACGCCAGTACCACTGGACTTATACGCCAGTACCACTGGACTTATACGCCAGTACCACTGGACATATACGGCATTATCACTGGACTTATACGCCAGTACCACTGGACTTATATGGCAGTACCACTGGACATATACAGCAGTATCACTGGATTGGATTTATACGCCAGTACCACTGGAATTATACGGCAGGATAATAGGAATTATACGGCAGGATCACTGGATTTAATATGGCAGTACCGCTGGCCATAAACGGCAGGATCACTGGACTTATACGGCAGGATCACTGGACTGGACTTATACGCCAGTACCACTGTAATTATATGGCAGGATCACTGGACTTATACGCCAGTACAACTGGAATTATACAGCATGATCACTGGACTTATATGGCAGTACCACTGGACATATACGGCAGAATCAATGGACATATTCGGCAGTATCAATGGACATATACGGCAGTATCACTGGATATATACAGCAGAATCACTGGACTGGATTTATACACCAATACCACTGTAATTATACGGCAGGATGACTGGATTTATAGGCCAGTACCACTGGAATTATATGGCAGGATCACTGGATTTATACCGCAGTACCACTGTACATATACGGCAGTATCACTGGACTGGACTTATACACCAGTACCACTGTAATTATATGGCAGGATCACTGGACTTATACGCCAGTACAACTGGAAATATACGGCAGGATCACTTGATTTATACGGCAGTACAGCTGGACATATACGGCAGTATCAAAGGACATATACGGCAGTATCACTGGACTGGATTTATATGCCAGTACCACTGTAATTATACAGCAGGATCACTGGACTTATATGGCAGTACCACTGGACATATACGGCAGTATCACTGGACTGAAATTATACACCAGTACCACTGGAATTATTTGGCAGGATCACTGGATTTATACGGCACTACCACTGGACATATACAGCAGTATCAATGGACATATACGGCAGGATCACTGGACTTATAAAGCTGGATCACTGGACTTATACGGCATCGGCCTTCGTAGACGACGTTGATGGGATTTCATCGTCTATGTCATGACTAGTGGCAGCAGCTTCAGCACTAGGAAGAAGTGGTTCTTGATCTTTCTCTATTTTATCCCCCAAATTTTTGTTCTCCATTATTTTCTGGAGTTATATAACAATATGAGGTACAGGAGCTCATATCTCCACACCACACAGGGCAAACCCTGTGAAAATATTTGGATTAAATATTAACAACCCCTTTATTTGGAGTAAATAATATACAGCACAGGACAGCACCACTTATATGGCAGCACGACTGGACTGGATGTATATGGAAATTATATGGAATTATACGGCAGAATCACTGGAATTATACCGCAGGATCACTGGATTTATACGGCAGTACCGCTGACATATACGGCAGTATCAATGGACATATATGGCAGGATCACTGGACATATACGGCAGCACAGGGACAGAGCCGGCCCTAACCAATGTGATGCCCTAGGCAAGATTTTGGCTGGTGCCCCCTAGCACCACCGCTGGTTCCGCCTCTGACCTTTGCTCCTCTTTCCCAGCACCATCACCCCTCACCCATAGCAGTCCTTATTTTGGTGTTTGTAACCCCTATGTTTTAAATAGGAACAGTTTGCGCCCAATTTCAATTACGCCACACAGTACTGCAACTTCATTCACATTTGATCATGCGATAGTGCTCATAATTCATATTACATCCCACAGTAGTATCACTTTACCTTATAAATGTTACTACTCACAGTAGAGCCCCTTATTCACATTACATCACACCCTATTGCTCTTTATTCACATTAGACGAAACAGTAGTGCCCTTTCTATACGCAATGCCACATAGTAGAGCACCTTATACACATAATGCCACACATTAGTATAGCATTTATACACATAATTCCACACAGTAATGCACAGTAAACATAATGCGCCTTACACATAATGACATAGTGCCCCCTACACATTTGCTGCACATTATTAGTGCCCCTGTACACATAATGACACACATACAGTAGTACCCTTTTACACATATGCCGCACATTATTAATGCCCTTATGCACATAATGACACACATAGTGCCCCTTACACATAATGACACATATACAGTAGTACCCTTTTACACATAAGCCGCACATTATTAATGCCCTTATACACATAATGACACACATAGTGTCCCCTACACATTTGCTGCACATTATTAGTGCCCCTATACACATAATGACACACATACAGTAGTACCCTTTTACACATATGCTACACATTATTAATGCCCTTACACATATAATGACACACATATTGCCCCTTACACATATGTTGCACATTATTAATGCATTTTTACATGACACACATAATGCTCCTTACACATATTCTGAACACTACTGCACAACCAACCCACTCACATGCACACAGCAATCACACTGCCACTAACACTGTGACCTCTGCCTCTGCTTGGATACAGATGTGTCCTCATAAATATTGCCTCAATGCTAACATCTGGCACCTTTTTTTAATGAAAATGCATCTTATTTGCATTGCTATATAGCTAGGATGCACAAGCAGCTTCTACTGATTAAAATGATATGCAGCAGGCCTATATACTGTGTGAGACTGTGGCTGTATCTGCATATGAAATGCTACACACAGAATATAGGCATGCCACATATCATTTTAATCAGCAGAAGCTGCTGATGCCCCTAGGCATATCAAATGCCCTAGGCAATTGCCTAGTTTGCCTATGCCTATGGCCCGCTCTGCACAGGGACACCACCACTGGACTGATGCAGGACAAGTATTAGCAATTGCTCCCAATAGGTCACGAATAAGAAAAGCTGGTATTACCCGTGGTTGTAATAGTATCCAAAAGGCACTTGGAATGTTCAGCAGGCAAGCTGTATGGGTGCAGTTCACTGGGTGTCCCAATTAATGCTGTATTCCAATTAATGCTGTATTGCAGTTCAAATACTGCCGCTGTCCTTCTCCACCTGCGCAAAAGGATCCAGATATGGACTTTTAAACAAGATTCCTTGGACTCAACATCTACTTATTGGACTGACTGCAATACAGCATTAATTGGAACACCCAGTGAACTGCACCCATACAGCTTGACTGCTGAACATTCCAAGTGCCTTTTGTACACTATTACAATTACGGGTAATAGCATTTGTTCTTATTTGGTACCTATTGGGAGCAATTGCTAATACTTGTCCAGGATCCTACTGTGGACTATAAGGAGAGCAGTTTTATACTATTAATTTCTACTTCTCAGTAATATATTTATGTTTAATCATGGTTTTATAAATGAATTCTTATTAATGTTAATAAATTAATTTTTAATTATCCATCCGTACATATTATTGGAGACACAACATAGCGCCAGTTCCTTTGTGTATATTATGGTTCAAAAGTTACAACACTTTTTTAGTTGCAGGTAACTAAAGATGGCTTTGACAAAACAGGAGAGAATTGAGGTCATTTTGATGTCAAACGTCGTGTGCTGCATTGTGGGCTCTTCACGAAGGATGCCAAAGACATTGTTGAGGTTGTCTCATCAGTAGCACTTTTTGGACGACCACTCTGTGACTTGCCAGCCACTGTCCCAGTTTCTCAGAATTTCAAAATAACATAACCTGACATTGTTATGTGAAATTGGAGGTCTTTCTGGGTGCCGGTTGTTAAAATCTGCAGCTATGACATGGAAGCTTAATTCTTCAGACATCAAAATGACCTCAATTCCCTCCTCTTTTGTCAAAGCCATCTTCAGTTACCTGCAATAAAAAAAGTGTTGTCACTTTTGAAATCAAATCTGTTTGCATCAATAAACTTTTCAGCAAATTCTCATGTTTGGCATGTTACACGACCCCCTTTCCATTTAAAAAAAAGTGACCTAGATTCAAGATGGCCGATTTCAAGATTGGGCCCATGTTCGGTACATAACCTAAAAGATAGCCCACCTTACCGATACCTTACTGGAGTATTCAGTTTTCCCATTTTCTGCACAGTTCTTGAAACAAAAGGGTGTACTGCGACTTTTGAATCACGTGTATATTGGCTACAATATAAAGGTGTATACATACTGTAAAGTTTGGAAGAATGGTTGTTTCAAGATACTTTCATTGCATAATTACAGCCATACAATGTATTACACTTGAAATGAATCATTCTCATAGTTTTACCTTAGATAAATTTCCATTTGACAGTTGTCAAGCATACAACTATGAAGGAAGTTTGCAGTGATTATTCATCATGCATGCCTTTGTAAACAGAAAACAGTAAAAAGGTCTAAGTATGTTCAGACGGGTTGGGCTAGAAATGCCGGCGGCCCCTTCATCAGACCTGGGCCCAGGTAATTTGTACCCTCCCCCCCACCACCCACCTCTCCTGGCACCACTTGTGGTGCCTAAACCTAACCCCCAGCCTGCAGCTGTGTGGCCTCAGCCTAACCACTCCCCACGCAGGCTAAACCTCCCCCTCCCTGCAACTTACCTCTTCGGTGGCTCGGCAGATGCTTGTTTGGGATCCCAGCAGTCAGTATTCCAGCGCTGGACTGGTGACCTAATTTGTGATGCTGGTGTATGCAGAGTAGTGTCGGAATTCTAGTGTCGTTATTCTGACTGCTGGGATCCCCACCCACCAGCATTTGCTAAAAATTCCAACACTTCTTTCCCTTTATTGAAATTTTAGTATATTTGATTTTCACTTTTGCAGCTTCACCTACGTGTCTCTTGAACAGCAGTCCAGTCAGCCTGCCACATCTCCTCAGCTACATCTAACCACTCATCCATTAGGTCATTTATCATGTCCCTGCACATATAGTACCTGCCTTGTTTATTCTCTCATTGTATTCTGAACATGTAGAGGGAGATGAATCAAAACTGTTAAGAGAACAAGAGGAGAAGTTGCCCATAGACCAATCAGCTACTACCTATTATTTTAAAGTATATATTTGTTAAATGAGAGAAGCTAATTGGTTATTATGGGCAATTTAGCCACCTGTCCTCTTTCAAAGCATAACACATTTCCACCTTAGTACATAACGAGCAGAAAGGTTATTTTATAGCTCTGGGTGACCAAAACCTGTCAACCAAGTCAAGCTTGTAAATAACATAAATTTGTCTTTTTTTCTTTGTTCACGCCAAAACTCCAGATAATTGCTTTATACCAAAGGTCTGTAACCTGCAGCCTTCCAGCTGCTGCAGAACTACACATTAGCACACCTTAATAGTAAAACTGTGGCAGGGCATGCTGTGATGTGTAGTTCCACAGCAGCTGGAGGGCCGCAGGTTGAAGACCCATGCTTTATACCTTCTATAAAATTTAATTTACACTTTAATATTAATTTTGGATTATGACCCAACATAAAATTACCGATTTAAGCAGTTTGGCAGATTTTTTGCAGATTCTATGAATTCTTACAACTACTTCTTGCATCTTAACCTGACTGTCACTTTTTAAACATCATCTACATATTGTGAATAGTCTATAAAAAGTGTTTATTTCTTCTTTGTAATCATACTTGCCTACCTGACCCTCTCCATGAGGGAGAAAATGCTCTGTTCCTGCACTTTCCTGGTAATGTATGATTGCCATCACCTGTGGTGAGCTAGTTAATTGATGAGAAAGGTGATGGCAATCATACCTTACCAGGAAAGTCCAGGAACAGAGCATTTTCTCCCTCATGGAGAGGGTCAGGTAGGCAAGTATGTTGTAATATTTGCCCAAACAGACTAGACACCTGCTACTCAAGCAACTACTGGTTTAATTTAACACCAAACATTATAATGCACTTGTAACAAGGGCCAGTGTACTCGTGTGGTCACTGGCCCTGCTACTAGCATGCACGTCCCTCCTTACCTGGGATGGCCCGGCGCCGTCCCATGGGGCCGGAGGTATCTCTGGCTTCGGGTAGCACTGGGGACCGGGCCTGGTCCGGTCTCCACCTGCCCAGCTGGTTTCAAAGTCCGGCGGTGGGCGTGGGGCCGGCGGTGAATCGCCACCTCCGCTCCACGTGGGTGATGGCGGCGGGCCTGCATCCTCCGGGACTCAGACCCCCACCAATCACAGTGTGACTTTTTGAATTTTGGCGCCAGCTGTGAGCCAGTCACAGCTCGTGAGCTGGCGGGCAATCAGGAGTGGCGGCGGCGAGCCAATCCCGGCTCACCGCGTCACAGCCCCGCCCCCTAGCACTGACTTGTATTAGTTAGCGCCGGGCGCGAGGAGGCAGTTCGTCAGCAGGGAAGGAGCAGAGAGGAGTTCCTGAAGATTGAAGATGGAAGACGGCGCTGGAAGTCCCGGAGGGTGGCGGTAGTTGCAAAAGAGCTGAGACATGCCACCGCCCGCTGGGTGAAGTACAAAGAGCCGACGCCCATCGGTGAAGACGTCGGAAGCCCTGGGACAGCGGTGTGCAACGCAAAAGAACTTGCACTGGCCACCGCTGCCCAGGTGAAGACTCCAGGAAGCCCGGAGGTGGTGGGAGCCATCCCGCCTCCGGCAAAGACAACGCGGTGGGCATGGCCAGACCAGGCTTGGTCCAGCCGTGGCCCTTAGGATGGGTAAGTCCAGGTGGTGCCCCTCTCCCCCTAGACCACCAGGGATTCGGGCACTAGGCCAGTGGGGCAAAACAGGCACCAGGCCTGAGGCACCATAGGCGGGCACTAGGCCCATGGGGCAAAACAGGCATCAGGCCTGAGGCACCATAGGTGGGCACTAGGCCTGTGGGCAATACAGGCGCTAGGCCCAATGGGAGGTGGTTTCAGGCCACCAGGCTTATGGAATGGCCCCCAATGGCGACAGTAGGCCGGGGCAAGAAGGGCAATAGGCCTGCACTACTGTACAGGGTTAGGTAGGTGGGCAGCAGGCCCAATAGCAAGTCCCCCAGATAGGCAAGAATAGGTCGGGGCACCCAGGGCAAGGAAGCCCAAAGCTATTGTGTGTACGGTAAGTCAGCGCTAGCCTGCAGGTTGTATAAGTCGGCACTACGCCGCAGGTGTGGTTAGTCGGCACTAGGCCGTGGTATCTCTTGAGTCGGCGCTAGGCCGCAGGTTGTATAAGTCGGCACTACGCCGCAGGTGTGGTAAGTTGGCGCTAGGCCATGGTATCTCTTGATCCGGCGCTAGGCCACAGGTGGCACAAGTCAGCGTTACGTCGCAGGTGCAATAAGTTCTCAGACGTCCTCACAGCCAGGCCCCCATGGAAGGTAGGTGGTCGGACGCTACGCGCTGGTGAGTATCACAAGGTTGAAACAGTGTAAATGTATTGTGTCATAACCTCTACATAAATGTCTCTCAGTCATATCGCGTAGGCAGCACCATGTCCCGTGGGCTGTATTAGGTGTCTATCACAGGAGCAAGGAAAAAGGGCCAGTCATCTAGAAGGAATCCTAGGATATATCTGGTGAGCATAATTGTGTTTCATGTGTGCTTGTAGTGTATGTTGCCCCTTTCCCCACCTCCCCTTTGGGCATTTTCATTCAGGGTCGCGCTTGGTGCTTCGCACCACTACGGGAGCACCCAGTCTGAGGCCACAAGTGCCAATGATGACCATTCATTGAGCCCAGTGTAGGACACCCCTGTGTAATGTGTCCCCCATTCTTTTCAGCTGACCCAGGAAGTACTTCTCCGTGACTGGACGTGTGCCAGTATCGTCTTAGTTGCCTCGACGGACTGAAGGTGGAGGACAGGAGGCGAGAGGTACGTAGGCCTGGCAAGTGAGCGCGCCGTTCTTTTTCTGCAGGGCCCCACCCCCGTGCCTCTTACACACTGATAATCTGAAAGAAGGCCAGCCCAGTCTATTTTCCCTGCAAGCAAGCATTCCAGACACCTGGCTGTTTAAACTGTCACTGCAAATTGCTACACACGCACACACATGCATGGCCACTCAGAGAGAGGAGGGCCCAGCCCACTCATACCAGCCGCCACCACTGCCCTGCTGCCCCCTTTTGCCCGCCACTCATCTCCCATCCCGCCTCCCACAATTCAGTCAGTGCAGCAGACAATATTCCGTGTGTAATACTATAGAAAATGCCTCTCCTAAAGAGGCCCGCACCTCAGAAGAGACAGTTATTAAAGATACTGTCAGTAGCGGCCAGGATCCCCTGACAACGAGCAGGTACTCTGGCATAGAGCATTAAAACTATGTGGACATAAATGGTGACAGAAGTAACTGTGAGGACATAATATGGTGTCAAGAACATTACCTTGGGGGCTTAATATGGTTCAAGGGGCATTACTTTGTGGGACATATTCAGGTGTTGCTCACACACCAGGGGCCACTCATACACTGTCACACTGACCAGGGACCACTCACACATTGTCACACTGACCAGGCCACTCTCACACACACTGACCAGGGACCACAGATGCACTGTCACACTGACCAGGGTCCACACACCCACACCGACCAGGATCCACATGAATACATTGTCACACTGACCAGGGTCCACACACATGTACTGTCATACTGACCAGGGTCCACACACCCGCACTATCACACTGACTAGGGTTCTACATGCACATGATGTCATACTGGCCATGCTACTCTAACACACATTGACCAGGGTCCACACACACATTGTCACACTGACCAGGGTCCACACACCCACACTATCACACTGACCAAGCCACTCTTACACACTGACCAGTGTCCACCACACGCACAGTCACACTTACCAGGCTCCACACACCTGCACTGTCACACTGACCAGGCCACTCTCGCACAAACAATGACCGGGGTCCAAGCACACACACACTGTCATACTGAACAGGCCACTCTCACACTGGCACACTGACCAGGGCACTGTCACACACACAATAACCAGGATATTCTCACACTGTCACTCTGACCAGGGTCCACACAGACACTGTCACACTGATCAGGGACTACACAGACACTGTCACACTGACCAGGGTCCACCATACCTACTATCACATTGACCAGGGACCACTCACACCCTGAGACTCTGACTGAGAGGAGCAGTGAGTACAAAAGCAAAATCAGGTGCCTCCAGATCCAGCAGAATCCTGAGGCGAGCAGGTGTCTTGCAAGCAGTGGCTGTGACCTGGGAAGCAGCAAAGAACTGTGCATTCTAAGATGGTATCACAAATCCCCAAGGAGAGTCCAAGTGTGTTGGCAGTTGCGATGCTTGACCTTCCCAACACTGGATGGGAAGAGGTGGCTCCTTCTACCATTTGCATGCCCTCTACACGTGCTGGAGGGAGCACCCACAGTCCAGTTTCTAATAGTCAAATTGAAGATGTCACTGTTGAAGTACACCAGGATGAGGATATGGGTGTTGCGGGCACTGAGGAGGAAGTTAACGAGGAGGATTCTGATGGTGATGTGGTTTGTTTAAATCAGGCACCGGGGGAGACATCTGTGGTTAAATTTACTAAGATGGGAGTTCTATTTAAGATGGGATGTTGCCCATAGCCGGAAGACCACATGTACCACTTTAACTAAGCAATTGACTGTCCAACAGTCCTTTGTGAGGAAGTTGAAATATAACAGCAGTCCTCCTGTTGCAAAGCGGATAACTGAGGCCTTGACAGCTATGCTGGTGTTAGACATGCGTCCAGTATCCGCCATTAGTTCAGTGGGACATAGAGAATTGTTTTAGGTAGTGTGTCCCCGATACCAAATCCCATCTAGGTTCCACTTCACTAGGCAGGCGATACTGAGAATGTACAGAGACATCAAACAAAAGTGTCCTCAGAGTCCTAATAAATGCACTTGTACCCACTGTCCACTTAACCACGGACATATGGACAAGTGGAACAGGGCAGACTCAGGACTATATGACTGTGACAGCCCAATGGGTAGATGTATTGCCTCCCGCAGCAATAACAACAGCAGGGGCACCAGTAACAGCATTTCGCAAACGCCAACTCATTCCAAGGTAGGCTACGCTGTGTATCACCGCTTTCCGTAAGAAGCACACCGCTGACAACCTCTTACGGAAAACTGAGGGACATCATCACACAATGGCTTACCACAATTAGACTCTTCTAGGGATTTGAGATATCGGACACGCCACCAACATTGTGCGTGCATTACATCTGGGCAAATTCCAGCATGTCCCATGTTTTGCACATACAATTTTTTTTTTTTAAATGACAGGGTTGTGCAGGAGATGCTGTCAGTGGGCCGAAAAATTGCGGGCCACTTTCAACATTCAGCCACTGCGTGCCGAAGACTGGAGCGCCAGCAAACACTCCTGAACCTGCCCTGCCATCACCTGAAGCAAGAGGTGGTAACGAGGTAGAATTCAACACTCTATATGCTTCAGAGGATGGAGGAGCAGCAAAAGGCCATTCAAGCCTATACATCCACCTACGATATAGGCAAAGGAAGCGGAATGCACCTGACTCAAGCATATGGAGAATGATATCCGTCTTGTGCAAGATTCTCCATCCCTTCGAACTTGCCACATGTGAAGTCTGTTCAGACACTGCCAGCTTGAGTCAGGTAATTCCCCTCATCAGGCTTTTGCAGAAGCAGCTGGAGAAATTGAAGGAGGAGCTAATACGGAGCGATTCCGCAAAGTATGTGGACTTGTGGATGGAGCCCTTCATTCGCTTTGCCAGGATTCAAGGGTGGTCAATCTGTTGAAATCAGAACACTACATTTTGGCCACCGTGCTCGATCCTAAGTATAAAGCCTACGTTGTATCTCTCTTTCCGGCAGACACAAGTCTGCAGAGGTTCAAAGACCTGCTGGTGAGAAAATTGTCAACTCAAGCGGAATGTGACCCATCAACAGCTCCTCCTTCACTTTCTCCCGCAACTGGGCCTGTGAGGAAAAGGATAAGATTTCCTAGCCCACCCACTGGCGTTGATGCAGGGCAGTCAGAAGCGAGTGCTTACATCTGATCCGGACTGAAGGACCTGTGAACGATTACTGACATGTCTACTGTCACTGCATATGATTCTGTCACCATTGAAAGAATGGTGGAGGATTATATGAGTGACAGCATCCAAGTAGGCATGTCAGACAGTCCGTATGTATACTGGCAGGAAAAAGAGGCAATTTGGAGGCCCTTGCACAAACTGGCTTTATTTTACCTAAGTTGCCCCCCCTACAGTGTGTACTCCGAGAGAGTGTTTAGTGCAGCCGGTAATCTTGTCAGCAATCGGCGTAGGAGGTTACTGAGAAGATGATGTTCATCTAAATGAATGATAAATTCCTCTAGGTAGACCTTTACCAGCAATTGCCTATAGAGAGTACACAGAAACCTGTGATAGTGGAATCGAATGGGGAAGAATTAATACTCTGTGAGGAGAATGATGTACACAGTAAAAGGGGTGAGGAATCGGAGGATGAGGTTGACATCTTGCCTCTGTAGAGCCAGTTTGTGCAAGGAGTGATTGCTTCTTTTTTTGGTGCGGGCCCAAACAAACCAGTCATTTCAGCCACAGTCGTGTAGCAGACCCTGTCACCAAAATGATTGGTTTGTTATAGTGTGCATGGCCTGTTTATGCAACATAAGGGTGGGTGGGAGGGCCCAAGGACAATACCATCTTGCACCTCTTTTACTTCTTTGCATCATGTGCTGTTTGGGGACTAGTTTTTTTAAGTGCCATCCTGTCTGCCACTGCAGTGCCACTCCTAGATGGGCCAGGTGTTTGTGCCGCACACTTGTGTCGCTTAGCTTAGTCATCCAGCCACCTCGGTGCAACCTTTTGGCCTAAAATCAATATTGTGAGGTGTGAGGTGTTCAGAATAGACTGTAAATTAGTGGAAATGAATGTTGTTGAGGTTAATAATACATAGGATCAAAATTACCCCCACATTATGTGATTTTAGCTGTTTGTATGTTTTTTTCAAAAATCATCCAGATCCAAATCACGAAAGGGTGGTTTTAGCAAAACCAATCCAGATCCAAAACACGAGCATGGAACCAGAACCAAAACCAAAACACAAAAATGCCCGTCGCACATCTCTACCAATTATACAGTTGTGTTTTTTTATCAGAACATGTATTTTCAGAAAATATTAACCTTTTTATTACTTTTAACACGGCAAATAAAATTAACTAAAAGCAAATATTTTTTCTGAATTTTTTGTATTTATTTTTTTATACTTTTAATTTTTTAGAAAATCTGCACTTAAATATAACGCATTTTTTTTTGGATAATTTGTGCCATGTTTATTTAAATGCTTACAATGTGTAGGAATAATATGGCAGACCAGTAAGGTTAAAGTTATCATGGGGCTAATTCAGGTTGGATCGCAAATTGCCATCCTGTGCATGTGGCCACATTTATTTGTGTGTGTGTGTGTGTGGGGGGGGGGGGGGGGGGGGGGTCTGCAACGCTCTGTTTCCTAGGCGGAGACAGAGCATTGTGGGGTTGCACTTCAAAATGGGGGCGATGGCAGTCAAACGCTGGGCATGACTAGGCGTGATCGGGGCGGCTGCGTGACATCATATGCAGCTGCTGCGAACACATAAGTTGGGAGTCGGGCTGTGCCGGAAGGAGGCTTCCCTAATTTTAGCAATCACGCTGAAATTTCCGCAATTTCAGCGTGCTCAAGGTGAAGGGGGGGGGGGGGGGTAGCATGCTGGGCAGCCTTGCCTTGCAATGGCCAGCCCCCTGGATGCGATGAAAATGATTGCAAATTCTGCTAAGTAGCAGAATTTGCAATCCTTACTGAATCAGGTCCAAGATGAGGTATCCTTTTTTATTTGACACAAGATGGGGAAAATCTGGGCGTTATCTTTGGGGAAAAAACAATTGTATACTGTTTTAGTTCATAGGACCTCATTCAGCATGGATCGCTATTTGTCCCGGAACTTGCCAAGTCTGTAATTAGTTAATTCTAGACCCAGGTAACATTCTCTATGGGCCTAATTCATAAATGTACGCAAACCCTGTGGTTTACATACATTTACAATGTCAGACGACCTGCGGGAGCTCAGGATCTGTACTGCACATGTGCAGATCTGTTTCTGTGATGATGGTGGCAGTGCCCCTAAGCCACAGCATGATTGACATTGCAGTTCTTTGGTGGTGGGGAAAGGGCAGCAACAGATAGTGCTGATGCACCTCCTAGAGGCCCCTGGATCCAGGGCCGTAACTACGTGTGTGCCAAGTAGGCTTGGCACACAGCGCAGTTGCCCTGAGGGCGCACGGCCAGCGGCATGTAATGAGTCAAATTGACTCATTACATGCCGCCTCTAAGTCTGCGCCGTGCTGTGGAGGGAGAAGTCTGCAGCCGCGCCGGGCAGCGGAGAAGGAGGAGGAGGGAGGGGGAGCCGCAGCAGCGCTATATCATTGGTAGTAAGCGCCGCTGCAGAATCCCCCTCTCCTTCTGTATTGGCTGCCCGGCGCTGCTGTGGATGCTGGGATGCGGTTCCTCCATCCCAGCATCCACAGCAGCGCCGGGCAGCCAATACGGAAGGAGAGGGGGATGCTGCAGCGGCGCTAACTACCAATGAAATAGCGCTGCTGCGGCTCCCTGCTCCCCCTCCCTCCTCCTCCTTCTCACCTGCCTGCACCGAGGGAGCTGCACGAGGAGCCTGACTGCCAGCGGGTATATGGTAAGTATGTCTCTCTTTCTCTCTCTCTCTCTCTCTCTCTCTCTCAGGGGGACATCGTCTGCCGCAATGTGTAAAAAGGGGGACTGGCTGCCGCAATGTGTAAAAAGGGGGCCTGGCTGCCGCAATGTGTAAAAAGGGGGCCTGGTTGCCGCAATC
Organism: Pseudophryne corroboree; assembly: GCF_028390025.1. Lineage (NCBI taxonomy): Eukaryota > Metazoa > Chordata > Amphibia > Anura > Myobatrachidae > Pseudophryne > Pseudophryne corroboree. The sequence goes on from NC_086447.1 coordinate 343,522,491, forward strand.
TGTAAAAAGGGGGACTGGCTGCCGCAATGTGTAAAAAGGGGGACTGGCTGCCGCAATGTGTAAAAAGGGGGACTGGTTGCCGTAATGTGTAAAAAGGGGGACTGGCTGCCGCAATGTGTAAAAAGGGGGACTGGCTGCCGCAATGTGTAAAAAGGGGGCCTGGCTGCCGCAATGTGTAAAAAGGGGGACTGGCTGCCGCAATGTGTAAAAAGGGGGACTGGCTGCCGCAATGTGTAAAAAGGGGGACTGGCTGCCATAATGTGTAAAAAGGGGGACTGGCTGCCGCAATGTGTATAAAGGGGGACACCGTCTGCCGTAATGTGTAAAAACTGGGACGCTGTCTGCTGTAATGTGTAAAAAAGGGGACGCTGTCTGCCGCAATGTGTAAAAAGGGGGACTGGCTGCCGCAATGTGTTAAAAGGGAGACTGTCTGCTGTAATGTGTAAAAAGGGGGACGCTGTCTGCTGTAATGTATAAAAGGGGCTCTACCTGGTGTAGTGGCGCTATTGTGCAGCGTAATTTGAATAATGTAGACTACAGTGCACTGTAGTATGAATTGCTATTATTTTGTGGCCACGCCCCTTCCCCGTGAAGCCACGCCCCTATAAATTTTTTGCACGCCTACGGCGCGCACTGCCCCTATCTTACATGGGGGGGTGCCACTATCGTTTCTTGCACACAGCGCTAAAATGCCTAGTTACAGCACTGCCTGGATCTCAGCTCTCTGGCACCAAGCTGATAAAAAAAAATGTGGGCGGTGGATGAGGGACAAATTATGTTATATGACCATCATCAGTGCAAACGTCTTCCTTTGCAGAGTCGCTCACCATGCTTCGGGCAAGCTTTGCTCACCACAGGTTACTTTCCATAGTGGATGTCCATGTGGATAGTAAATCAAGCAAATGTTGAGAAAACATGAAAACCCCCAAAATATGTATTTCGCCCATTGTCATGTATAACCTTTGAACCTGTCGTCCTTTAGTACCTGTCAATCTTAACCAGGGTCGACCTTTCAGCTGTTGACTTTTTGTACATGTCGACCTTTTGTACATGTCAACCTAATGCATGTCGACCACATGATGTCGACAAATACAATATCAATCTATCATCTATCAATTTGTCATCTATCAATCTATCACCTGGATACCCATGAAAACATAATAATATACATACTGGGGTATGAGGCAGCACTCAAACAAATCCAGATAAAATTTGATATAGACACACTCACCTCATCCATCCAGGATAAAGAATGGACCAGTACTCACACCTAGCATTATATTAATATAATATATATACACACACTGCTCAAAAAAATAAAGGGAACACTTAACACAATGTAACTCCAAGTCAATGACACTTCTGTGAAATCAAACTGTCCACTTAGGAAGCAACACTGATTGACAATCAATTTCACATGCTGTTGTGCAAATGGAATAGACAACAGGTGGGAATTATAGGCAATTAGCAAGACACCCCCAATAAAGGAGTTGTTCTGCAGGTGGTGACCACAGACCACTTCTCAGCTCCTATGCTTTCTGGCTGATGTTTTGGTCACTTTTGAAAGCTGGCGGTGCTTTCACTCTAGTGGTAGCATGAGACGGAGTCTACAACCCACACAAGTGGCTCAGGTAGTGCAGCTCATCCAGGATGGCACATCAATGCGAGCTGTGGCAAGAAGGTTTGCTGTGTCTGTCAGCGTAGTGTCCAGAGCATGAAGGCGCTACCAGGAAACAGGCCAGTACATCAGGAGACATGGAGGAGGCCGTAGGAGGGCAACAACCCAGTAGCAGGACCGCTACCTCCGCCTTTGTACAAGGAGGAACAGGAGGAGCACTGCCAGAGCCCTGCAAAATGACCTCCAGCAAGCCACAAATGTGCATGTGTCTACTCAAACGATCAGAAACAGACTCCATGTGGGTGGTATAAGGGCCCGACATCCACAGGTGGGGGTTGTGCTTACAGCCCAACACCGTGCAGGACGTTTGGCATTTGCCAGAGAACATCAAGATTGGCAAATTCGCCACTGGTGCCCTGTGATCTTCACAGATGAAAGCAGGTTCTCACTGAGCACATGTGACAGACGTGACAGAGTCTGGAGATGCCAAGGAGAACGTTCTGCTGCCTGCAAGATCCTCCAGCATGACCGGTTTGGCAGAGGGACAGTAATGGTGTGGGGTGGCATTTCATTGGGGGGCCGCACAGCCCTCCATCTGCTCTCCAGAGGTAGCCTGACTGCCATTAGGTACTGAGATGAGATCCTCAGACCCCTTGTGAGACCATATGCTGGTGCGGTTGGCCCTGGGTTCCTCCTAATGCAAGACAATGCTAGACCTCATGTGGCTGGAGTGTGTCAGTAGTTCCTGCAAGATGAAGGCATTGATGCTATGGACTGGCCCGCCTGTTCCCCAGACCTGAATCCAATTGAGCACATCTGGGACATCTTGTCTCGCTCCATCCACCAACACCACATTGCTCCACAGACTGTCCAGCAGTTGGCGGATGCTTTAGTACAGGTCTGGGAGGAGATCCCTCAGGAGACCATCCGCCACCTCATCAGGAGCATGCCCAGGCGTTGTAGGGAGGTCATACAGGCACGTGGAGGCCACACGCACTACTGAGCCTCATTTTGACTTGTTTTAAGGACATAACATCAAAGTTGGATCAGCCTGTAGTGTGTTTTTCCACTTTAATTTTGAGAGTGACTCCAAATCCAGACCTCCATGGGTTAATACATTTGATTTCCATTTATAATTTTTGTGTGATTTTGTTGTCAGCACATTCAACTATGTAAAGAAAGTATTTAATAAGAATATTTCACTTATTCAGATCTAGGATGTGTTATTTTAGTGTTCCTTTATTTTTTTGCGCAGTGGAAATACTGTGTATATATATATATATATATACATACACATACATACATACATACACACACACATGTATATACGGGATGTAGTTATGTGACCAGCGGTCAGGAGACCGCTGGTCACATAACCGACGGCTACATCCCACCCCTTCTAAATCCCGACAGTCGGCATGCTGACTAGCAGGGACTATTCCCACTTGTGGGTGTCCACAACACCCATAGAGTGGGACTAAAACCTGTGGCAAGTGCAGCTTGGCACCGAGCCTGCAAGGGTCTTGTTGCGCTCGCCACCCCTCTGCCGGCATTCCGCCACTGGGTATCGCATACCCAACCCATATATATATATATAGGAAAAGAAATACCCTAAGGTATTACTACTCCCAGGCGCTTGATGCGAGGTTCCCTACAGCAGCTATATATATAAGGGGTTGGTCAGACCCCTAACAATGTAAACAAATAAAGAAGATATTAGCGCTTGTTGGTCACAAATGCAAGGGTGTGTCACAATTAAATCACAATTTATTAAAGGAATATAGATCTAGGTATATTTTCTAAAAACTTAAATGCAATGCACAATAGTGGTTAATACCACATAAAAACACTGAGAAAAAATAGATAGTGTAACTCCCATTGTTGTATCATCCTATTCAAGAACTTATCAGAGAATGGACCTGTTCCTATGAGAGTCCCCTTGGTTATTAAGGTTCAGTGTCCTATCCGTGGGTTTATAGTTACCACCAACGTCTCTCGAGGTAATTAGGCGAATCTTCGTCCGCAAAAGTGCTGTTCCTCGGCGGGTGGTGGATAATGACTTTCCACGGTGAAATAGGAATTTCCTTGTAAATCCAGTAGGAATGTCCAACGAGGGCTTGGTCCAGGTCCAATAGTTCCAAAAGGTGAGGGAGTAAACACTAGCAGGCAGGTCTCACCGACGCGTTTCGTTGCAATACAAGCAACTTTTTCAAGGTGCTGGAAGTCCTGCTGATGGTGGTTTATATACCCTACCAATATGGTTGCTCATTAGCATATGTGATTGATTGTGACCACCTGTTGGCATTAAGTGACCATATAATGACAGACATTGGAGTTATATAAAATAAATAATTAAAAATCATACAAATTCATCTATTTTATATATCGTTTTGTTTAAAACTTAAAAAGTATTATTTAATAAAAACCAGTCACATGACCACTGTTGGGTGTATCCAGGTTAGTACTCTGGAAAACCTGGAATAGTATTTATTAGCTAGTAAACTGATAATATGGGTGAAAGATCTGGAATATATTCCATCTATTACACTTATCATTGAAGATTGAAAAACGTCCCCCTTCACTTCATATCCCGCGAGAAGTGAACTGGAGGTATACTAATTATACAGCGGGCCCCGGCCAATTAGCTGCCTATGCATGTACAGGAGGTGACGCGGACGTTGCGCTAATGACATCGCGTCATTCGTCCGCGCCTCCAGAGGCCTTATGTATAGTGGTCGCCATGGTGACGTAGTGACGTCACTAATACGCTGCCGGGAACGGGTGTGGAGCGGCGCAGTGCGTCGCTTCCCCGGAAGTCTCTTCCTAATGCACATATTGTGTAGTAGGTTGCCGTGGCGACGTTCAATAACAAGCGTCGCCAGGACAACCATCGGCTGCCGTCCGCAGCTTTGTGGGTATAGTATAACTTCAATGAATCAGTCCCTAAAGGCACAGCAACTGGTTTATATTAAAACATATACTGATACAAATCGTAGTAACATAAACAGTATCATTACAAAATCATAATAAATCAAAATGAAAATATAGAGCAATCGTTAATAGAGTGTATATATACACCCATCCCTTCAAACACCACTTTATTCTCATCCAATAGTACTCCAGCAGATTAATCTGTACTGTCACAGCAACTGTATGTAATTTGATAAACAATATATTCATAAAAATATATATATATATATATGTAATAACGAGTAGCAGTAAAGCAGTCAGCGGCACTCAGGGTCTTAGAAAAACAAGTGTATTAAATTCACTCCAAGGTTTCCAACGTTTCGGGACGCGCAGGTCCCTTTGTCAAGGTGAGTAACAAAACAGAGAAAAACAGACATACCTTTATACCCGCAGAAAAGAAAGCCACAGGTGCCATTTCCTTCATTCTTCAACACAATTATTTTTTATTTTTGGACACTTTCTATTTACAGGTGATGGGAACGGCCATGGGGACCAGATTTGCGCCTAGTTATGCCAACCTGTACATGGGGGTATTCGAAGACATCCATGTGTGGGGCGGAGACTTCGGCGCGAGTCTGGTCCTCTATGGCCGTTATATAGACGATCTTTTTATTATTTGGGATGGGGATTTCACCTCGGCACAACATTTTGTTTCCAGTCTTAATTCCAATCATTTTAATTTACAGTTTACCCACTCCTATCACCCTTCCACCATCAATTTTTTGGATATAACTTTAGAAGCCAGGGACGGCAGAATTTATACTTCAAATTATATTAAGGAGGTTTCTACCAACTCCTACCTGCACTACCGTAGCGCCCATTATCCCCCGTGGAAGAGGAACATTCCTAGAGGACAGTTTTTACGCCTACGGCGAAACTGTACCGACAGGGCGAAGTATATGGAACAAGCAGAATCCATGATAGAAGCATTCTCATTGAGAGGTTATCCAAGATCTCCCTTAGAGAGAGCCATGAGAGAAGTGGCTGACCTAGATAGAGATATTCTACTTTGTCCAAGGGAACCAGCTACTAAAAATAAAAATAAAAATATGGCTAGGCCAGATTATCCCAATGATCAACAGGATGATTTAGCTTTTATATCTACATATAATAGGGACAGCATGCAAATTAAGAAAATAATTTCTAAAAATATTAAATCAAGACAATATACTTAGGGCACATTTACCTTTAAGACCTAAATTTATATTTAAGAAAATCGCTCTTTCAAGAATATTCTTGCACCTAGTTTCTTGAAAGAGATATCTACATCCACGCAAGGAGGTACTATACAAGATACTTGGCTACCCCCTAGACCAAAAGGCTTCTATCGTTGTGGAGCTATCAGATGCACAACATGCAAATATATCCCTAGAAGAACTACTCAGATTACTGTTGAAAATGGAGAGAAATACACTCTGGCTAGTTTTATGAATTGCGATACAAACTATATAATTTATCTTCTCACATGCGGTTGTAATCAGAGGTATGTGGGACGCACCACTCGGAGCATTAAGGTTCGCTTTATGGAACACCGCCGCAATATTATTAATAAATTACCTACCCATAGTGTCTCTAGACATTTTAGGGATAAACACGGTGGTGACCCTAGTTCCCTAGGCTTAATAGCAATTGAACACATTGTAATGACCAAAAGAGGAGGGGATCGTTATAAAACACTCTGCAAACAGGAACTTTACTGGATGTATAGGTTGGATACCATTCACCCATCTGGATTGAATGAGGCGGTGGAGCTTAACTCAATATTGTGATACTTACTCTATCGAATGTCCTACTTCCTCCCCTTTCCCCTTTCTGCTCCCCCCCCCTCCTTCCCCTCCCCCCTCCTTACCCCCCTCTCTATAGGTACTTATTTCACCTAAATTATAATGATTGGCTGCATTTTGCATTTAAATTCAGAATTTATAATTATTGTTTATGTGATGTTTATAGACAGTTTGCTTTTTTACCAACTGGAGACGAGGGTCTACTCTGCTTTTTATTAATATTTTTTTATTTATTCATTTATTAATTATTTTCATTTTTCATTTCATATGAATATATCTTATTACATATATATATATATTTTTATGAATATATTGTTTATCAAATTACATACAGTTGCTGTGACAGTACAGATTAATCTGCTGGAGTACTATTGGATGAGAATAAAGTGGTGTTTGAAGGGATGGGTGTATATATACACTCTATTAACGATTGCTCTATATTGTCATTTTGATTTTTTATGATTTTGTAATGATACTGTATATGTTACTACGATTTGTATCAGTATATGTTTTAATATAAACCAGTTGCTGTGCCTTTAGGGACTGATTCATTGAAGTTATACTATACCCACAAAGCTGCGGACGGCAGCCGATGGTTGTCCTGGCGACGCTTGTTATTGAACGTCGCCACGGCAACCTACTACACAATACGTGCATTAGGAAGAGACTTCCGGGGAAGCGACGCACTGCGCCGCTCCACACCCGTTCCCGGCAGCATATTAGTGACGTCACTACGTCACCATGGCGACCACTATACATAAGGCCTCTGGAGGCGCGGACGAATGACGCGATGTCATTAGCGTAACGTCCGCGTCACCTCCTGTACATGCATAGGCAGCTAATTGGCCGGGGCCCGCTGTATAATTAGTATACCTCCAGTTCACTTCTCGCGGGATATGAAGTGAAGGGGGACGTTTTTCAATCTTCAATGATAAGTGTAATAGATGGAATATATTCCAGATCTTTCACCGATATTATCAGTTTACTAGCTAATAAATACTATTCCAGGTTTTCCAGAGTACTAACCTGGATACACCCAACAGTGGTCATGTGACTGGTTTTTATTAAATAATACTTTTTAAGTTTTAAACAAAACGATATATAAAATAGATGAATTTGTATGATTTTTATTTATTTATTTTATATAACTCCAATGTCTGTCATTATATGGTCACTTAATGCCAACAGGTGGTCACAATCAATCACATATGCTAATGAGCAACCATATTGGTAGGGTATATAAACCACCATCAGCAGGACTTCCAGCACCTTGAAAAAGTTGCTTGTATTGCAACGAAACGCGTCGGTGAGACCTGCCTGCTAGTGTTTACTCCCTCACCTTTTGGAACTATTGGACCTGGACCAAGCCCTCGTTGGACATTCCTACTGGATTTACAAGGACATTCCTATTTCACCGTGGAAAGTCATTATCCACCACCCGCCGAGGAACAGCACTTTTGCGGACGAAGATTCGCCTAATTACCTCGAGAGACGTTGGTGGTAACTATAAACCCACGGATAGGACACTGAACCCTAATAACCAAGGGGACTCTCATAGGAACAGGTCCATTCTCTGATAAGTTCTTGAATAGGATGATACAACAATGGGAGTTACACTATCTATTTTTTCTCAGTGTTTTTATGTGGTATTAACCACTATTGTGCATTGCATTTAAGTTTTTAGAAAATATACCTAGATCTATATTCCTTTAATAAATTGTGATTTAATTGTGACACACCCTTGCATTTGTGACCAACAAGCGCTAATATCTTCTTTATTTGTTTCCATATATATATATATATATATATATACATACATATATACATATATACACACACACATACACACACACACACCGCATACAGACGTGGCACTCATGGTGATAAATGATGACACTTCACACTTTCAATCTGGTAAACAGCAACGTTTCAGTGGTCTACGCCACTGTCGTCAGGCTTTATTAACAAAAAACCAAACAACACATTCCTTTATACACCACCGTTACATGCATTCCCCACCTCCCCTTTCGGTGTCCCACACCTGGCAGGTTAATTAAAAGATTTATTTAACACACAGTGTGCTGAAGTAGCCAGCAGCCGGCATTCTCACAGCACATATGAAACTAAACATAAGTAAGAACAATGTATCCATTAGTATTTAGCTACATCAGTAACAAGCATGTTCATTGCAATAAATCATTACTGTGACTAATGAAAAGATTACACTTATTTCAGAAAGCAAGCAAAGGAGACTTGTTCGTTCACACCTTTGGGATGTATCACATCTAGCCTAGCTATCCATCAAGCTTCAAGTTGCAGTAATCTAGTGGCACGATCTCCTCCTCTAATGTCAACGGGACGCGGTATAACCACCTGTGAAGCAGCGGCTCCTGAAAACGTGTATCCAGTGATCAGCGGCACAGTGACCGGGCGGCATCAGGAGCGGGATGTAGTACGGACATTCGGCAAGCTGCGGCTCCTGTATACCTGCATACAAGGCTTTGTGACACAGCGGCTGGGCTTCTTCAGGAGTAGGACGCAGTACAGACACCTGGGTGCTTACAGAGCTTACAGTCGACATGGAAGAACCAAGCGAACCATGGAGCCACCTGAACTTTCCCACTGGGGATACCTATTCTTATTTTGAATTGGAGGCTGAAGCAATAGGGGTATATGCAATTGCGGTCGAATTCCCGAAATTGTCGAATTTCGGGTCATTTTCGCCAAAAAAAAAAAAATCGTCAATGCAATTCAGTGCTTTCCGTCAAAAAACCGGACTTTCAAAATTCGACTTTTTGAAATTCGACTTTTTGCAAATTCGACTTTTCTGCAATGATACAAGTGCTGCAATTCGACAAAAGCATATTCAATTCAAGTTTGGAAATTCGACAGCAGTGCTTTTAGACAGTAAATTCGTCATTTTCAATCCGCCACACTTTGGAGGGTGAAAACAATAAAAAAAAATGTAAACATGTATTTTTTGGTGTTTTTTTTTTTGGGAATAGCATATCTATTTATATTAGAAGGGATTAGGTACTTTTTTTTTTTTTTTTTTTGGAGGCACATGTATTATTTATATATTTTTTAAAATATAATTTTTTTTTTTTTTTTTTAGTGCTGGAACGGTAAAATTAAAAAAAAAATGGCGTGGGGTCCCCCCTCCAAAGCATAACCAGCCTCGGGCTCTTCGAGCTGGTCCTGGTTCTAAAAATGCGGGGAAAAATTGGGCAGGGATCCCCCGTATTTTTAAAACCAGCACCGGGCTCTGCGCCTGGTGCTGGTGCAAAAAATACGGGGGACAAAACGAGCAGGGGTCCCCCGTATTTTTCACACCAGCATCGGGCTCCACTAGCTGGACAGATAATGCCACAGCCGGGGGTCACTTTTATACAGTGCCCTGCGGCCGTGGCATTAAATATCCAACTAGTCACCCCTGGCCGGGGTACCCAGGGGGAGTGGGGACCCCCTTCAATCAAGAGGTCCCCCCCCCTCCAGCCACCCAAGGGCCAGGGGTGAAGCCCGAGGCTGTCCCCCCCATCCAAGGGCTGCGGATGGGAGGCTGATAGCCTTGAGTAAAATGACTAGAATATTGTTTTTTTCCAGTAGTACTACAAGTCCCAGCAAGCCTCCCCCGCAAGCTGGTACTTGGAGAACCACAAGTACCAGCATGCGGGAGAAAAACGGGCCCGCTGGTACCTGTAGTACTACTGGGAAAAAAATACCCAAATAAAAACAGGACACAGACACCGTGACAGTAAAACTTTATTACACACTGCCGACACACACATACTTACCTATGTTCACACGCCGACATCGGTCCTCTTCTCCATGTAGAATCCACGGATACCTGAAAAGAAAAGTTCAATATACTCACCTCAACCAGGGTCCAGAGATAAATCCACGTACTTGGCAAAAAAAGAAAACGGACACACGGACCACCGGACTGAAAGGGGTCCCATGCTGACACATGAGACCCCTTACCCCGAATGCCGGGACATCACGTGACTCCTGTCACTGAAGTCCCTTCAGCCAATCAGGAAGCGCTACTTCCGTGGCGCTCACCTGATTGGCTGTGCGCTGTCTGAACTCAGACAGCGCATCGCACAGCTCCGTCCATTATATTCAATGGTGGGAACTTAGCGGCTAGCGGTGAGGTCACCCGCCGGTCAGCGGCTGACCGCGGGTAACCCCACCGCTGACGGCAAAGTTCCCACCATTGAAACTAATGGAGCGGCTTTGCGATGCGCTGTCTGACAGCTCAGACAGCGCACAGCCAATCAGGTGAGCGCCACGGAAGTAGCGCTTCCTGATTGGCTGAAGGGACTTCAGTGACAGGAGTCACGTGATGTCCCGGCATTAGTGGAAAGGGGTCTCATGTGAAAGCATGGGACCCCTTTCAGTCCGGCATGGAACGGGTGTTCGTTTTTTTTTTTTTTTTAACAAGTTCGTGGATTATCTCTGGACGTGGATGTACCTCTGGACGCTGGAAGGTGAGTATAATTGTTTTCACAGGTACCCTCGGATCGTCGGAGACCGTGGCAGTCGGCGTGTCAACATAGGTAAGTATGTGTGTGTCGGCAGTGTGTAATAAAGTTTTACTTGTCACGGTGTGTGTGTCCTGTTTTTATTTGGGTATTTTTTTTACAGTAGAACTACAGGTACCAGTGGGCCTGGTTTTCTCCCGCATGCTGGTACTTGTGGTTCGCCAAGTACCAGCTTGCAGGGGAGGCTTGCTGGGACTTGTAGTACTGCTGGAAAAAACAATATTCTTGTCATTTTACTCAAGGCTATCAGCCTCCCATCCGCAGCCTTTGGATGGGGGGGACAGCCTCGGGCTTCACCCCTGGCCCTTGGGTGGCTGGGGAGGGGGACCCCTTGATTGAAGGGGTCCCCACTCCCCCAGGGTACCCCGGCCAGGGGTGACTAGTTGGATATTTAATGCCACGGCCGCAGGGCACTGTATAAAAGTGACCCCCGGTTGTGGCATTATCTGTCCAGCTAGTGGAGCCCGATGCTGGTGTGAAAAATACGGGGGACCCCTACTCGTTTTGTCCCCCGTATTTTTTGCACCAGCACCAGGCGCAGAGCCCGGTGCTGGTTTTAAAAATACGGGGGATCCCTGCCCAATTTTTCCCCGCATTTTTAGAACCAGGACCAGCTCGAAGAGCCCGAGGCTGGTTATGCTTTGGAGGGGGGACCCCACGCCATTTTTTTTCGAGTTTTTCCCGTTTTCTCCCGTTTTTTTAAATCGCGGCAAAATTCGGCAAATCGGCCGATTTTCGCCCGCCGGACTGTCGAATCCGTTTTTCATTGAATATGGTGAATTCCGGCAGCCACCTGGCGGAATTCACCTGTCGAATTGTGTCGAATTAAAAAACGGCGATAATTTGCCGCGATTCGCCGTGAATTGCATATACCCCATAGTCTGTTCTAAAGGTATGCATGATGAAGCCGAATCCCTTGCCCCTAATATTGTGTATAGAGATCTATTGAACTTAAAGAAAAAAGATATTGACTTTATCTACACAGTCTTTCTTTAAGTAACTATTTCAAATCAAAGAAAATCCCCAGAGGGTTCCGGGTTCGCAATTGCCCGACCATTGGTAGGCAGGATGCACAGTTCTGCCGCCGATGGATAGCCATTCTTAACAAGTGTTCTCTCGATTTAATTCTTTTGGTTATAGAGCAATCAACCAAAGAATTAGAGTCGATTAGAAGCAAAATTACTTCTTTTGAGAGCGTTAATGTGCCCATCCTGACCGCTGACCATGAGTGTGATTGGATGCTCAAAATTCAGCAACAACTTATACAGTATAAAAGAGATCTGATGGATTTTAAAAGACAGAAACTGCTGAAAGTTGAAACTGACTATGAACGCCACACTGTCTATCGTTGGCTGTCTGGGTACAAAGAGGAGGAGAATAGGCGGCCTTTTGCCCGCAGACCACATAAATTCTTTTCAAGATTTGAAACAGACTCTTCTCAGGACACTAACAGTGAGTCTGAGAAATCTAATCAGGCCTCTGCCCCGTTAGGAGTTGCGACAAGGGCGGCGTTAAATTAAAAAAACGCAGATACACCAGGAGAGGGGGCCAATGCGAAAGGCAAAAGGCGACCAGGCAGACCACCGAACATAAGAAGGAAATAATCTGCAATTTGTCTTCATATGTGTTATCTGATGCAAAGGTTGATTTATTGAATAGAGGTTTGTCTTTTGTCCCTACTGTTCCCATTAATCAGTTTCAGTGGAATATTGAAAAACACGCTCTTCAACGTAAAATTAAATTAAAAGAACATTTTGGTTCTCAGCAACAGACTGATAGATCTGTTGGTATTCCTCCGAAACTGCAGCAGTTCCGTTAGAAGTCCTCTTTTGAACCTTTATCCAATAATGCTAGCCTCAAAACATTTATGCGTTTGCTGGATCATGATGTGGCTAATGGTTTGGGTATCAGTGGCAAGTTTCACCCTAATCTAACTTTGTTAAGCCCAGTACTCACGGGCCGATCAAGGAGAGATGCGTGCTGAGCGAACCGCTCAGCACACATCTCTCCTGCCGCTCAGCACAGCGCGATCTGTGCTGAGCGTGCGGGGGGAGACGGGGGGGCCGCTCACTTCACCCAGCGGGTGAAGTGAGCGACCCGCTAGATTGGCCTGCATGCAGGCCAATCTAGCAGCGGCGATAGCGATGTGCGGGGCCGCGCATCGCTATCGCCGAGGGGGCTACACACGGAGCGATCCTGCCGATATTCTAAGCAATCTAGTCAGATTGCTTAGAATATCGCTCCGTGAGTACCCCCCTTTAGAGAGAAGAGCATTGGATTCATTATCCAGCAATCCTAATCTTATTATCAGACCTGCCGATAAGGGTGGCGCCATTGTCTTGCAGGATTTCCTAGATTATAACAATGAAGCATTACGTCAATAGTCTATCACTGATGTTAATGTCAAATTACAGTCTAATCCTTCTGCCATGTGTAAAAAGAAGCACTTAGAATGTCTAGAGTGTGCATTAAGAGTGGGCTAGAGGCGTAGCTAGGGTTTTCGGAGCCCAGGGCAAGATGGAAAAAGGCGCCCCAAACCCCCCCCCCCCCCCCCACACACAAAAAAAAAAAAACCCACCAAAAGGAGCATGGTAACACACCAAAAGGGGTGTGGCCATGCACCAGAAGGGGTGTGGCCACTGAAAATGGCCCACAGTGCCAGTTACATTGCCCCACAGTGCCAGATACAATGCCCCACAGTGCCGGATACATGCCCCACAGTGCCGGATACATGCCCCACAGTGCCAGATACATTGCCCCACAGTGCCAGATCAATTGCCCCACAGTGCCAGATACATTGCCCCACAGTGCCAGATTATACATTGCCCCACAGTGCCAGATACATTGCCCCACAGTGCCAGATACATTGCCCCACAGTGCCGGATACATGCCCCACAGTGCCAGATACATTGCCCCACAGTGCCAGATACATGCACCACAGTGCCAGTTACATTGCCCCACAGTGCCAGTTACATGCCCCACAGTGCCGGATACAATGCCCCACAGCGCTGGATACATGCCCCACAGTGCCAGATACAATGCCCCATAGTGCCAGATACATTGCCCCACAGTGCCAGATACATGCTCCACAGTGCCAGTTACATTGCCCCACAGTGCCAGATACAATGCCCCACGGTGCCAGTTACATTGCACCACAGTGCCAGTTACATTGCCCCACAGTGCCAGTTACATGCCCCATTTAGTGCCAGATACATGCCCCACTGTGTGCCCCCCCCCCCCCCCCCCGGTCACTCACCGCTTGTTGTATGTTGATATCTATGTGAGGGGAGGAGAGCGCAGCTCAGCGCCTCTCCTTACCCTCACCGCTCCAGTTCTCCGGCGGCTGTCTGGCGTCGGTTCGCTAGCCAATCAGAGCTCGCGAACCGGCACCCAATCAGGAGCCGGTCCGCAAGCTCTGATTGGCTAACGCCGCCGGAGGCCGGACACAGCAGCGCTGCTTGCAGTGCTGCTAGGGCTTTCAGCGGCGGTGAGGGGAGGGAGAGACAGTGCGCTCTCCTCCCCTCACATTTCGACTTCACGGGGGCGAGTGGGGCCTGCCAAGGCGCCCAGGGCACGTGCCCCACTCGCCCTACCCTAGATATGCCTCTGCTAATATCCAATGAATTGATGGAGGTTTTGGTACCTAAATTTCCATTGGTGCCAATATTTTACCTATTGCCTAAAATTCATAAGAATTTGGAGTCACCACCGGGTTGACCTATTGTGTCGGCAAGGGGCTCATTGCTACAACCTCTGGTGGTTTTCTTGGATTTATTGCTACAACCTCTGATACTGGATGAAAATAGTTTTTTGTTAGATACTACAGCGTTTTTAAACAAATTACGTGCTGTCACTGTTGTTCCCACAGATTGCTGGTTGGCAACGATAGATGTAGTGAGTTTGTATACGTCTATACCACATGAATTAGGTCTAGCTGCAGTCAAGCGTTTTCTGATCAATAAAAATGCGTTTGAAATGAGTAAAATTGAGGTCATCATTATGCTGCTGGAATTGATTCTTACTAACAACTTCTTCCTCTACGACAAACAATTTTATCTACAAACCCAAGGCTGTGCAATGGGGTCGACGGTAGCACCGACATGCGCTAATATCGTTATGTTTGCAATAGAGGAAGAAGCATTTTACAGTAATGCCAGTTTTAGACTCCATGCACTATTATTCAATCAGTACATAGATGACTTGTTCGTTCTGTGGAAGGGTGATGCGAATGAACTCACGTCACTTATTGAACAATACAATACGGGGACGGGACCCATTAAATTCACCTTCACGTTAATCCAAACGGAAATTAATTTCCTTAATGTTAAAATCAATCATAGTGAAGGGACATTAATCACTTCAATCTTTTCTAAACCCACAGATTATAATCAATTACTTCATGCCCGGAGTTGCCATCCGCCTTCCCTCAAGCAAAGGGAAAGGTGTGTGGCCACATAATAGTGGCAATTCGCATTACACCACACAGTAGTGCAGTTAATACACACTGCACCAGGTAGAACCTCCTAGACACTTTGCGCCAGGCAGAGCACGTTAGACACGTTAGACACTTTGCGCCAGGCAGAGCACGTTATACACTTTGAGCCAGGCAGAGCACGTTAGACACTTTGCGCCAGGCAGAGCACGTTAGACACTTTGCGCCAGGCAGAGCACGTTAGACACTTTGCGCCAGGCAGAGCACGTTAGACACTTTGCGCCAGGCAGAGCACTGAGACTCATTGCCTAGCCACAGACGCCTAGCGGGAACACTACATGATATGCTCCCCAGCCGTGCCAGCTACAAATGACATGCCCCCCAGCAGTGTCAGATACAGAAATGCCCCCACAGTGCCATAAATGCTCCCACAGTGCCTCTTACATAAATGCCCCCACAGTGCCAGATATGTCCCCACAGTTCCAGATACATAAATGCCCCTACAGTGCCAGATACAGAAATGCCCCCACAGTGCCAGATATGCCCCCACAGTGCCAGATAAATGCCCCCACAGTGCCAGATAAATGCCCCCACAGTGCAGATAAATGCCCCCACAGTGCATATAAATGCCCCCACAGTGACAGAAATGCCCCTACAGTGCCAGATATGCCCCCACAGTGCCAGATATGCCCCTACAGTGCCAGATATGCCCCCACAGTGCCAGAAATGCCCCCAGTGTGCCAGGAATGCCCCCAGTGTGCCAGTAATGCCCCCAGTGTGCCAGAAAAATTCCCCCACAGTGCCAGATACATAAATGCCTCCACAGTGCCAGATATGCCCCCACAGTGCCAGAAATGCCCCCACAGTGCCAGAAATGCCACCACAGTGCCAGATACAGAAATGCCCCCACAGTGCCAGATATGCCCCCACAGTGCCAGATACATAATTGCCCCCACAGTGCCAGATATGCCCCTACAGTGCCAGATATGTCCCCACAGTGCCAGATACATAAATGCCCCCACAGTGCCAGATACATAAATGCCCCTACATTGCCAGATACAGAAATGCCCCAACAGTGCCAGATACAGAAATGCCCCCACAGTGCCAGATAAATGCCCCCACAGTGCAGATATGCCCCCACAGTGCCAGATAAATGCCCCCACAGTGCAGATATGCGCCCACAGTGCCAGATAAATGCCCCCACAGTGCAGATATGCCCCCACAGTGCCAGATAAATGCCCCCACAGTGCAGATGTGACCCCACAGTGCCAGATAAATGCCCCCACTGTGCCATCCATAAATGTGCCCCCCCAAAATACCTGCGGTGCTGAGAGGGGGAGGAGCACTGCTGTCCGAGTGCGGGCGGGCGGGCGAGTGCGGGCCCGGGTCCAGGTGCGGGCGCTTGTGTGCGCTATGCACGCTGCGCGGCACCGGCGTCTGATGTTAGACACCGGCACCGCGCAGCACGTATAGCGCACACAAGAGGTCACGCGGCCGGGCCAATGCTGCACAGGGCCGGCTCCAGCTTCGAATATGGCGGCACCAGCGTACGGCGCCCATTAAGGGTGGCGCCCTGTGCGGATGCTCTATTCGAACATGCCTGGAGCCGGCCCTGGGTTAACAAATTCAACAAGCAATCCGAGGTGATTGCAAGGGCAGCCAAGAAACACTGGCCAATCACTGAAACTGACAAGCAACTTCAGCTGTCAGGATCAAGATTGATGCCATGTTATTCACTTAGTAGAAATCTTAAAGATTACTTAGTGAAAACTGACATTTCCAAAATCAGGTCTGGATGTAACCAGACTTCTCAAATTAATTTCTTGGGTTCCCTCAAAAAAGTCGGTTGTGTCAGATGTGCTTGTGTAATATGTCAGTTCTTACTGGCAGGTGATTCTTTCCATCATCCCCATACGGGCAAAAAAATTATGATCAGATATTTACTAACGTGTAACTCCACCCATGTAATGTATCAGATCTTGTGCCCATGTGGCCTTTGCTACATTGGGAAAACGGAAAGGAAATTTAAAGAACGCATGACAGGTCACAGCTCTGCCATTTGCTGTGCTTTAGAAACAGGAACCAGTGAACAGCCTGTAGCCAGGCATTTTGCGACATCTAGACACCCCCTTAATAGCATCCGTTATAGGATGATTGACCAGGTCCCTCTTGACATTAGAGGAGGAGATCGTGCCACTAGATTACTGCAACTTGAAGCTAGATGGATAGCTAGGCTCAGAGGTGGAACTACCACCAGTGCAACCAGTGCGTTGCACTGGGGCCCGCCTCTGTCCAGGGGCCCAAAGCATGTAATGAGTCAAACTGACTCATTACATGCCGCTGTGCGCTGCGGGCAACCGCTGCGCGCAGCGCACAGCCGCCCGGAGAGAGGAGAGGAGCAGCGGTAGTGTACGGGGGAGAAGGAGGAGGAGGGACCCGAAGGAGGGAGCCGCAGCAGCGCTTTACTACTGGTGGAGGCGCTGCTGCTGCTGCCCCTCTGCTTCACTATAGGCTGTCTTCCGAGAACAGCATATAGTGAAGCAGAGGGGCAGCAGCAGCAGCGCCTCCACCAATGACACAGCGCTGCTGCGGCTCCCTCCTCCACCTCCCTCCTCCTTCTCTCCAGCCCAGGAATCGTCTGACGCTGCACCGAGGAGCCTGAGCCAGCGGAGACGCCGGAGAGGGTAAGTATAATTCTTTCTTTCTGTCTCTTTCTTTCTGTCTTTTTCTTTCTTTGTTGGGACTGCCTGCCGCTATGTGTAAAAATGGGGGACTGCCTGCCGCAATGTGTAAAAATGGGGGACTGCCTGCCGCTATGTGTAAAAAGGGTGAATCTGCCTGCCGCAATGTGTAAAAATGGGGAATCTGCCTGCCGCAATGTGTAAAAATGGGGGACTGCCTGCCGCAATGTGTAAAAAGGGGGAATCTGCCTGCCGCAATGTGTAAAAAGGTAGGACTGCCTGCCGCTATGTGTAAAAATGGGGAATCTGCCTGCCGCTATGTGTAAAAAGGGGGAATCTGCCTGCCATAATGTGTAAAAAGGGGGACGCTGTGTGCCGTAATGTGTAACAAGGGCACGCTGTCTGCCGTAATGTGTAAAAAGGGGACGCTGTCTGCCGTTATGTGTAAAAAGTGCACGCTGTCTGCCGTAATGTGTAAAAAGGGGGACGCTGTCTGCCGTTATGTGTAAAAAGTGTACGCTGTCTGCCGCTATGTTTAACAAGGGCACGCTGTCTGCCGTTATGTTTAAAAAGTGTATGCTGTCTGCCGCTATGTGTAATAAGGGCACGATGTCTACCGTTATGTGTAAAAAGGGGACGCTGTCTGCCGTTATGTGTAAAAAGTGCGCGCTGTCTGCCGTAATGTGTAAAAAGGGGGACGCTGTCTGCCGTTATGTGTAAAAAGTGCACGCTGTCTGCTGCTATGTTTAACAAGGGCACGCTGTCTGCCGTTATGTGTAAAAAGTGTTTGCTGTCTTCCGTTATGTGTAAAAAGTGTACGCTGTCTGCCGATATGTGTAACAAGGGCACGCTGTCTGCCGTAATGTGTAAAATGGGGGACGCTGTCTGCCGTAATGTGTAAAAAGGAGGACGCTGTCTGCCGTAATGTGTAAAAAGGGGGACGCTATCTGCCGTAATGTGTAAAATAAGATTTTACTCACCGGTAAATCTATTTCTCGTAGTCCGTAGTGGATGCTGGGACTCCGTAAGGACCATGGGGAATAGCGGCTCTGCAGGAGACTGGGCACAACTAAAGAAAGCTTTTGGACTACCTGGTGTGCACTGGCTCCTCCCACTATGACCCTCCTCCAGACCTCAGTTAGGATACTTTGCCCGGAAGAGCTGACACAATAAGGAAGGATCTTGAATCCCGGGTAAGACTCATACCAGCCACACCAATCACACCGTATAACTCGTGATACTATACCCAGTTAACAGTATGAAATATAACTGAGCCTCTCAACAGATGGCTCAACAATAACCCTTTAGTTAACAATAACTATATACAAGTATTGCAGACAATCCGCACTTGGGATGGGCGCCCAGCATCCACTACGGACTACGAGAAATAGATTTACCGGTGAGTAAAATCTTATTTTCTCTGATGTCCTAAGTGGATGCTGGGACTCCGTAAGGACCATGGGGATTATACCAAAGCTCCCAAACGGGCGGGAGAGTGCGGATGACTCTGCAGCACCGAATGGGCAAACTCTAGGTCCTCCTCAGCCAGGGTGTCAAACTTGTAGAATTTAGCAAATGTGTTTGACCCCGACCAAGTAGCTGCTCGGCAAAGTTGTAAAGCCGAGACCCCTTGGGCAGCCGCCCAAGAAGAGCCCACTTTCCTCGTGGAATGGGCTTTTACAGATTTAGGGTGCGGCAGTCCAGCCGCGGAATGTGCAAGTTGAATCGTGCTACAGATCCAACGAGCAATAGTCTGCTTAGAAGCAGGAGCACCCAGCTTGTTGGGTGCATACAGGATAAACAGCGAGTCAGTTTTCCTGACTCCAGCCGTCCTGGAAACATATATTTTCAGGGCCCTGACTACGTCCAGTAACTTGGAGTCCTCCAAGTCCCAAGTAGCCACAGGCACCACAATAGGTTGGTTCACATGAAAAGCTGATACCACCTTAGGAAGGAATTGGGAACGAGTCCTCAATTCCGCCCTATCCATATGAAAAATCAGATAAGGGCTTTTGCTTGACAAAGGCCAACAGCATGACCACTTTCCACGTGAGGTATTTTAGCTCTACGGATATAAGTGGCTCAACTCAATGCGACTTCAGGAAATCCAACACCACGTTGAGATCCCACGGTGCCACTGGAGGCACAAACGGGGGCTGAATATGCTGCACTCCCTTAACACAAGTCTGAACTTCAGGCAGTGAAGCCAGTTCTTTTCGGAAGAAAATGTACAGAGCCGAAATCTGGACCTTAATGGAACCCAATTTTAGGCCCATAGTCACTCCTGACTGTAGGAAGTGCAGAAATCGACCCATGTGAAATTCCTCCATTGGGGCCTTCCTGGCCTCACACCAAGCAACATATTTTTGCCATATGCGGTGATAATGTTGTGCGATCACATCTTTCCTAGCCTGCCCTTAATCAGCGTAGGAATTACTTCCTCCGGAATGCCTTTTAACTTTAGGATCCGGTGTTCAACCGCCATGCCGGCAAACGCAGCCGCGGTAAGTCTTGGAACAGACAGGGCCCCTGCTGCAGCAGGTCCTGTCTGAGCGGCAGAGGCCATGGGTCCTCTGAGATCATTTCTTGAAGTTCTGGGTACCAAGCTCTTCTTGGCCAATCCGGAACCACGAGTATAGTTCTTACTCCTCTCCTTCTTATTATTCTCAGTACCTTGGGTATGAGAGGCAGAGGAGGGAACACATACACAGACTGGTACAACCACGGTGTTACCAGAGCGTCCACAGCTATCGCCTGAGGGTCCCTTGACCTGGCGCAATATCTTTTTAGCTTTTTGTTGAGGCGGGACGCCATCATGTCCACCTGTGGCCTTTCCCAATGGTGTACAAACATTTGGAAGACTTCTGGATGAAGTCCCCACTCTCCCGGCGGAGGTCGTGCCTGCTGAGAAAGTCTGCTTCCCAGTTGTCCACTCCGGGAATGAATACTGCTGACAGTGCTAACACATGATTTTCCGCCCATCGGAAAATCCTTGTGGCTTCTGCCATCGCCATCCTGCTTCTTGTGCCGCCCTGTTGGTTTACATGGGCGACCGCTGTGATGTTGTCTGACTGGATCAGCACCGGCTGGTGTTGAAGCAGGGGTCTAGCCTGGCTTAGGGCATTGTAAATGGCCCTTAGTTCGAGAATATTTATGTGTAGGGAAGTCTCCTGACTCGACCATAGTCCTTGGAAGTTTCTTCCCTGTGTGACTGCCCCCCAGCCTCGAAGGCTGGCATCCGTGATCACCAGGACCCAATCCTGTATGCCGAAACTGCGGCCCTCTAGAAGACGAGCACTCTGCAGCCACCACAACAGCGACACCCTGGCCCTTGGAGACAGGGTTATCAGCCGATGCATCTGAAGATGCGACCCGGACCACTTGTCCAACAGATCCCACTGGAAGATCCTCGCATGGAACCTGCCGAATGGAATTTCTTCGTAAGAAGCTACCATCTTTCCCAGGACTCGCGTGCATTGATGCACCGACACCTGTATTTGTTTTAGGAGGTCTCTGACTAGAGATGACAACTCCTTGGCCTTCTCCTCCGGGAGAAACACTTTTTTCTGTTCTGTGTCCAGAACCATACCCAGGAACAGTAGACGCGTCATAGGAACCAGCTGCGACTTTGGAATATTCAGAATCCAGCCGTGCTGTTGTAGCACTTCCCGAGATAGTGCTACTCCGACCAACAACTGCTCCCTGGACCTCGCCTTTATAAGGAGATCGTCTAAGTACGGGATAATTATAACTCCCTTTTTCCGAAGGAGTATCATCATTTCGGCCATTACCTTGGTAAAAACCCTCGGTGCCGGGGACAGACCAACGGCAACGTCTGGAATAGGTAATGACAGTCCTGTACCACAATTTTGAGGTACTCCTGGTGAGAAGGGTAAATGGGGACATGCAGGTAAGCATCCTTGATGTCCAGTGATACCATGTAATCCCCTTCGTCCAGGCTTGCAATAACCGCCCTGAGCGATTCCATTTTGAACTTGAACCTTCGTATATAAGTGTTCAAAGATTTCAATTTTAGAATGGGTCTCACCGAACCGTCTGGTTTCGGTACCACAAACATTGTGGAATAGTAACCCCGGCCTTGTTGAAGGAGGGGTACCTTGATTATCACCTGCTGGAAGTACAGCTTGTGAATTGCCGCCAGTACTACCTCCCCTTTCTCCGAGGGCAGCAGGCAAGGCTGATTTGAGGTAACGGCGAGGGGGAGTCGCCTCGAACTCCAGCTTGTATCCGTGTGATACTACTTGCAGAACCCAGGGATCCACCTGTGAGCGAGCCCACTGGTCGCTGAAATTCCCGAGACGCGCCCCCACCGCACCTGGCTCCACCTGTGGAGCCCCAGCATCATGCGGTGGACTCAGATGAAGCGGGGGAAGATTTTTGATCCTGGGAACTGGCTGTCTGGTGCAGCTTTTTCCCTCTTCCCTTGTCTCTATGTAGAAAGGAAGCGCCTTTGACCCGCTCGCTTTTCTAAAGCCAAAAGGACTGTACCTGATAATACGGTGCTTTCTTAGGCTGTGAGGAACCTGAGGTAAAAATATTTCTTCCCAGCTGTTGCTGTGGATACGAGGTCCCAGAGACCATCCCCAAACAATTCCTCACCCTCATAAGGCAGAATCTCCATGTGCCTTTTAAAGTCAGCATCACCTGTCCACTGCCGGGTCCCTAATACCCTCCTGGCAGAATGGACATTGCATTAACTTTTGGATGCCAGCCGGCAATTATCCCTCTGTGCATCCCTCATATATATTAGAGATGAGCGCCTGAAATTTTTCGGGTTTTGTGTTTTGGTTTTGGGTTCGGTTCCGCGGCCGTGTTTTGGGTTCGAACGCGTTTTGGCAAAACCTCACCGAATTTTTTTTGTCGGATTCGGGTGTGTTTTGGATTCGGGTGTTTTTTTCCAAAAACACTAAAAAACAGCTTAAATCATAGAATTTGGGGGTCATTTTGATCCCAAAGTATTATTAACCTCAAAAACCATAATTTACACTCATTTTCAGTCTATTCTGAATACCTCACACCTCACAATATTATTTTTAGTCCTAAAATTTGCACCGAGGTCGCTGTGTGAGTAAGATAAGCGACCCTAGTGGCCGACACAAACACCGGGCCCATCTAGGAGTGGCACTGCAGTGTCACGCAGGATGTCCCTTCCAAAAAACCCTCCCCAAACAGCACATGACGCAAAGAAAAAAAGAGGCGCAATGAGGTAGCTGTGCGAGTAAGATTAGCGACCCTAGTGGCCGACACAAACACCGGGCCCATCTAGGAGTGGCACTGCAGTGTCACGCAGGATGGCCCTTCCAAAAAACCCTCCCCAAACAGCACATGACGCAAAGAAAAAAAGAGGCGCAATGAGGTAGCTGTGTGAGTAAGATTAGCGACCCTAGTGGCCGACACAAACACCGGGCCCATCTAGGAGTGGCACTGCAGTGTCACGCAGGATGGCCCTTCCAAAAAACCCTCCCCAAACAGCACATGACGCAAAGAAAAAAAGAGGCGCAATGAGGTAGCTGACTGTGTGAGTAAGATTAGCGACCCTAGTGGCCGACACAAACACCGGGCCCATCTAGGAGTGGCACTGCAGTGTCACGCAGGATGTCCCTTCCAAAAAACCCTCCCCAAACAGCACATGACGCAAAGAAAAAAAGAGGCTTTTTACTGATATTTGGTGTTTTGGATTTGACATGCTCTGTACTATGACATTGGGCATCGGCCTTGGCAGACGACGTTGCTGGCATTTCATCGTCTCGGCCATGACTAGTGGCAGCAGCTTCAGCACGAGGTGGAAGTGGATCTTGATCTTTCCCTAATTTTGGAACCTCAACATTTTTGTTCTCCATATTTTAATAGGCACAACTAAAAGGCACCTCAGGTAAACAATGGAGATGGATGGATTGGATACTAGTATACAATTATGGACGGGCTGCCGAGTGCCGACACAGAGGTAGCCACAGCCGTGAACTACCGCACTGTACTGTGTCTGCTGCTAATATATAGACTGGTTGATAAAGAGATAGTATACTCGTAACTAGTATGTATGTATAAAGAAAGAAAAAAAAACCACGGTTAGGTGGTATATACAATTATGGACGGGCTGCCGAGTGCCGACACAGAGGTAGCCACAGCCGTGAACTACCGCACTGTACTGTGTCTGCTGCTAATATAGACTGGTTGATAAAGAGATAGTATACTCGTAACTAGTATGTATGTATAAAGAAAGAAAAAAAAACCACGGTTAGGTGGTATATACAATTATGGACGGGCTGCCGAGTGCCGACACAGAGGTAGCCACAGCCGTGAACTACCGCACTGTACTGTGTCTGCTGCTAATATATAGACTGGTTGATAAAGAGATAGTATACTCGTAACTAGTATGTATGTATAAAGAAAGAAAAAAAAACCACGGTTAGGTGGTATATACAATTATGGACGGGCTGCCGAGTGCCGACACAGAGGTAGCCACAGCCATGAACTACCGCACTGTACTGTGTCTGCTGCTAATATATAGACTGGTTGATAAAGAGATAGTATACTCGTAACTAGTATGTATGTATAAAGAAAGAAAAAAAAACCACGGTTAGGTGGTATATACAATTATGGACGGGCTGCCGAGTGCCGACACAGAGGTAGCCACAGCCGTGAACTACCGCACTGTACTGTGTCTGCTGCTAATATAGACTGGTTGATAAAGAGATAGTATACTCGTAACTAGTATGTATGTATAAAGAAAGAAAAAAAAACCACGGTTAGGTGGTATATACAATTATGGACGGGCTGCCGAGTGCCGACACAGAGGTAGCCACAGCCGTGAACTACCGCACTGTACTGTGTCTGCTGCTAATATATAGACTGGTTGATAAAGAGATAGTATACTCGTAACTAGTATGTATGTATAAAGAAAGAAAAAAAAACCACGGTTAGGTGGTATATACAATTATGGACGGGCTGCCGAGTGCCGACACAGAGGTAGCCACAGCCGTGAACTACCGCACTGTACTGTGTCTG
Source organism: Pseudophryne corroboree (assembly GCF_028390025.1). Taxonomy (NCBI): domain Eukaryota; kingdom Metazoa; phylum Chordata; class Amphibia; order Anura; family Myobatrachidae; genus Pseudophryne; species Pseudophryne corroboree. Next base: position 343,547,546 of record NC_086447.1, read on the forward strand.
CTGCTAATATATAGACTGGTTGATAAAGAGATAGTATACTCGTAACTAGTATGTATGTATAAAGAAAGAAAAAAAAACCACGGTTAGGTGGTATATACAATTATGGACGGGCTGCCGAGTGCCGACACAGAGGTAGCCACAGCCGTGAACTACCGCACTGTACTGTGTCTGCTGCTAATATAGACTGGTTGATAAAGAGATAGTATACTACTAATATTATATACTGGTGGTCAGGTCACTGGTCACTAGTCACACTGGCAGTGGCACTCCTGCAGCAAAAGTGTGCACTGTTTAATTTTAATATAATATTATGTACTCCTGGCTCCTGCTATAACCTATAACTGGCACTGCAGTAGTGCTCCCCAGTCTCCCCCACAATTATAAGCTGTGTGAGCTGAGCAGTCAGACAGATATATAATATATATAGATGATGCAGCACACTGGCCTGAGCCTGAGCAGTGCACACAGATATGGTATGTGACTGACTGAGTCACTGTGTGTATCGCTTTTTTCAGGCAGAGAACGGATATATTAAATAAACTGCACTGTGTGTCTGGTGGTCACTCACTATATAATATATTATGTACTCCTGGCTCCTGCTATAACCTATAACTGGCACTGCAGTAGTGCTCCCCAGTCTCCCCCACAATTATAAGCTGTGTGAGCTGAGCAGTCAGACAGATATATATAATATTATATATAGATAATAGATGATGCAGCACACTGGCCTGAGCCTGAGCAGTGCACACAGATATGGTATGTGACTGAGTCACTGTGTGCTGTGTATCGCTTTTTTCAGGCAGAGAACGGATTATATTATGTACTCCTGGCTCCTGCTATAACCTATAACTGGCACTGCAGTAGTGCTCCCCAGTCTCCCCCACAATTATAAGCTGTGTGAGCTGAGCAGTCAGACAGATATATATAATATTATATATAGATAATAGATGATGCAGCACACTGGCCTGAGCCTGAGCAGTGCACACAGATATGGTATGTGACTGAGTCACTGTGTGCTGTGTATCGCTTTTTTCAGGCAGAGAACGGATTATAAATAAAAGTGGTGGTCACTGGTCACTATCAGCAAAACTCTGCACTGTACACTACTGAGTACTCCTAATGCTCCCCAAAATTAGTAAATCAAGTGTCTCTCTAATCTATTCTAATTCTAAACGGAGAGGACGCCAGCCACGTCCTCTCCCTATCAATCTCAATGCACGTGTGAAAATGGCGGCGACGCGCGGCTCCTTATATAGAATCCGAGTCTCGCGATAGAATCCGAGCCTCGCGAGAATCCGACAGCGTCATGATGACGTTCGGGCGCGCTCGGGTTAACCGAGCAAGGCGGGAAGATCCGAGTCGCTCGGACCCGTGAAAAAAAACATGAAGTTCTGGCGGGTTCGGATTCAGAGAAACCGAACCCGCTCATCTCTAATATATATAAGACGACGTCTTTAATATGCTCTATGGTTAGCAAAATAGTATCCCTGTATAGGGTATCAATATTATCTGACAGGGTATCAGACCACGCTGCAGCAGCACTATCCATGCTGAGGCAATTGCAGGTCTCAGTATAGTATCTGAGTGTGTATATACAGACTTCAGGATAGCCTTCTGCTTTTTAACAGCAGGTTCCTTCAAAGTGGCCGTATCCTAAGACGGCAGTGCCACCTTTTTTGACAAACGTGTGGGCGCCTTATCCACCCTAGGGGATATCTCCCAACGTGACCTATCCTCTGGCGGGAAAGGGTACGCCATCAGTAACTTTTTAGAAATTACCAGTTTCTTATTGGGGGAACCCACGCTTCATTCACTCATCTGATGGGGGAACAAAACACTGGCTGCTTTTTCTCCCCAACATAAAACCCCTTTTTTGTGGTATTTGGGTTAATGTCAGAAATGTGTAACACATTTTTCATTTCCGAGTGCAACGGATGTTCCTAGTGGATTGTGTATATGTCTCAACCCTGTCGACACTGGAGTCAGACTCCGTGTCGACATCTGTATCTGCCATCTGAGGTAGCGGGCGTTTTTGAGCCCCTGATGGCCTTTGAGATGCCTGGACAGGCGCGGGCTGAGAAGCCGGCTGTCCCATAGCTGTTACGTCATCCAGCCCTTTACATAAGGAGTTGACACTGTTGGTTAATACCTTCCACTTATCCATCCACTCTGGTGTCGGCCCCACAGGGGGCGACATCACATTTATCGGCATCTGCTCCGCCTCCACGTAACCTTCCTCCTCAAACATGTCGACACAGCCGTACCGACACACCGCACACACACAGGGAATGCTCTGACTGAGGACAGGACCCCACAAAGTCCTTTGGGGAGACAGAGAGAGAGAGTATGCCAGCACACACCAGAGCGCTATATAATGCAGGGATTAACACTATAACTGAGTGATTTTTCCCCCAATAGCTGCTTGTATACACAATATTGCGCCTAAATTTGGTGCCCCCCCTCTCTTTTTAACCCTTTGAGCCTGAAACTACAGGGGAGAGCCTGGGGTGCTGTCTTCCAGCTGCACTGTGAAGAAAAAATGGCGCTAGTGTGCTGAGGGAGATAGCCCCGCCCCTTTTTCGGCTGACTTTTCTCCCGCTTTTTTATGGATTCTGGCAGGGGTATTTATCACATATATAGCCCCTGGGACTATATATTGTGATTTTTTTGCCAGCCAAGGTATTCATATTGCTGCTCAGGGCGCCCCCCCCCCCCCCAGCGCCCTGCACCCATCAGTGACCGGAGTGTGAGGTGTGCATGAGGAGCAATGGCGCACAGCTGCAGTGCTGTGCGCTACCTTGCTGAAGACCGAAGTCTTCTGCCGCCGATTTCCAGGACCATCTTCATGCTTCTGGCTCTGTAAGGGGGACGGCGGCGCGGCTCCGGGACCGAACGATCAAGGTCGGGTCCTGTGTTCGATCCCTCTGGAGCTAATGGTGTCCAGTAGCCTAAGAAGCCCAAACTATCTCCAGTCAGGTAGGTTCGCTTCTTCTCCCCTTAGTCCTTCGTAGCAGTGAGTCTGTTGCCAGCAGATCTCACTGAAAATAAAAAACCTAAAATATACTTTCTTTTCTAGGAGCTCAGGAGAGCCCCTAGTGTGCATCCAGCTCAGCCGGGCACAAGATTCTAACTGAGGTCTGGAGGAGGGTCATAGTGGGAGGAGCCAGTGCACACCAGGTAGTCCTAAAGCTTTCTTTAGTTGTGCCCAGTCTCCTGCGGAGCCGCTATTCCCCATGGTCCTTACGGAGTCCCAGCATCCACTTAGGACGTCAGAGAAAAAGGGGACGCTGTCTGGCATAATGTGTAAAAAGAGGAATCTGTCCGCTGTAAGGTGTAAAAGGGTCTCTACCTGGTGTAGTGGTGCTACTGTGCGGCATAATTTGAAGAATGGAGACTACTGTGCACCGTTTTATGAATTGGTATTATTTTGTGGCCACACCCCTTCCCCACGAAGCCACGCCACTATGTATTTTTGCGCGCGCCTACGGCGCGCACTGCCCCTGTTTTGCATGCAGGGGTGGGGCTCCGATGCCGTTTCTGCACACAGTGCTAAAATGTCTAGTTACGGCACTGTTGCTAGGTATCCATTTCTCTGGCCCTGAGCAGGTCCCCCTCACCAGATCCTCTCCAGGGGTGAGGGGGTGGACTTGGATGGGATGGAGGGGGGGCAAAACATTTTGTCGCACCTGGGCCCACCGCTCGCTAGTTCCGCCACTGGCTTGGCTAGATGTGATATATCCCAAAGGTCTGAACGAACAAGTCTCCTTTGCTTGCTTTCTGAAACAAGTGTAATCTTTTCATTAGTCACAGTAATGATTTATTGCAATGAACATGCTTGTTACTGATGTAGCTAAATACTAATCGATACATTGTTCTTACTTATGTTTAGTTTCATATGAACATTGTTTTGATTATGCTAAATTTTTTGTTCTGTTTAGCTCCTGTGTTGTAAGAATGCCGGCTGCTGGCTACTTCAGCACACTGTGTGTTAGAAAAATCTTTTAATTAACCTGCCAGGTGTGAGACACTGGAAGGGGAGGTGGGGAATGCATGTAATGGTGGTGTATAAAGGTATGTGTTGTTTGGTTTTTTGTTAATAAAGCCTGACGACAGTGGCATAGACCACTGAAACGTTGCTGTTTACCAGACTGGAAGTGTGAAGTGTCATCATTTATCACCGTGAGTGCCACGCTTGTATGCTGTGGATCCTTTTGCTCACTGAGGCACCGGTGTTTTGGCATACAATGTGATAGGAGTGCCGTACCTGCCATGGTATATATATACAAGTTGAGTATCCCATATCCAAATATTCCGAAATATGGAACATTCCGAAATACGGACTTTTTGGAGTGAGAGTGAGATAGTGAAACCTTTGTTTTTTGATGGCTTAATGTACACAAACTTTGTTTAACACACAAAATTATTAAAAATATTGTATTAAATTACCTTCAGGCTGTGTGTATAAGCTGTATATGAAACATAAATGAATTGTGTGAATATACACACATTTTGTTTAATGCACAAAATTATAAAAAATATTGGTTAAAATGACCTTCAGGCTGTGTGTATGAGGTGTATATGAAACATAAATGCATTCTGTGCTTAGATTTAGGTCCCATCACCATGACATCTCATTATGGTATGCAATTATTCCAAAATACGGAAAAATCCGATATCCAAAATACCTCTGGTCCCAAGCATTTTGGATAAGGGATACACAACCTGTATATATATATATATATATATATATAAGACAAAAAATGAGAATAGGCGCCTCCTAGTGCATTATCTCACATAAATCGTGACCTCCACCTATAGTAACACCCCAGTGAATACAAGGTGTACCTTGAATGGTGGAATTCCAACCACCTAACTGAATCGCATAATACCACGTATCTCAATGTGTACTGGGGATACTTCTCATCACAATAATCCTGGTGGTGATGCTCCCCGGTATTAAACCGGTAATAGTAATTCCTTTTCTCCTAGTCCGTAGTGGACACTGGGGAACTGTACTTTAGTACCATGGGGTATCTTGGATGGTGTACTTTAGTACCATGGGGTAAATATATATACACGCTGGGTGAACCGGCACTCTGCCCCTCACAAAACAACCATACCCCGGTGCCCTCTGGAAAACATGTTGTAGTCGTCAAAAATTAAACAGCAGCGGCACTCATGGGATTTGTAGACAAATTGAAGTGTATTTTACATCAAATCCAAAACCAACGTTTCGGGGCTCGCAAGCCCCTTTGTCAAGGTGAGTAACATACATACATTAAACAAGTGATTACCTTATATGCTGTGAAGAAGCCCGCCAGTGCATCCCGCTCGGATCAGCGCCACGGACTTCCGTCGCTGGTCCCTCTCCTATGACGTCACCCGCCCTGCGCCACCTGGTTGCCTAAGCAACCGCGACGCTGGCTGGCCCCGTCATCCTAGTACAGTTCTTACGATCCTCCCCACTTCCTTATACACACGCAGTGGTGGTGCCTATAACTACAGAGACCCTCCACCCTCCATCTTCATGGATGGTTTCAGCAGGGTCTCTCTCTCCCTCGATCGCAGATGATCAGGGCCTCTAGAATCATAAGTGATCGTTCCACTTTGGATCAAGAACTGGATAATATGGTTTCCAAATTTATGGCCAGAGTATACGATCCACGAAAATTGACACTACAAAAGGCAGAAGTTATGGCGATTCCGAGAGAGACCCTGCTGAAACCATCCATGAAGGATAATAAACAAATTATCCCATTTGTTAATAAATTCAATATTGCCAGCCCAGTGATCCAAAGGGCAACAAGGGCTTTGTGGCCCATTGTAGCAACAGATAGTACAGTACAGGGGTTCAGGGACAAACGTCCCATGATGTGTTTCTCTAGAGGCCGTAATATCAAAGATACTATAGTACACACAGATATTACAGGGTTTCAGGCTACAATAGGTAAAGCATCATCTTCTTTTCTTAGTAAGCAACCGGGTTGTTATAGATGCCTCAAGTGCACTACATGCACTAGTATGATCATTGGTTCAACTTTTAAAAATCCACATAAAGATAAAATCTATCAAATTCGTCATGTATTGACTTGTACATTGACGCACATAGTGTATCTTATTTCTTGTCCTTGTGGACTTCATTATGTCTGTAAATCTATTCGTACTATGAGGGAAAGAATGGCCTTGCATAGGTCTTCTATTAAACAAGCCCTTTTAGGGAAACAAGCAGAACAACCGGTAGCCAGGCATTTTGCAGTGGCAGGACATACGCTGAATGATCTTAGACATCAAATTATAGATCATGTACCCAAGAGCATCAGAGGGGGAGACAGAGACCGCAAGCTCCTACAGTTGGAAACAAGGTGGATCTATGAGCTGTACACCGTTAACCCTCTAGGATTGAACGAGAAATTCTCATGGAATGTCTTTTTATAGTCATATATTGGACTATTGATTAGCCTGATTTATGATGGGCATTAATAATAGGGCAGAGCATTGTGATGATAATCTTGTAGTATATTGGTTCCTGGGGGATTAACTATGGTGGTTTTGGTGAAGGGGGAGGTGGATACAGGGCCAGGGAAATATGTGTTCTTTTATATATAGGATCCCAAGTGTGAGTAAGTTAGAGTCTTTTTGACCTGGGTTTCCTCATACAGTCAGGAGTTTAGCTAGATTGCTAAAGTTGTTTGGATAACCATTATATTGCTTGCCACTGAAGTCCAGAACCATTGGTTATGGCCTTCCCATGTGGGGAGGGCAGCAAAATACCAGTAAGCATCAGCACTTTATGCAGATATTAGGAGGTGGGGAATGTTTTGTAATTTTTTATTTCTTTTATTTTTTCAGTAATTTTTTATTAAGTTAGTGTTTTGATATTGTCACAGCTTCCCACAAAGGTTCTTTTAGGTATTTTTTATAAATTATTAGATATGTTGATACATTGAGTAAGCACCATTGAATTCTTCGAAATAATATGCACTTATACACATAAGTATTGAGTAAGGTGTGGAGTTTGTATTTGCCCGTGCATTTTTTTAGACTGGAATAATGCATTATGATAGGGATTTATAATGGCTTTCATTCACTTATTTAGCGCTCCAAGTGGGGCTGTTTTACTGCAACATAGGGAGTATTAGTGCTATAATGACTGGTTGTTTAAAAGTGTGTCTTACATAAGAATTCTGGAGGGCAGCAATTACCGGGGTCCTGTCTCTACCTCAGCCTTCACTGATTACTGATCAGCTCACTAAATTGTTATATTTTAATATAGTACAGCCTGTTGTCTCTTAAGTTATACTCTTTTTACATGAGGTGGAGGGTCTCTGTAGTTATAGGCACCACCACTGCGTGTGTATAAGGAAGTGGTTAGGATCGTAAGAACAGTACTAGGATGACGGGGCCAGCCAGCGGCGCAGGGCGGGTGACATCATAGGAGAGGGACCAGCGATGGAGCGGAAGTCCGTGGCGCTGATCCGCGCGGGATGCACTGGCGGCCTTCTTCACAGCATATAAGGTAATCACTTGTTTAATGTATGTATGTTGCTTACCTTGACAAAGGAGCGTGCGAGCCCCGAAACGTTTGTTTTGGATTTGATGTGAAATACACTTCAATTTGTCTACAAATCCCATGAGTGCCGCTGCTGTTTGATTTTGGACGACTATATAAATATATATATATATTTATAGAACTCCTTTTCCTACAATTCCTGTGTTTGCTTCTGTAGACTGTCATAAGTCTCTAATCAAACCATTCGTACATGTGGTCTTAATTCATGGCACACTTCTCTGCTCATACATGCTTTGCTCAAGCAAAGGGGATTACATCATAGATCTAATTAGTGTTGCTTCTAATCTTCTCCTTCAGGTTAATGAAATGGATTGTGAAAGACTACAGTTAGCAGGGGGTTGAACCTGAAACAGAAGCCCAGCCTAGGATAGGGAGGTGAATACTGGTGCCAGTAGGTCTGTCTGCTGGATTCTTTTAACATGTTTAATGAATATCAAGCAAAACCTGGCCATAATAATAGATATGCAAATGACAAATCTACTATATATCCTTCTTTGGTGCAGTTTGAAGATTTTGGTTTTGGTTTGTCATGACTTTTCTTCACCACCAGATCAAACTCATTGGTAATCTGAATCTACGGGTGACAGATTTTGATTTACAGTAAGAATGCTATGAACTAAATATGGGATTATAGGGGTTATTCAGAGTTACTACTCACATGCTGAGGGCTGCCCAGCACAGGGCAAGGCCACCCAGCATGTGTGGCACCGCCCTCAAAATGACACCACACAGTAGAGCCACTTATACACATTACACCAGGTAGAGCCCCTTTTAAACATTACTCCAGGTAGAGCCCCTGTCACACATTCCAGGTAGAGCCCCTGTCACACATTACACCAGGTAGAGCCCCATTTTACATATTACTCCAGGTAGAGCCCCTGTCACACATTAGCCAAGCTAGAGCCCCCTTTTACACATTACACCAGGTTGAGTCTCCCATCACACATTACTGCCAGTTAGAGCCCCTGTCACACATAACTACAGGTAAAGTCCCCTTTTACACATTATAGCAGGTAAAGTCACCATTTACACATTACGGCAGGTAGAATTCCCTTTTTACACATAACAGCAGGTATAGTCCCCTTTTACACATTACGGCAGGTAGAGTCCCCTTTTTACACATTACGGCAGGTAGAGTCCCCATTCTCACATTACAGCAGGTAGAGTCCCATTTACAGGTAGAGTCATAGCCAGATTAAGGGGGGATGGAGGGCGCAGGGGATACTGTACCCTGGGTCCTGCAGCAGGAGCACACTAACATCACTAGCTCTGTCTCATTTGTGGCAGCAGAACTAAATAGTCCTCCTGAGACCTGTCCCAGTGTTTGAGTAATACAGAGGCTGCTGCTATTCTTGAATGTGACAAGATAAAATACACATAGAAAATTCAAATCTATAATTCAAGTTTGTTTAAGTTGTCTTAGTTCAACTACAAGAAAACTTTATAAAATAGTTGTCTCAATTAGGTGGAACTATAAACAGTACCCAGGCATTATTACACTATTAGTTTAAATCTAATATACACCATTGTTTTAAATTTAATATACACAACCCATTCCTCCCAACATACCCATTCCAAGAGGGACACAATTATCTCTACCTGGACATTCCTCTTAATTTATTATTGCAATCACCTGTGTTAAAATACTCTTCTTATCAGTTAAATAGTTCAACACAGGTGACGGCAATAATAATATTAAGAGGGAAGTCCAGTAGTAGAGCATTTTGTCCCTCCTGGAATGGGTCATGTTGGGAGGTATGCACAATCTAATACCCCCCCCCCCCCTTCTTCCTGGCCCCCCTGTCTTAAGTGCCTGGGGCTTAATCCGGCCCAGGGTTGAGCCACATTTTACACATTACGAGGAGAGAGAGTTTTAATACTTACTTTCCACCAGACTCCTCCTGCCCAATTTCTTCAGACACAGAAGGGGAAATCCAGTGGGGGAGCCTAATGAGAGAGAGAAAGCTGCAGCACTACCCAGCTAACTATGACACATGCCAGCGTCAGCGCTGTAACTGAGGGTAGGGGGGTGGCAGACAGATGCGGGTGCTGGCCACATTGCCATGGATGTGGGCAGTGGCGGCGGTAGTGGGGAGCAGGTTATGTGCTGGTTCTCCGCCCACAGTGCCTAAACGCTGGGGGCCAGGGACGCTCAGCACACACCTAGTTACGGCTGTGATTTACAGTGTTGGTTACATTACTCTTCATAATGCACAAGTTACCTTACTGAACACTGAAGTGACACATTAGATTTTACAAATTAGAAACACTTACTCCAGAACTCATATAAAGATATTTACAGCATGTTATTCTTATATTAAGATTCCTTGTGTGTTGTACTTGGATAAGTCCAGCAATGATCCCATGGGATAGGGATGTGTTTCAAGCAAAGTAACAAAGTAAAATCATACTATTTACAGTTATAGTACTTACAGTATCTGTAGTTGAAATACAACATTATTCAAACTTATGAATCAATTAATTAATTAACACCTTGTACAGTTATCTTTAAATATTGTGCAATTTTGCATTACTATCAATCTCAGGTATATTTGGTCAATAGTCCTACTTACAGCCTCAATAATGAGCATTAATGCATTCAGCGAGTGCCATAAAATATGACTACATTTTGACTTTAAAAAAAAAAAAAAAAAACATTGGATTCGCACTCTGCCAGCCCATCTGGAGAAAAGATAGGCAGCATCTCTCCTTCTGATTGGCTATTTGCCGACAGATGTCTGTTCGTTCATTCATTCATTAATTTGCATTGTTGCTCTGCTATTTGCAGGAACTTGACATTACTATAGAACTGAGTTGAAGATTCACTAAGGATTTAAGAGTACAATAAAGTGGAACATTTGAGATATTGGTTAATATTTGAAATAAAATATTTCTATACAAAAATGTGTGTTTGTAGTTTTAGAAGTCAGTTTAATTAGGTAGATTTGTGGCACCAGATTTTTTAGTGGGCCCTTGCTGCCATAACATGCTACTGTTTACAGTTTATCAAGCAGCAGCAACCCTAAGAGAAATAATACATGTGTACAATATTGTGATATAGTTTAATATACTACTACTACTACTAATAATAATAATAATAATAATCTCTTTGCCCCCTTCGCATTAACATTAAACAGCCCAGGCTATAAGCACTGGTGCTGGTGATTTTCTATTTGGGGGGAGGGGTAAAGAAAATGTATTTGTTATTTGAACTTAAGCAATAATCTTTATAATCAAGTTATTGAAGATGTTTTACATATCTCTAATGTAGCTGCATCAATATAAGCTTAAGGCGTATATTTATATTGCCACATACTTTGACTGTATTTTGATTTGCACACGTTAGGTGGCCCTTCTTTAACATGTACTTTTAGGCAACAAAATTGATACCACACATTCAAATGAAAATATCTTGTCATAGAATATGAAAGTAAAACGCATATACAGAAGACAAAGTACTAAGAACAATATATAAGATAGTTCATGGAAAATGCTGAGAGGTCTGTTTAAACAGTGATAAATTCCAGCTCTATTGTAATACCGAACTATTAGGCAAAGCAGGCTATAAATCATAAATCATGTGACCGTTCATGTAACACCAACCGAGTCGCATTATATTTCTAATGAAACTCTAAAAATAAAAGTACATTAAAATTCATAGTAATATACAACTTTAATCCCATAGTAAGTAACATAATTTCCATGCTGTATGATCAGGATTATTTTATCTACCTTTACACAAATAATATGCATGTTATATGTAAGTATTCCATTTATTTATGCTATATGCATATTATTAAATCTTTGAAAATCTTGTGTCAGTGGACTTTTCTTACTCTATCATTGTTTTCATAATGCAAGTATTGGGGAAATACAATATAAACACTAGAACTATTAGAGAATGAGTTTTCTTATCAATCAATTAAAATGCATGAATCTCTTAGTATATAATTATTCAGCACTTAGAGTCTAAAAATCTTAATTTCAATAAGAGTATCCTTATAAACACAATATAAGCATACTTGCTACATTTACTCTGCATCCTGCCTCACACAAAACCCACTGACACTTGCTTAAGCTGTTGAAACTTCAGCCTCTAAGGTCACAACAAAGCTTTTGTTTATATCTGTCAAACAACAATAGGAGGGGTCTTCTGACCTGTCTCCTATTGTGCTCTGGCCAAGGTGCTGAAGTGAGAAGTCCTACTGCAGTAAATGCTGCACTGTCAGTTATAAGATAGCAAAGCAAAAATTAACATGTATAAGTTAGAGAAATAAAAAGGTGTATTTTGTAGACATTGATCATTCACATCAAGATACTATCTAACCTAATACGCAGCACAAAGGCTGCAGAATCATTAAACCGACAAGGTAAAGAAATGGCATCAATGTATACACATCAAAGGCCCTCCTTATTAATACCCTATCTGACCTGATAGAAAAAAGTGTGCTAGAATCTCATTATGAAGGTCTGCTGATTGTAATTCCATTACTTGATGAAACTCAATTTACAATTTTATTCAATGAGGCTAAAATGCATCTCAACACAACCTAATGAGATGTCCTCAATGAGACGGGGCCTTGGTATTATGTTCAGGCCTCACTATAATGTCTCAGCCAGGGTGGGGGTCATTATTTCAATGTATTAGTGTCTCTGCAAACAAATGTATGGTTTAGATGCAATAACAGTCCCTTTTTGATGTAGAATGCTGTCTCTGTCACTGTACTTTGCCACAGACACGTAAACAGCTCCATTCGAGCCATGTTCTGCGTTTCACTTTTATGTGCAAGTGCTGCACCCCTGGTACCACCCAGGCTTTAAAAAAATCATTGTATTTAAACAATCTAGCTGTTTACACCTGCCTAAGGCCAACACAAGAAACAAAAACTCTTCAAGTTGTTCAAACGAAGATAAATACCATACAACCCTAAGTCCAAAACCCTGCATAAGAACAGTCTAGACGGGCCTTCTTAGGTCATGCATTGAGAGCAGAAGGCCCAAAACGTGATTAATTAGACTAAACTGAGGACCCTCCAGCCACAGTTCATAAGATTGCTTTGCAAAATCCTTTCAAAATAACAAACTTTGATATAACCCACTAGCAAATGGCAACAGCAAACTGTAAGAGAAACCAGGCAGCAGACAGCTAGAACAGTTGTGGGAGGGGCCTCTGTCATCCTGTTGTAGTGGCTCTATTGTTCACATCTCTTTCATCAAAGACAGGTCTTCTGTGAAGTGCAATCATGAGGTGTCAGGATGCACTGCTCTATAACACTGTAATATGTACCTCAACCACAAACATCACACACTAGCAACACTAATAATAAGTACAAATTATAGGCGGAAGCCTTAATAACATATCAGGGACACTAGAAATATAGTGTATGAGAACAGCAAGAGATAAAAGCAATTTTCTTACAGGGTAATAGTCTCAGATATTTTACACTACCTGGGTTTTCCCAGCAAGTTTACTATTCCTTTAAGGAATATCAATAAAAATATACAACAATAGCATATGTATGTGTGCATCAAATTTACAGTATTGGACTAACAGCAATGTATATATGATTGCTCCTATTTAGTTTCAGTTAAAGAATTTGCCCAGTGCATGAGATTACTTTTTTATTTGAAATGAAAGCTGCTTTACTTAAACGCTCCCCATAAACTGCCAATAATAAGATCACCTAAAGATCATTCTACGGTTGCAGAATTCATTTGTTAGTAATAAATAACACTGGCGCTCAGTTTGGATGAAATTACCATATGTGATGGTTTATTACCAGTCTACACCTGATTCAAAGCTGATTTTGAGCTCAGCTGGATACAAGAACATGATGCTGTTAAGTTATTTGAATATTTGGAGAAATATATTGTTCTTTCATTTATAGGGTAAAGCTGGGTACACACAGCAAGATTTTGGCTATGTTAAAATAGCCTACACTATTCCCCTTGAAATTTCCTGAGCTCCTGAACAAACAAAATAGTGCATACACACAGTAAGATATATCATAACATTTAGATTTAGCATAAGATACAGCATAAGATATTGCTTCTCACTTTATTGTGATGAAGCAAATTGGATACAATATCATACGTTACATACACACGGTACATTGGGGCAGATGTATTAACCTGGAGAAGGCATAAGGAAGTGATAAACCAGTGATATGTGCAAGGTGATAAAGGCACCAGCCAATCAGATCCTAACTGTTAATTTACAAATTGGAGCTGATTGGCTGGTGCCTTTATCACCTCGCACATCACTGGTTTATCACTTCCTTATGCTTTCTCCAGGTTAATACATCTGCCCCAATATGCACTAGATAGTGTACTATCTAGCTCTAAACTTGAGCTGCATGTTCATCCGACATTGAACACTGGATACAACCTGCAGGAGCACGCACCGCACTATGGGACAGATGTATTAACCTGGAGAAGGCATAAGGAAGTGCTAAACCAGTGATATGTGCAAGGTGATAAATGAACCAGCCAATCAGCTCCAAAATGTAAATCAACAGTTAGGAGCTGATTGGCTGGGGCATTTATCACCTTGCACATATCACTGGTTTATCACTTCCTTATGCCTTCTCCAGGTTAATACATCTGCCCCTATATTACATACAATACAGTGCGTACACATGGTGCGATATACTGCTCTATATCGCACTCTAGCCAGGTAGTGTTGGATATAGTGCAAAAAATCACACTGTGTACCCAGCTTTACAATGTAGTCATGTATTGCTCATAATAGAGATATTGCACATTTTATTTGAGATATTATGCCAAATCTTTCATGTTGATTATTTACATTTATTGGACTTAATGCAGAGTTCGTACTAATTTACAGTCAGAAATGGTTACTGTGAAAATAGTGTATTTACACTCACATCATTTACATGCATCACAGAAAACACCAGGGGGTATATTTACTAAGGTCCCGATTTTGACCGAGATGCCGTTTTTTCTTCAAAGTGTCATCTCGGTCATTTACTAAACTCAAATCTCGGCAGTGATGAGGGCATTCGTATTTTTTTTGAAGTCCAACAAAAAAAATACGAATGAATACACCATCGGTCAAAACGCGGCTGTTTAAGTATGAATCTCGGTCATTTACTAAGAAGTGCAAAGCAAAAAAAAAAAAACACTGCCGTGAAAAAATACAACTCGTAAAAAAGTGCTAAAAAAAAACAGACCTGCTTTTTTGAGCCGTGATTGGATAGGCATGCACGGATCCATGAGATCCGTGCATGTATATCAGTGGGAAGGGGTGGGAAAGTGTTATTTTTTTGGAAAAAAATTGCGTGGGGTCCCCCCTCCTAAGCATAACCAGCCTCGGGCTCTTTGAGCCGATCCTGGTTGCAGAAATATGGGAAAAAAATGGACAGGGGTTCCCCCATATTTAAGCATCCAGCATCGGGCTCTGCGCCTGGTCCTGGTTCCAAAAATACGGGGGACAAAAAGAGTAGGGGTCCCCCATATTTTTGAAACCAGCACCGGGCTCCACTAGCTGGACAGATAATGCCACAGCCGGGGGTCACTTTTATACAGTGCCTTGCGGCCGTAGGCATCAAATATCCAACTAGTCACCCCTGGCCGGGGTACCCTGGGGGAGTGGGGACCCCTTCACCTAAGGGCCAGGGGTGAAGCCCGAGGCTGTCCCCCCCATCCAATAGGCTGCGGATGGGGGGCTGATAGCCTTTGTGAAAAGTGATTGATATTGTTTTTAGTAGCAGTACTACAAGGCCCAGCAAGCCTCCCCCGCAAGCTGGTACTTGGAGAACCACAAGTACCAGCATGCGGCGGAAAAACGGGCCCGCTGGTACCTGTAGTACTACTACTAAAAAAATACCCAAAAAAAGACAATACACACACACCTTGAAAATAAAGTTTTATTACATCCATCCACACAAACATACATACATACTTACCTTATGTTCACACGCAGGTCGGTCCTCTTGTCCAGTAGAATCCATGGGGTACCTGTTGAATAAATTATACTCACCAGATCCAGGGTACCAGGCTCCTCGGATAATCCTTTTGTAATCCACGTACTTGATTAAAAAAATAAAACGGAGACCCGAGCCACGCACTGAAAGGGGACCCATGTTTTCACATGGGCCCCCTTTCCCCGAATGCCAGAAACCCACTCTGACTGATGTCTAAGTGGGTTTCTTCAGCCAATCAGGGAGCGCCACGTTGTAGCACCCTCCTGATCGGCTGTGTGCTCCTGTACTGTCTGACAGGCGGCACACGGCAGTGTTACAATGTAGCGCCTATGCGCTCCATTGTAACCAATGGTGGGAACTTTGTGGTCAGCGGTGAGGTCACTTTCGGTCAACCGCTGAGCAGAAAGTTCCCACCATTGGTTACAATGGAGCGCATAGGCGCTACATTGTAACACTGCCGTGTGCCGCCTGTCATACAGTACAGGAGCACACAGCCGATCAGGAGGGTGCTACAACGTGGCGCTCCCTGATTGGCTGAAGAAACCCACTTAGACATCAGTCAGAGTGGGTTTCTGGCATTCGGGGGAAAGGGGGCCCATGTGAAAACATGGGTCCCCTTTCAGTGCGTGGCTCGGGTCTCCGTTTTATTTTTTTAATCAAGTACGTGGATTACAAAAGGATTATCCGAGGAGCCTGGTACCCTGGATCTGGTGAGTATAATTTATTCAACAGGTACCCCATGGATTCTACTGGACAAGAGGACCGACCTGCGTGTGAACATAAGGTAAGTATGTATGTATGTTTGTGTGGATGGATGTAATAAAACTTTACTTTCAAGGTGTGTGTGTGTATTGTCTTTTTTTGGGTATTTTTTTAGTAGTAGTACTACAGGTACCAGCGGGCCCGTTTTTCCGCCGCATGCTGGTACTTGTGGTTCTCCAAGTACCAGCTTGCGGGGGAGGCTTGCTGGGCCTTGTAGTACTGCTACTAAAAACAATATCAATCACTTTTCACAAAGGCTATCAGCCCCCCATCCGCAGCCTATTGGGTGGGGGGGACAGCCTCGGGCTTCACCCCTGGCCCTTGGGTGGCTGGGGGGGGGGGCCCTTGATTGAAGGGGTCCCCACTCCCCCAGGGTACCCCGGCCAGGGGTGACTAGTTGGATATTTGATGCCACGGCCGCAAGGCACTGTATAAAAGTGACCCCCGGCTGTGGCATTATCTGTCCAGCTAGTGGAGCCCGGTGCTGGTTTCAAAAATACGGGGGACCCCTACTCTTTTTGTCCCCCGTATTTTTGGAACCAGGACCAGGCGCAGAGCCCGATGCTGGATGCTTAAATATGGGGGAACCCCTGTCCATTTTTTTCCCATATTTCTGCAACCAGGATCGGCTCAAAGAGCCCGAGGCTGGTTTGCCTTAGGAGGGGGGACCCCACGCAATTTTTTTTTAACATTTAAACTTTATTTTTATTTTTAACAAAGTGCACAATGAAGCCCAGCACGGATCTCTCAGATCCGGCCGAGATTCATTGTATTAAAGTCGGCAGTGTTTTACAAGTCACTCACGTAAAACACTGCCAAAAAAAACGAATGACATCGACATCGGAAAACCCGAAAATGCAGAATACGGCAGCTTAGTAAATTAGTCGTAATAAATTCAAAAAGTTGCAGTTTTACACTTTCGATGTCATTCGTGATTATTCTCCCACCAAATCGGGAGAATTACGAATGTTAGTAAATATACCCCCAGCTCTGCACCTGTAACATACAGTATGTGATATATTTTTACTCAGGAATATAAACCAATATGCATACACACAGCCAAAAATCCATTTGCTGTTAGGTATGATATATATACGCACAATGTAACATTCTGCCTGCCTTATAAATAAAAGTAGCAACAAATTGATTTTAAAATATGCACACAAAATTATGCAATGTATGATTGATCAATAAAGAGAGCACCTATCAGCTATAAAGGTAAATCTTCAATCATCCAATCGGAACTGGATAGCTAGTACTGACAATCTCTGTAATCATCAGCACCAGAAGTACGATTAGTGACAGGCACATCTACTTCTATGGCAATCTTTGTAATCATCAGCATCAGTTTGCGCCATAAGTACAATTAGTGACAAGCACATCTGCTTCTCAGTGCTCAGTGTAGGTTGGCATCTGTTTGCAATGACGCAAAGATGCCCTTACCTTGACCATCTCTCTCCTCCACACCAAGTATATGTCAGACCATCCCGTCCTTACCCATCCCACCTTTCCAGAAGCAGGCACAAGTGTGCATACGTGCAATTCTGATAAGTGCTAGTGTGTGTCTTTAGTGGCCATGTGAAATAGGAATTTGTGTATTTTATACTATGCATCAGTCTGCACATATAGAATATTTAGGTTAAATTATTATTATTATCATTTATTTATATGGTGCCACATGGGATCTGCAGCACCCAATTACAGAGTAAAGAAATAAGCAAAACATTAAGACAGGTCAATACAATATAGGACAAGTACAGGGTATATAAAAATAGATGCATCAGTAAACTGCACTGAATTAAGTATCAGGGTGGCAGAAAACTGAGGGATTCGGTGCCACCAAAGGGAGTTTTGAAAAGAAGATAGGTTAAGTAAGAGACGTAAGTGACTTATACCTTTAGGTAAGTTGCAAGTGTTTTATCATTCTATATTACCATGCTGTCAACAAATAATCATAGATGGCTGGCAGTTTAATGCTCTATCACTAAAGAACCAAGCTTTTCTGTAAATTCCCTGTCAAATATTCCAGATTTGAGTACATGTGATCTTATTTGAGTTTTCCTTCCATTGCCTATTGTGGAATTGAATCAATCATTATAAAACATGCTTCAATTTTAGTCTCCATTTTAGCAATTGTTTTGGTTGCTCCCATGACGACCATTAAGCCAGTATAAGCTTTGGTATTAATAAAAACTCACTTCTGCAGGTGTTTTTGAAATGCTTAGCCTCCAATCTCTCTAAGTACTCCAGCTTTTCAGTTCATAAGCTTCAGCTCAGGAATTCCTGGCACTTTTTATATCTGAAGTTCGGTTATAGTATACAAATTCCATACCTTGATAAAAAAAAAAATAAATAAATAAATATTTCGGTATTTTAGGTGTGTTCGATCTGGATTTGAAGGTAACATATAAACACAGTGAAACTTATTCAGAGTTGGTCATAATGTGCAAACGTAAAATGTGACTGAGATAAAAACGATCTCCCTCCCCACGCAAGTAACAGGAGCAAATTGCCAGGAACACAGCATGAGGTTTGTCTTCACTGTAAGCACAAAAGATGCTCAAATACACAGAGAACAGTTCATACACAGTACAGTAAATTGCATGAAAGGGTAAATGAGAAGTATGCAAGGTGCTTGGAGCATGTAAAATGCAAATTGGACAAGACACACATATAAAATGAAAGCTTTTTTTTAAAGTCCACACTAATAAACATAAAAGCAGCCTTCTCCTTCCCAAATGCAGCAGTACTTTTGTAGATTTTTATTTACAAAATGAGGGCTTAGTACATTGTAGATATGCTATTGGGCTGCAGTGCTGGAGTTTTATTATATTTCATAATTGGGTGCTTGTTAGACCAAGTTTACAACTTGTAGCAGGGTTGGAGTACTCTTAAGCCCAAATATTTGCAAGTGCCATCTTGCAGTGAAGAACAGCATCTGACCACTACCCTACTATTTAAACTGTGCTTATATGTAGCTTTGGTACTGCTAAGGGAGTTGTTTATTATACTGCTCTTTGCACCATTAAACTATCAAACATATATACCAGGTGTGGTGTGTCTATTTACTTCAGGATACGATCTCCTGCTCTGTATAGTCCTCACTAGACTGTTTTATGAAACTGGCTGCTTGGTTCCAATTGTCCATACATCGCAGAATAAATGTATTAATATTATAATCCTGGCGTATTTGCTTCTGTTATCTATGCCTGAAGTCGTCTTTCCCTCTGCATTCCATGTTGACATCACCTCTATACCACTGCATGTGACACATTAAAAATTTCACGTTTCTTGCAACCAACCACTAGAAAACTAATGGGTCTATTTACTAAGCCTTGAACGGAGATAAAGAGGATGGAGATAAAATACTAACCAATCAGCTCCTAACTACCATGTCACAGGTTGGGTTTCAAAAAATGACAGTTAGGAGCTGGTTGGCTGGTACTTTATCTCCATCTAAGGCTTAGTAAATAGACCCCCTTAGTACAATAATGAGCAAAACCTGGGTGCCCATGTTTTCAGTGATCTTAGTGTCTTTCATTTACCAAGGTGTTTTCATTTTTTGTCCATTGCCTGTATTTTAAAACTGGACTTGAGCAGTTCAAACCTTGTAATTTCTTGTGTGCTTTACTGTGTAACTACTGGAACTGCTGCACTTGCTGATATTTATAAAGACAATTATTGCTGACTAAAATGTCTAGTATGTTTTAAACACAATATACAGTATGAAATATGTATTGCAATACTTGTTTTCCAGAAAAAGCATAGAATCTATACTTTGAATTGGTCAGAACTTGATTAAGGAAGCTGAGTAAGCACCACTAAACTTAGATATAGCCATCCGGTAACAGTAAAGCTGCATAACTAAACCCTCCCTTATAATTATCATGTCAGTCTGAGTGATTTGACCCTAAATCTGCCTGCAGCTAAAGTCTCTGCATGGGGTAGCTTGTTCTTTCAATATCTAAGCAATCTAGCAAGATATATATGGTAGAAACCACCAGCATCTTTCAGTAGGTGTTCTTCACCATGCATGACCTGCTCCTGACGCCTGCAGCACACGTGTCTTCTGATTGACTGCGCACCTGAGGAATGTATCTACTTTACTTTAAAAATTCAAAACATTGGTGGGCGAGGTTAATTTTTTTGGTATTTCTGTCAGTTTTATTCGTTACAACAAAAGTTAGATTTCGTAAAGGGGTTTCGTCAACCTGTCTCCGTATGGTTTTGCACGTCTTCATCCACGATCTTCAGACTTGGTACTAAATTCTGACCATGCCTTCTGCATGTTACATCAGAAATCAAGGTTCATCAGACAAAGCATTACCCTGTAGCCTCAGTTTAATTTTCTTAGCTAACAGGAGAGGAACATTTGGTCTACTGCTGCAGTACATCTACTTCAAAGTTCAACATGCTGTCCTTTAAGAGATCCTTTTATGCACACGTCTGTTTTAATGTTTGGTATTTGAGTTACTTTCTCCTTCCTGCCAGCCTGAGCAAGTCTTGCAAATTTTCTCTGACCTCATTGATTAGCAAGAGGTTTTAATCAACTGCTGCTCACTGGATGTTTTTTTGGTTTGGCCGCCATTGTCTGTAAACAGGAGACCAACAGTTTCTGAGATACACAAACCATCTCCTGTTTTACCAACAGCGATCAGTCATTTAAGTCTTCCCTATTCAGGCGTTTGGTCTTAATAGCAGTTGAACCTCTTGCCACTGTTTGCGTACTTTCATTGATTGAGTTGTTGCCATACAACTGTCAGATTAGATATTTGCGTTAATTGAGCAGTTGTATCTAATAAAATGGGCACTGAGTGTGTATATATATATATTCAGATAAAAGAGGCACTCAGGATCTTTGTCAAATATACATACATCTCTCTCTCTCTCTATATATATATATATATATATATATATATATATATTTTTTTTTTTTTATTTTTTATTTTTTTATTTTATTTTTTTAAACAACCAGTTTAAGCCAAAGTTTCATGGGTGAGGAGAAAGGAATGACCAAACCCTGGGGGTTTGACCATGCCTGCATAAACAAACAATCAATGAAAACTATTATGTGTGCCACCATAGAGGAGGGGACATATTTCTATCTGCACAGCTGGCCTGGGCCCAAGCAGACTTTTAGCTCTTGGGCAAGCCTGTGCCTGGCTAATTAGAACCTGCATTCCCCATCTTGGTGCCCCAGTCTATAGTGGGTACAGGGTGTGTGATGCACACAGACCCCTTGGGTCCAGGAAGCCCACACCACACACTTTGCACTCATTCCAGCTACCTTGTCCTGTTGTCACCCATGGTGCTGTTCTGTTGATATCTTAGAAATATAGTACCATATTTCTGAAGTAAATCCCCTTCTTCCCATCCCATCTAGCAGTACACCTGTTCACTGCAGTAATTGGGACAGACTCCCCAATAGTCCTGGTTGTCCGTACAGTAGTCCTGACTGTCCGGTCATTGGACTGTCCTAATTTAACTGAAACAATAACTTTATTTTTAAAAACTAGTGATATGTTTTGTTAAACCAAGAATATTTAATTTATTAAGAACGGTTGCAAGTCCATGAAGCTAGTTACATACACGGCAAGATGTGACCACTTTGAACCTCTGTGGCTTTGGCATTTGTCCAGACATGTCCAGATATCACTTTTGTGTTTGGAAAGTTTGGTTAATCAATAGCTCAAAAATTCCTTGAGATTGATCCATCTTTGCATGAAGTCAGATTGTATTTGCTTGGTGTCATTTTTGTTTCATAAGAATTGCAAATATTTCATATTGGAGGGAAGGTGTTAAAAATGATCAAACTGATAACCTATTAAAGTTGCCGCAAAACATTGCAGGGAAATACAATGATTATTTCATTACAGAAGCTTAGAATACTATGTACTAATTTTGTCGTGTTTTATTATTATTATTATTATTTATTATTATTATCCTTTATTTATATGGCGCCACAAGGGTTCCGCAGCGCCCAATTACAGAGTACATAAATAATCAAACAGGAAAACAGCAACTTACAGTTGATGACAGTATAGGACAAGTACAGGGTAAATAAACATAGTTACATCAGCAGATGACACTGGAATAAGTATCAGGTGGCAGAAGACTGCTGGATGTGGTATAGTTGAAGATTATTAAAGTAAGACAAAGGATAAGCACATGAGGGAAGAGGGCCCTGCTCGTGAAAGCTTACAATCTAAAGGGGAGGGGTAGACAGACTGGGGTGACACAGATGCAGTACATAGAGAATGTGGAACAGAGGGTTAGGATGAGATTTGGCTGGGTTTGGTGAAAAAGTGGGTCTTGAGAGCCCGTTTGAAGTTTTGTAGAGAGGTGGAGAGTCTGAGGGGGAGAGGTAGGGAATTCCAGAGAAGTATTGCAGCACATGAAAAATCTTGGAGGTAGGAGTGGGAGGAAGTAATCTGTAGGCAGGAGAGTTGTCGTGCATTAGCAGAGCGAAGAGGACTCGTGGGAGTGTAAAGGGAGATAAGATCAGAGATGTAGATGGGAGAGGAGTGGGTGAGGGCTTTGTAAGTGAGTGTAAGAAGCTTGAAATGGATTCTGAAAGGGAAGGGGAGCCAGTGAAGGTCTAGTAGGAGAGGAGAGGTAGACGTAGTGCGTTTGGTGAGGAAAATGAGCTGGGCAGCAGCATTGAGGATAGATTGGAGTGGAGAGAGGTGTTTGTCAGGAATGCCAGTCAGGAGGAGATTACAGTAGTCCAGTCTGGAGATGACCAGTGAGTGGATAAGAGTCTTAGTAGCATCCTGGGTCAGAAAGGGCCTGATCCTGGAAATATTTTTTAGATGAAAACGGCAGGTTTGTGAGAGGTGCTGAATGTGTGGTTTGAAGGAGAGGGAGGAGTCAAGGATTACTTCAAGACAGCGCACTTGGGGGCTAAAGGAGATAGTAGTGCCATCAATCGATAATGAGATTGTAGGAGGTGAGGTTATGCGGGAGGGAGGGAAGATGATCAGCTCGGTCTTAGACATGTTAAGTTTAAGAAAGCGCTGGAAATCCAGAAAGAGGTGGCAGAGAGACAGTTGGAGATATGAGTGAGGAGAGCAGGGGAGAGGTCTGGAGAGGAAAGATAGATTTGGGTGTCATCAGCATAGAGATGAAATTGGAAACCAAAAGAACTAATGAGCTAACCTAGTGAGGATGTATAAAGAGAGAAGAGAAGAGGACCAAGGATAGAACCTTGGGGTACACCTACAGTTAGTGGAAGTGAGGGGGAGGTGGAGTCATGAGAGGAGACAGAGAATAAACGGTCAGAGAGGTAGGAAGACAGCCAAGAGAGAGCAGTGTCACGCAGACCAATGGAGTGAGGTATTTGCAGTAGAAGAGGATGGTCCACAGTGTCAAAAGCAGCAGAGAGATCAAGCAGAATAAGTATAGAGTAGTGTCCCTTAGATTTAGCAGCATGGAGGTCATTGCATACTTTGTAAGGGCAGTTTCAGTGTAGTGGAGAGGACAGAAGCCAGACTGGAATGGGTCAAGTAATGAGTGTGAGGAAAGAAAGGAAATAAGGCGGTTGTAGACAATACGCTCAAGGAGTTTGGAGGCAAAAGGGAGGAGAGAGATGGGTCGGTAGTTGGAGAGAGTGTTTGGATCAAGGGTAGGTTTTTAAGAATAGGAGAGATGAGTGCATGCTTTAAGGCAGAGGGGACAGTGCCTGATGAGAGGGAGAGATTGAGAAGGTGGGAAAGATGGGAACAAGCAGAAGGAGAGAGGTAGCGGAGGAGGCGGGAGGGGATAGGGTCAAGTGGGGAGGTGGTGAGGGGACAGGAACGAATGAGGGCCATGACTTCCTCTCCAGATGCATGGGAGAAAGATGTCAAAGTTGGTGAGAGGGATGGGAAGGGATGGTAAGGGATGGGAGAATGCTGGTTACTGATGGTCTGGTGTGGTGTTGTGTCCTTACGTATGTTTGTCAATTTTGGATGTGAAGTAAGTGGCAAAGTCAAGAGCAGAGAGTGAGGAAGGGAGACGAGGTGGAGATGGGCAGAGGAGTGAGTTGAGAGTGGCAAAGAGGTGCCCGGGGTTGGAAGACTGGGAGGAGATGAGGTTCTTGAAGTGTGACTGTTTAGCAAGAGAAAGGGCAGCACTGAAGGATGAGAGCATAAGTTTGAAATGGAGGAAGTCTGCCTTAGTGCGTGATTACCCTCCAGTGATGCTCAGCAGTACGTGAGCATTTTTGCAGATATCTGGTGCATTTGGTGTGCCAGGGTTGAGGTGTTAATTTGCGATGGTGAATAGTGGTTGGTGGAGCAACAGAGTCAAGAGCAGAAGTGAGGGATGCATTGTATATGGAAGTGGCTTGTTCAGGGCATGAGAGAGAGAGAATAGGAGAGAGAAGTGAGTCAAACAGGGAGGAAAGGAATGTGGTGTCAATAGCCTCAATGTTACGCTTAGTGATGGTAGCCTTGGGAAGTTTCAGAATTTTTTTTATCAGTCTGCTTGATTTTACTAATGGATCAATACATCTAAAATGCTAATTACTTTAAATTAGTGATGAGCGGGTTCGGTTCCTCGGGATCTGAAGCCCCCCGAACTTCACCCATTTTTGCACGGTTCCGAGCAGACTCGGATCCTCCCGCCTTGCTCGGTTAGCCCCAGCGCACCCGAACGTCATCATCCCGCTCTCGGATTCTCGCAAGATTCGTATTCTATATAAAGGAGCCGCGCGTCGCTGCCATTTTTCACTCGTGCATTGGAGATGATAGTGAGCGTTCTCTCAGTTTCTGTGTTCAGTGTGCTGCAAATATCTGTGCTCAGTGTGCTGCAAATATCTGTGCTCAGTGTGCTGCAAATATTTACGTTCTCTGCCTGAAAAACGCTCCATATCTGTGCTCAGTGTGCTGCAAATATCTGTGCTCAGTGTGCTTTATTGTGGGGACTGGGGACCACCAGTATTATATAGTAGGAGGACAGTGCAGAGTTTTGCTGACCAGTGACCACCAGTATTATACGTTCTCTGCCTGAAAAACGCTCCATATCTGTGCTGCATTGTAGTATATAGTAGGAGGACAGTGCAGAATTTTGCTGACCAGTGACCACCAGAATTATATCAGTACGGTACAGTAGTCCACTGCTCTACCTACCTCTGTGTCGTCAAGTATACTATCCATCCATACCTGTGGTGCATTTAAGTTTTTGTCCACAGTATATATATAGTAGTAGGACAGTGCATAATTTTGCTGACCACCAGTATATAATATATAGCAGTACGGTACAGTAGGCCACTGCTCTACCTACCTCTGTGTCGTCAAGTATACAATCCATCCATACCTGTGGTGCATTTAAGTTTTTGTGTGCAGTATATATATAGTAGTAGGACAGTGCAGAATTTTGCTGACCACCAGTATATAATATATAGCAGTACAGTACAGTAGGCCACTGCTCTACCTACCTCTGTGTCGTCAAGTATACTATCCATCCATACCTGTGGTGCATTTAAGTTTTTGTGCACAGTATATATATAGTAGTAGGACAGTGCATAATTTTGCTGACCACCAGTATATAATATATAGCAGTACAGTACAGTAGGCCACTGCTCTACCTACCTCTGTGTCGTCAAGTATACTATCCATCCATACGTATGGTGCATTTAAGTTTTTGTGCGCAGTATATATAGTAGTAGGCCATTGCTATTGATATATTACTGGCATATAATTCCACACATTAAAAAATGGAGAACAAAAATGTGGAGGGTAAAATAGGGAAAGATCAAGATCCACTTCCACCTCGTGCTGAAGCTGCTGCCACTAGTCATGGCCGACACGATGAAATGCCATCAACGTCGTCTGCCAAGGCCGATGCCCAATGTCATAGTAGAGAGCATGTAAAATCCAAAAAAATAAAGTTAGTAAAATGACCCAAAAATCTAAATTAAAAGTGTCTGAGGAGAAGCGTAAACTTGCCAATGTGCCATTTACGACACGGAGTGGCAAGGAACGGCTGAGGGCCTGGCCTATGTTCATGGCTAGTGGTTCAGCTTCACATGAGGATGGAAGCACTCATCCTCCTGCTAGAAAACTTAAAAGAGTTAAGCTGGCAAAAGCACAGCAAAGAACTGTACGTTCTTCTAAATCACAAATCCCCAAGGAGAGTCCAATTGTGTCGGTTGCGATGCCTGACCTTCCCAACACTGGACGGGAAGAGGTGGCGCCTTCCACCATTTGCACGCCCCCTGCAAGTGCTGGAAGGAGCACCCGCAGTCCAGTTCCTGATAGTCAAATTGAAGATGTCACTGTTGAAGTACACAAGGATGAGCATATGGGTGTTGCTGGCGCTGGGGAGGAAATTGACAAGGAGGATTCTGATGGTGAGGTGGTTTGTTTAAGTCAGGCACCCGGGGAGACAGCTGTTGTCCGTGGGACAAATATGGCCATTGACATGCCTGGTCAAATTACAAAAAAAATCACCTCTTCGGTGTGGAATTAATTATTTCAACAGAAATACAGACAACTGGTGTCAAGCCGTGTGTTGTCTTTGTCAAGCTGTAATAAGTAGGTGTAAGGATGTTAACCACCTAGGAACATCCTCCCAAATACATCACCTGGAGCACATTCATCAGAAGTCATTGACAAGTTCAAAAACTTTGGGTGACAGCGGAAGCAGTCCACTGCCAACTAAATCCCTTCCTCTTGTAACCAAGCTCCTGCAAACCACACCACCAACTCCCTCAGTGTCAATTTCCTCCTTAGACAGGAAAGCCAGTAGTCCTGCAGGCCATGTCACTGGAAAGTCTGACGAGTCCTCTCCTGCCTGGGATTCCTCCGATGCATCCTTGAGTGTAACGCCTACTGCTGCTGGCGCTGCTGTTGTTGCTGCTGGGAGTCGATCGTCATCCCAGAGGGGACGTCGGAAGACCACTTGTACTACTTCCAGTAAGCAATTGACTGTCCAACAGTCCTTTGCGAGGAAGATGAAATATCACAGCAGTCATCCTGCTGCAAAGTGGATAACTCAGGCCTTGGCAGCCTGGGTGGTGAAAAACGTGTTTCCGGTATCCACCGTTAAATCACAGGGAACTAGAGAATTGATTGAGGTACTGTGTCCCCGGTACCAAATACCATCTAGGTTCCATTTCTCTAGGCAGGCGATACCGAAAATGTACACAGACGTCAGAAAAGAAGTCACCAGTGTCCTAAAAAATGCAGTTGTACCCAATGTCCACTTAACCATGGACATGTGGACAAGTGGAGCAGGGCAGACTCAGGTCTATATGACTGTGACAGCCCACTGGGTAGATGTATTGCCTCCCGCAGCAAGAACAGCAGCGGCGGCACCAGTAGCAGCATCTCGCAAACGCCAACTCGTTCCTAGGCAGGCTACGCTTTGTATCACCACTTTCCATAAGAGGCACACAGCTGACAACCTCTTACAGAAACTGAGGAACATCATCGCAGAATGGCTTACCCCAATTGGACTCTCCTGGGGATTTGTGACATCGGACAACACCACCAATATTGTGCGTGCATTACATCTGGGCAAATTCCAGCACGTCAAAACAAGAGGGGCGTGCAAGAGATGCTGTCGGTGGCCCGAAGAATTGCGGGCCACTTTCGGCATTCAGCCACCGCGTGCCGAAGACTGGAGCACCAGCAAACACTCCTGAACCTGCCCTGCCATCAACTGAAGCAAGAGGTGGTAACGAGGTGGAATTCAACCCTCTATGTGCTTCAGAGGATGGAGGAGCAGCAAAAGGCCATTCAAGCCTATACAGCTACCTACGATATAGGCAAAGTAGGGGAATGCACCTGACTCAAGCGCAGTGGAGAATGATTTCAACGTTGTGCAAGGTTCTGCAACCCTTTGAACTTGCCACACGTGAAGTCAGTTCAGACACTGCCAGCCTGAGTCAGGTCATTCCCCTCATCAGGCTTTTGCAGAAGAAGCTGGAGAGATTTAAGGAGGAGCTAAAACAGAGCGATTCCGCTAGGCATGTGGGACTTGTGGATGGAGCCCTTAATTCGCTTAACCAGGATTCACGGGTGGTCAATCTGTTGAAATCAGAGCACTACATTTTGGCCACCGTGCTCGATCCTAGATTTAAAACCTACATTGTATCTCTCTTTCCGGCAGACACAAGTCTGCAGAGGTTTAAAGACCTGCTGGTGAGAAAATTGTCAAGTCAAGCGGATCGTGACCAGTCAACAGCTCCTCCTTCACATTCTCCCGCAACTGGGGCTGCAAGGAAAAGGCTAAGAATTCCGAGCCCACCCGCTGGCGGTGATGCAGGGCAGTCTGGAGTGAGTGCTGACATCTGGTCCGGACTGAAGGACCTGCCAACGATTACTGACATGTCGTCTACTGTCACTGCATATGATTCTGTCACCATTGAAAGAATGGTGGAGGATTATATGAGTGACCGCATCCAAGTAGGCACGTCAGACAGTCGCCCCCCCTCCAATGTGTACTCCGAAAGAGTGTTTAGTGCAGCCGCTCACCTTGTCAGCAATCGGCGTACGAGGTTACTTCCAGAAAATGTGGAGAAGACATTCACCAGCAATTGCCTCCAGAAAGTACACAGGGACCTGAGATGGTGGATTCCAGTGGGGACGAATTAATAATCTGTGAGGAGGGGGATGTACACAGTGAAAGGGGTGAGGAATCAGACGATGAGGAGGAGGTGGACATCTTGCCTCTGTAGAGCCAGTTTGTGCAAGGAGAGATTGATTGCTTCTTTTTTGGTGGGGGCCCAAACCAACCAGTTATTTCAGTCACAGTCGTGTGGCAGTCCCTGTCGCTGAAATGATGGGTTTGTTAAAGTGTGCATGTCCTGTTTATACAACATAAGGGTGGGTGGGAGGGCCCAAGGACAATTCCATCTTGCACCTCTTTTTTCTTTCATTTTTCTTTGCATCATGTGCTGTTTGGGGACTATTTTTTGAAGTGCCATCCTGTCTGACACTGCAGTGCCACTCCTAGAAGGGCCAGGTGTTTGTGTCGGCCACTTGGGTCGCTTAGCTTAGTCACACAGCTACCTCATTGCGCCTCTTTTTTTCTTTGCATCATGTGCTGTTTGGGGACAATTTTTTTTATCTGCCATCCTGTCTGACACTGCAGTGCCACTCCTAGATGGGCCAGGTGTTTGTGTCGGCCACTTGGGTCGCTTAGCTTAGTCACACAGCTACCTCATTGCGCCTCTTTTTTTGTTTGCATCATGTGCTGTTTGGGGACTATTTTTTTAATCTGCCATCCTGTCTGACACTGCAGTGTCACTCCTAGATGGGCCAGGTGTTTGTGTCGGCCACTTGGGTCGCTTAGCTCAGCCATCCAGCGACCTTGGTGCACCTCTTTTTTTCTTTGCATCATGTACTGTTTGGGGACTATTTTTTGAAGTGCCATCCTGTCTGACACTGCAGTGCCACTCCTAGATGGGCCAGGTGTTTGTGTCGGCCACTTGGGTTGCTTAGCTTAGTCAACCAGCGACCTTGGTGCAAATTTTAGGACTCAAAATAATATTGTGAGGTGTGAGGTGTTCAGAATAGACTGGAAATGAGTAGAAATTATGGTTATTGAGGTTAATAATACTGTGGGATCAAAACGACCCCCAAATTCTATGATTTAAGCTGTTTTTGAGGGTTTTTTGTAAACTCAGACAAAAAATTTTCAGGGAGGTTTAGCCAAAACGCGTCCGAATCCAAAACATGGCCGCGGAACCGAATCCAAAACCAAAACACAAAACCCGAAAAATGTCCGGTGCACATCAGTACTTTAAATACTGTAACAAGTATATTTTATAATGCATAAGTGATTTTACGAAATGTATAACTTCCTGTAAATAATGCTGCATATATGTGAACAGTGAGTTGTGTTATCATCGCTAAAAGTAGTGGAGAAATTGTCCATAGCAACAAATCAACTTACAGTAAAGCTATAATTTATCTAGCACAGCCTATGAAATGACAGAAGCCGGTTTATGTGGACAGCTTCTCCACATCATCACTCTCGAAGGTTTGACACATCTCCTCAGTGTCGGACTGGTCCACAGGGATACAGGGGAAACCATCGGTGGGCCCCCCTGCCTGGGGGGCCTACCCCCTCCTCTAGTGATCAGATTTTGCACTTGAATTACACATTATGAATTTGTTACATTATACTGCACAGGACTATGGTGTACATTCTACAGTGTTATTAATCTGGTACATTATCATGCATGCACTAGCGATATTTGCTATATATATGTATCAAGGGGCCCAGAACCTGCACTACTGGTTAGCCAAGCCTCTAAGCATGGGCCCCTATCACTGCCTTTCCCCGGTGGTCTCTCCATGCCCCAGTCCGACACTGCATCTCCCCCTATAGTAAGCTCTATTGTCCTTGCTTCAGTGCTCTTTAGGTAAAAGGTTTGTATAATAAAGAATAAACACACTGATAGAAATTATTACGCAGAAATTTGAAATCGCCTCAGATTTCTATGAACTGTATAAAAGAATTCTGCCTCCAGCCATAACTTCTAGGTAACCAGAATACAGTATTGCTATAAATTACAGTAGGCAATGCATTATCCTGTGTATCACCTGATTCTTTAGCAAATGTTTTGGCACTACTAGCTTTACAGAGTGTCCCTAAAGTCTAGACACACAGGATCGAGTTCACGTGAATCTTGCAAAGCGCATCAACCTTGGCATCACAAATGATGGAAATCATATTGAAGATGTTATTTGTTAATATTCCAATTAAATAAAATGTTGTTGAAAATTTCATTAATTTCATTTCTTGAAAATATGCATTTTTGCCTATGTGTCCAGACTTTAGGAGCACCCTGTATTGCATGTACTGCTGAATCACCAAGTGAAAAGACGTTAACAGGACTTCTGCAGAATACAAACAAAAATAGGAAATAGGGCCCCATTCAGTATGGATTGCATTAGCGATGCGATTGCATACTGATGATTCTCTAATGAGTACACACGTGCAGTGCCCGATCTGTGCATGTGCGGACTGGACATTGCATTTGATTTGCATTGATTGACAGGCAGAGGTTTTACAGGGAGGTGGTGGCGACACGGCATTGTGGGGATGTGGTGCTGAAAACGGGGGTGGGTCCAGGCCATTTTCAGTACAGCCGCATTATATAACCTGTGGTCGCTGCGACAAGTAAGATGGCTGCCCTGTGCCTGCCTTCACAGCCAGGCTGCGCAGGCAGGGGGAATCACTTATGTTGCAGGAACAGTGACACAATCGCAATAGAATTGCAATCGCATCACTTTGCAGCCATTAGCATGCTGGGCGGCCTTGAGATCATCAGCAGTTGCAGATTTTGCTACATTTGAAGAAATAGGGTCCATA
The DNA here is from genome assembly GCF_028390025.1 of Pseudophryne corroboree. Lineage (NCBI taxonomy): Eukaryota > Metazoa > Chordata > Amphibia > Anura > Myobatrachidae > Pseudophryne > Pseudophryne corroboree. The sequence goes on from NC_086447.1 coordinate 343,579,133, forward strand.
TTTCTGCACAATTACTATTTGCTGAACTTAATAGGATGAAATGAATTGAAGTCACTCAGCAAACTAATTTTACAGATATCTCGTCTGCCACACATTTCTTGACTTGCTGCCTTCTTCCCTCCACACTGGTTTTCAATAATATGCATAGGCGTGCGCACGGGGGGTGCCTGGTGCGCACAGGCACCCCCTAATGTCCGGCACCCCCCGCACGTCTGGCGCCTATGATCCATTGTGCTGCCGATGTGAAGATGTGGCGCCGCCAGCAGCTCTGCAGTCGCACATCTGAGCAGAGCCGCCTGCGGTAGCACCGGAGCGGGTGCACTGCGGGCTGCGGCGCGGGCACTGTGACTGTTGGTGGGGCACTGTAGTCAGCGTATGTATGACAGCCTCTAAGAAATATGGCGGCCGCTCCGGGAGGACGGCTGCTGCGCATGCCCGGCTGCAGCAGCTCCTCCTCCCATGGTCCTTTGCGGAGTCAGTGAGACTCCGGGCACTGCGCCACCACTGAGCCTGGACCCTGCTAGTATTCTGTCAGAAGAGGAGGACGTACCATACCACCGATCCCCACATATAAGTGATCACCAGCAATACATGTGGGCCCGGGGGCGGGGCGGAACGGAGAGCCGCGAGTGCTGTCAGAGCAGTGTACACTGCTTCCTCTCCCCTCTCTTTCTCCTCAACGCTGCAGGTCATCAGAAATTATGGTGGAGCCGATGGAAGCACCTTTATTCAGGATCTGCAGCTCTGATCTGCTGCGTCCTGTGTGCTGCCTGAGCTCCTCCTCCGCTGGGTGCAGCTCATTCACAATCTGAGGTGAGCATTGCTGCGCTGCTCCATCATCTATTATCACTGTAGCTAAAGCCTGTGTATGTGTGCCCCCATATCCCTCACCCCCCCCCCCAGTATGTGCGTCCCCATATCTCTCACCCGGCCCCACTATGTGTGTCCCCGTATCTCTCATCCACCCCACTGTATGTGTACCCCCATGTCCCTCACCCGGCCCCACTGTGTGTGTCATAAATATCCCTCACCCTGCCCCACTGTGTGCTTCCACATATCCCTCACCTGGCCCTACTGTGTGTCCCCATAACCCTCACCCACCCCCCTGTATGTGTACCCTCATGTCCCTCCCCGGGTCCCCAGTATGTGTGTCCCCATATCCCTCACCTGGCCCCACTATATGTGTCCCCATATCCCTCACCCAGCCCCACTGTGTGTCCCCATAACCCTCACCCACCCCCCTGTATGTGTACCCCAATGTCCCTCACCTTGCCCCCAGTATGTGTGTCCCCATATCCCTCACCTGGCCCCACTATGTGTGTCCCCATATCCCTCACCTACCCACCACTGTGTGCGTACCCATATCTCTCACCCAGCCCCACTGTGATGCGTCCCCATATCCCTCACCCGGCCCCACTGTGATGCGTCCCCATATCCCTCACCCGGCCCCACTGTGTGAGTCCCCATATCCCTCACCCACCCACCACTGTGTGCGTCCCCATATCCCTCACCCGGCCCCAATGTGTGCGTCCCCATATCCCTCACCCGGCCCCACTGTATGCATCCCCATATCCCTCACCCGGCCCCACTGTGTGCTTCCCCATATCCCTCACCGGCCCCACTGTGTGCGTCCCCATATCCCTCACCCGGCCCCACTGTGTGTGTCATAAATATCCCTCACCCGGCCCCACTGTGTGCTTCCACATATCCCTCACCCGGCCCCACTGTGTGTCCCCGTAACCCTCACCCACCCCCCTGTATGTGTACCCCCATGTCCCCCACCGGGTCCCCAGTATGTGTGTCCCCATATCCCTCACCTGTCCCCACTATGTGTCCCCATAACCCTCACCCACCCCCCTGTATGTGTACCCCAATGTCCCTCACCGTGCCCCCAGTATGTGTGTCCCCATATCCTTCACCTGGCCCCACTATGTGTGTCCCCATATCCCTCACCTACCCACCACTGTGTGCGTCCCCATATCTCTCACCCAGCCCCACTGTGTGCGTCCCCATATCCCTCATCCGGCCCCACTGTGTGCGTCCACATATCCCTCACCCGGCCCCACTGTGTGCGTCCCCATATCCCTCACCCGGCCCCACTGTATGCATACCCATATCCCTCACCCGACCGCACTGTGTGCGTCCCCATATCCCTCACCCGACCGCACTGTGTGCGTCCCCATATCCCTCACCCGACCGCACTGTGTGCGTCCCCATATCCCTCACCCGGCCCCACTGTGTGCGTCCCCATATCCCTCACCCGGCCCCACTGTGTGCGTCCCCATATCCATCACCCGGACCCACTGTGTGCATCCCCATATTCCTCACGCGGCCCCACTGAGTGCGTCCACATATCCCTCACCCACCCCCCTGTATGTGTACCCCCATGTCCTTCACCGTTCCCCCACTATGTGTGTCCCCATATCCCTCACCTGGCCCCACTATGTGTGTCCCCGTAACCCTCACCTAGCCCCTGTATGTGTACCCCCATGTCCCCCACCGGGTCCCCAGTATGTGTGTCCCCATATCCCTCACCTGGCTAGAAACAATAGATGCTAAGTGGATGGTGGCACTTACAGGACTTTAAAGCATGCTGCGTTCCTCTGCTGAGTTGTCAGCATTTCAATTTATTCTATACATTTTCGTCAGGACAATAATTTTCATTATGTCCTGACGAAAATGTATTGAATAAAGTGAAACGTTGACAACTCATACTTTAAAGTCCTGCAAGTGCCGCCATCCACTTAGCATCTATTGTTTCTACCAGAGGGCAGCAAGGCCAGTTGTGAATAGGGAGGCCAATCCCGAGATTGGGAGTGGGATCTGCGGGATCCCGGCCCAAAAACACCAGGGTTTGAATCCTGGGATTGGCGCTTCCAATCACGGGATTATACTGCGTATGCGCAGTTCCCTGCTCCACTTCCCCCGGCAGCTTCTCTTCCGAGTGTGTGTAACCCTTTTTTTAAAATATATATGTGTATACTAGCCCATTAGGCGGTGCTAGACACGCCCAGTAGGCGGTGCTAGGCACGCCTAGTAGGCGGTGCTAGGCACGCCTAGTAGGCGGTGCTAGGCACGCCACTCCAGCCGTGCACCCCCTAATAAAATGTGCTGCGCACGCCTATGATAATATGCAAGTTTGGCGACTGTAAGGGTCTTTCCAAAACCTTCATTTTCCACTCATGTAAGTACATCAAAGATGATTTTGAGATACAGTATGTTTTAGATTGTTCTCTTTCTGAAATATAATTTTATTCACTTTCTTCTCAGACTCTAGGACATTAGCTTCTAGGATTTGTTGATATTTAGATGAACAAATTCTTCCTGTCACCAGCACAATATTTCCTATGCCACTGGCTGCCGCACAAATCAATGCATTCTGTTCTTCAAATACAGTACATAATCTGTTTTTGTCTAAATGTATCTTTTGTGGACGTAAGCTAATCAATAGATTAGTTGCTTTTTTAAGTGTTGTTCAACATATTTTAGATATTGATGTGGAATAAGGTTACAGGAAGTTTTTTTCTGACAAATTTATGCAGATACATTTTGTTTATGTACTGTCTGTACTGTGAATCTGTCCTCCATTACTCAAGTGTCAGCTGTATTTTTCTGCAAGTCCTATGGTACATGCGTTCTGCCTTGTTATCTAACCAGTGGCACATTATATAATGGGTGCAGTGTGTGCGGTGCACACGGCCCCTGGGTCCAGAGGGGGCCCACACCGCTCACACTGCACCCATTTCGTCTATACTTACCTTTCTGGTGTCCATCGGCGTCTCTGTGTGTGGGCCCCCTCCTCCTCCTCCACAGCCGGCAGCGCAGTTAGTGCTCTGAGCACTAGAGAGACTCTGGCACTGTGACAGAGTCTAAAGCGCTTGTGCAGGTCTCTGGAAAAGTGGCCGCTGCACCATTTTCCCGGACACCTGCACAAGCGCTGTTGTCTCTGGCACTGTGCCAGAGTCTCTCTAGTGCTCAGAGCACTAACTGCGCTGCCGGCTACGGAGGAGGCCCACGCGCGGAGACTGCATACGTGTCCCCTCCTCCGTAGATACTCACCTGTATCTGACCAGTTTACAGGCAGTTATTCCCTATATCTTTCAGATCTTATTACATAGATTTTTACTTACCTTGTTCAGCGCTGTATTATTAGATTGTTCTCTTGTAGCTTTTGGTTAAATGTATGATCCTCTGATAAGGGGGAGAAGTGGTATCAGCGGAGGTTATGTGCGCTGATACGGCTTCTACCCATGTATTACAGCAGCAGTGTGTGCTCAGTGACAGGGGTGCCCCTGTCATTATCGGCACTGCTATCTGTAAGATAGCACGCCGATGTGCAGGGCAATGTATGAACGTCAGATGCTGGCTGGCAAGAGGGACAGGATACCATCTGCCCCTTGGGCCAGTAAAATTTAAGTGATCCAGGACAGCCTGCTCCGACTGCTCTGAATTATAATGTTTAATCCCCCTTACCTGACTGCTGAACAGCAGAGGCTAGCATAAAATGGCTGCCCTATAGCAGGCTATAAGAAAATGGCCACCGCTGACCAATGGTAAGCCATGTATCCTTTCCTAGGACACTAGGGGCTGGAGAGTGGATAAAGGGGTCGGGGCTTATTGGAAAAGTCGGGCTGCTCTTCCTTCTGCTGAGGTATGGGGGGAGGGCAGAGGTCATTGCAGTTAGGAGCAGTCTAGAATAGTGCGATGTGGACTCCCTGCATAAAGAATGAACTACTGGGCCAGCTTCGCCTCTGTGTTGGGAGTCAGCAGCAGTAGTACACCTCTGCCTTGTAGACACTGCCACTGTAAAGCTCCAACCCCTTGTACACTGTCACTGTGCAGACCACCTATGCCCCCACCCTGTCTACACTGGTACTATGCAGCCTCACCTGTTCCCACTAATACCATGCATCCCCCATGTGCCCCCACCCTGTGTAAACTGGTACTGTGTAGGCCAATCTGTGCCCACTGTCACCATACATCCCCCCTGTGCTCTCACCTTGTGTACACTGGTACTGTGCAGCCCCACCTGTACCCACTGACACCATGCAGTACCACCTGTGAACCCACTATTTATACTCTTTCACTGTACAGACCCCCTCTGTCCCCACCCTATGTACATGATACTATGCAGCTTCAACTGTACACGCTGACACCGTGCACCAGACCCAGGCCCCCACACAAGTACTAGCGGTGGCTCCTACTTGCATTTACTAAGGGGGCTGCCTCTACCCCTGTACCCAAAGAGGAGATGAGACAGCCATTCCCCAGGTCCCAGAACTTGTGCAATGGATCCAGCACGTGCCTGGTCCAGCACATGTACAGATGCCGCAGTGCAACTGCCCATGCGCAAGCCCCCGGCTTCTATGGACTGCACCAACTGCAGCCCATAGAAGCCAGATAGGGCTGCACACAAGGCAAAGATTGACTTCCTACAAGAAGCCGTCTCTCTGCTTATCGCAGCCTTGTCTGGCAGTCCCAGAGGAGGAGACAACTCCCATTGGGACTGACTGTGTCTGTGACTGACAGGTAGGACTTCCAATAGGATGTCACTGCCAGTCCCAGTGAACCCAGTGCAGTCATGGACTGCATCTGGCTTCACTGACACTGAGAGGGGTAGTGAATTTTATCTGAAGCACATAGGTAGTCCTGCAGCCCATAGGTAAAATCCACCACTGACTGGTAATATGCAGCCTCACCTTTACCCACTGACTCCACCCTGTGTACACTCGTACTATGCAGCCACACCTGTGCCCACTGACACTGTGCATGCCCCCTGTGCCCCCACCCTGTGTATACTGATACTATGCAGCCTTACCTGTGCCCACTGACACCATGCATCCCCCCTGTGCCCACACCCTGTGTATACTGGAACTATGCAGCCCCACCTGTGCCCACTGACACTGTACATCCCCCCCTGTGCCCCCACCCGTCTATACTGGTACTATGCAGCCCCACCTGTGCCCACTGACACCATGCTGCCCCACCCTTTGCACACTGGTACTATGCAGCCCACTGGTGCCCACTGTTTTGGTTTTGGATTCGGTTCCGCGGCCGTGTTTTGGATTCGGACGCATGTTGACAAAACCTCCCTGAAATTTTTTTGTCGGATTCGGGTGTGTTTTGGATTCGGGTGTTTTTAAAAAAAAAAACCTCAAAAACAGCTTAAATCGTAGAATTTGGGGGTCATTTTGATCCCATAGTATTATTAACCTCAATAACCATAATTTCCACTCATTTCCAGTCTATTCTGAACACCTCACACCTCACAATATTATTTGCAGTCCTAACATTTGCACCGAGGTCGCTGGATGACTAAGCTAAGCGACCCAAGTGGCCGGCACAAACACCTGGCCCATCTAGGAGTGGCACTGCAGTGTTAGACAGGATGGCACTTCAAAAAATAGTCCCCAAACAGCACATGATGCAAAGATAAATTAAAGAAAAAAGAGGTGCAAGATGGAATTGTTCTTGGGCCCTCCCAGCCACCCTTATGTTGTATAAACAGGACATGCACACTTTAACAAACCCATCATTTCAGCGACAGGGTCTGCCACACGACTGTGGCTGAAATGACTGGTTGGTTTGGGCCACCACCAAAAAAGAAGCAATCAATCTCTCCTTGCACAAACTGGCTCTACAGAGGCAAGATGTCCACCTCCTCCTCATCGTCCGATTCCTCACCCCTTTCACTGTGTACATCCCCCTCCTCATAGATTATTAATTCATCCCCACTGGAATCCACCATCTCAGGTCCCTGTGTACTTTCTGGAGGCAATTGCTGGTGAATGTCTCCACGGAGGAATTGATTATAATTCATTTTGATGAACATCTTGAACATCATCTTCTCCACATTTTCTAGAAGTAACCTCGTACGCCGATTGCTGACAAGGTGAGCGGCTGCACTAAACACTCTTTTGGAGTACACACTGGAGGGGGGGCAACTTAGGTAAAATAAAGCCAGTTTGTGCAAGGGCCTCCAAATTGCCTCTTTTTCCTGCCAGTATACGTACGGACTGTCTGACGTGCCTACTTGGATGCGGTCACTCATATAATCCTCCACCATTCTTTCAATGGTGACAGAATCATATGCAGTGACAGTAGACGACATGTCAATAATCGTTGGCAGGTCCTTCAGTCTGGACTAGATGTCAGCACTCGCTCCAGACTGCCCTGCATTACCGCCAGCGGGTGGGCTCGGAATTCTTAGCCTTTTCCTCGCAGCCCCAGTTGCGGGAGAATGTGAAGGAGGAGCTGTTGACGGGTCACGTTCCGCTTGAGTTGACAAGTGTCTCACCAGCAGGTCTTTCAACCTCTGCAGACTTGTGTCTGCCGGAAAGAGATACAACGTAGGTTTTAAATCTAGGATCGAGCACGGTGGCCAAAATGTAGTGCTCTGATTTCAACAGATTGACCACCCGTGAATCCTGGTTAAGCGAATTAAGGGCTCCATCCACAAGTTCCACATGTCGAGCGGAATTGCTCCGTTTTAGCTCCTCCTTCAATCTCTCCAGCTTCTTCTGCAAAAGCCTGATGAGGGGAATGACCTGACTCAGGCTGGCAGTGTCTGAACTGACTTCACGTGTGGCAAGTTCAAAGGGTTGCAGAACCTTGCACAATGTTGAAATCATTCTCCACTGCGCTTGAGTCAGGTGTATTCCCCCTCCTTTGCCTATATCGTAGGTAGCTGTATAGGCTTGAATGGCCTTTTGCTGCTCCTCCATCCTCTGAAGCATATAGAGGGTTGAATTCCACCTCGTTACCACCTCTTGCTTCAGATGATGGAGGGGCAGGTTCAGGAGTGTTTGCTGGTGCTCCAGTCTTCGGCACGCGGTGGCTGAATGCTGAAAGTGGCCCACAATTCTTCGGGCCACCGACAGCATCTCTTGCACGCCCCTGTCGTTTTTAAAAAAATTCTGCACCACCAAATTCAATGTATGTGCAAAACATGGGACGTGCTGGAATTTGCCCACATGTAATGCACGCACAATATTGGTGGCGTTGTCCGATGTCACAAATCCCCAGTAAAGTCCAATTGGGGTAAGCCATTCTGCGATGATGTTCCTCAGTTTTCGTAAGAGGTTGTCAGCTGTGTGCCTCTTATGTAAAGCGGTGATAAAAAGCGTAGCCTGCCTAGGAACGAGTTGGCATTTGCGAGATGCTGCTACTGGTGCCGCCGCTGCTGTTCTTGCTGCTGGAGGCAATACATCTACCCAGTGGGCTGTCACAGTCATATAGTCCTGAGTCTGCCCTGCTCCACTTGTCCACATGTCCGTGGTTAAGTGGACATTGGGTACAACTGCATTTTTTAGGACACTGGTGACTCTTTTTCTGACGTCTCTGTACATTCTCGGTATCGCCTGCCTAGAGAATTGAACCTAGATGGTATTTGGTACCGGGGATACACTAACTCAATAAATTGTCTAATTACCTGTTAATTAACGGTGGATACCGGACACACGTTTAACACCAGCACAGCTGCCAAGGCCTGATGTATCTGCTTTGCAGCAGGATGACTGCTGTGATATTTCATCTTCCTCGCAAAGGACTGTTGGACAGTCAATTGCTTACTGGAAGTAGTACAAGTGGTCTTCCGACATCCCCTCTAGGATGACGATTGACTCCCAGCAGCAAAAACAGCAGCGCCAGCAGCAGTAGGCGTTACACTCAAGGATGCATCGGAGGAATCCCAGGCAGGAGAGGACTCGTCAGACTTGACAGTGACATGGCCTGCAGGACTATTGGCTTTCATGTGTAGGGTGGAAATTGACACTGAGGGAGTTGGTGGTGTGGTTTGCAGGAGCTTGGTTACAAGAGGAAGGGATTTAGTGGTCAGTGGACTGCTTCCGCTGTCATCCAAAGTTTTTGAACTTGTCACTGACTTATGATGAATGCGCTGCAGGTGACGTATAAGGGAGGATGTTCCGAGGTGGTTAACGTCCTTACCCCTACTTATTACAGCTTGACAAAGGCAACACACGGCTTGACACCTGTTGTCTGCATTTGTGTTAAAATAATTCCACATCGAAGAGGTGATTTTTTTTTGTAATTTGACCAGGCATGTCAATAGCCATATTCGTCCCATGGACAACAGGTGTCTCCCCGGGTGCCTGACTTAAACAAACCACCTCACCATCAGAATCCTCCTTGTCAATTTCCTCCTCAGCGCCAGCAACACCCATATCCTCATCCTAGTGCACTTCAACAGTGACATCTTCAATTTGAATATCAGGAACTGGACTGCGGGTGCTCCTTCCAGCACTTGCAGGGGGCGTGCAAATGGTGGATGGCGCCACCTCTTCCCGTCCAGTGTTGGGAAGGTCAGGCATTGCAACCGACACAATTGGACTCTCCTTGGGGATTTGTGATTAGAAGAACGCACAGTTCTTTGCTGTGCTTTTGCCAGCTTAAGTCTTTTCATTTTCCTAGCGAGAGGATGAGTGCTTCCATCCTCATGTGAAGCTGAACCACTAGCCATGAACATAGGCCAGGGCCTCAGCCGTTCCTTGCCACTCCGTGTCGTAAATGGCATATTGGCAAGTTTACGCTTCTCCTCAGACGCTTTTAATTTTGATTTTTGGGTAATTTTACTGAACTTTTGTTTTTTGGATTTTACATGCTCTCTACTATGACATTGGGCATCGGCCTTGGCAGACGACGTTGATGGCATTTCATTGTCTCGGCCATGACTAGTGGCCTCAGCTTCAGCACGAGTGGAAGTGGATCTTGATCTTTCCCTATTTTACCCTCCACATTTTTGTTCTCCATTTTTTAATGTGTGGAATTATATGCCAGTAATATATCAATAGCAATGGCCTACTGTACCGTACTGCTATATATATATATATATATATATATATATATACACACACACTAGTGGTCAGCAAAATTCTGCACTGTCCTCCTAATATATACTAGGCACAACTACAATGCGGCACAGGTATGGATAGTATACTTGATGACACAGAGGTAGAGCAATGGACTACTGTACCGTACTGCTATATACTGTGTGTATATATATATATATATATATATATATATATATACTGGTGGTCAGCAAAATTCTGCACTGTCCTCCTACTATATACTGCGCACAACTAAAATGCAGCACAGGTATGGATGGATAGTATACTTGACGACACAGAGGTAGAGCAATGGACTACTGTACCGTACTGCTATACATATATACTGGTGGTCAGCAAAATTCTGCACTGTCCTTCTACTATATACTGCGCACAACTACAATGCAGCACAGATATGCATAGTATACTTGACGACACAGAGGTAGAGCAATGGCCTACTGTACAGTACTGCTATATATATATACTGGTGGTCAGCAAAATTCTGCACTGTCCTCCTACAATGCAGCACAGATATGGAGCGTTTTCAGGCAGAGAACGTATAATACTGGTGGTCACTGGTCAGCAAAACTCTGCACTGTCCTCCTACTATATAATACTGGTGGTCCCCAGTCCCCACAATAAAGCACAGAGAACGTAGATATCAGCACACTGAGCACAGATATTTGCAGCACACTGAGCACAGATATTTGCAGCACACTGAGCACAGATATTTGCAGCACGCACACTGAACAGTGAACACAAAAACAGAGAACGCAGCCACATCCTCTCGCTATCATCTCCAAAGCACGAGTGAAAATGGCGGCAACGCGCGGCTCCTTATATAGAATCTGAATCTCGCGAGAATACGACAGCGTGATGATGACGTTCAGGCGCGCTCGGGTTAACCGAGCAAGGCGGGAAGATCTGAGGCTGCCTCGGAACCGTGTAAAATAGGTTAAGTTCGGGGGGAGGTTCGGATCTCGAGGAACCGAGCCCGCTCATCTCTAGTAAATGTACAGTATATTGGACCTCATACTGGTCCAGTTGTTGTTACTACTTATTATCGGTTGAGTGCGTGCACAAATAGGTCATGCGATGTAGGAAGCAGGATGGCACAGACTGTCAGTGATAGATGGTCTGCTGCCATTTTGGGGCAGGGAGAGGTGGCAATGCCCTCAGTTTCCCATAATGGAGTATGTCACCAGTGTTTAGGGGGAAGGAAGAGGCCAGGCATATCCGATGGGGAGCCAGTGATCCGATGCTTACTTTGATCATTACTGCAGCAGGAGGTGTATGTGTGTAATAGGTGCCTCCTGCTGCATCACCATACAGCCCTATCACTGCTGCTTCCAAGAAGGTGATAGCAACTCCAACCACAAATGAATAAGCCCCATTGTTTTATATGTTTTAGATCAGTCATTAGAATAGTTTGTTTGTCAGACAGGACATAAAGGCAATGTATTTGATTATTGTTCTTGGATATACTGTAATAATTTTTTAGATATTTTACTACACATTTAAACTGCATCCCCATTAGATAAACCACACCTGCAGTATTTCGGCCACATCCATTTTGCCATTGATGTGTGCTGATAGAGAAGCCGGGGCTACTTTATTGCATTTGCTCCCCAGGCTAAAAGTTGCCAGCCAGCCCCTGATGAACGATCAAAGGAACTGGCTGTTTCAGACACTTGCAGCTATTTCGAAAGCTACGGGTGTCGTTGCCCAAACACCACAAACAGGGACAGGAAAGGGTTCTAGGAGTCACTATTTCAAGTGGGGAAGCAAGACAGTGAAGCAATGCAACAAAGCAATGAGAAAGGCAAGTCAGATACTTGGTTGCATAGGGAGAGGCATCAGTAGCAGGGAAAAAAAAAGTAATAATGCATCTGTATCAAGGGGCCTACATACTGGGCAATGTTTTCGACCATCGATGTTACCGACCAACGATATTATCGATGTTCGATTTTACCTACACACTGGATGATATCGATGGTCAATTTGGATGATATGAGAGTACATACATCTATATCGTCCAAATTGACTGGCATGTATCAACGATGATCGATCAACGATGAACGATTGTGGGCACGTACATCGTTCATCGTTGATGTATCCACACTGAAAGATAAGGAGATTTATGGTAGACTTATCATAGTTAAATCTTTCTGCGAGGTACACTGGATTCCACAGGGAATAAAATCGGGGGAGGTGGGGGAGGTGTAGAGTTGGCTCTTGATCCGAGGCACCAACAGGCTAAAGCTATGACTGTTCCCAGGATACACTGCACCTCCTCCTCTATAGCCCCGCCTCCAGGCACTGGAGCTCAGTTTTGTTAACCAGTCCAATGCAGTAGCAGGTAAAATAGAGATGGTAGATGTTAGCCACATAAAACCACATTCTTATGACAGGAGAAGGTACCAGCGGATAATGCCATACAAACCCGAAGAAGCTAAGTGCGTCAGGGTGGGCGCCCTGTGGAATCCAGTGTACCTCGCAGAAAGAGATTTAACTATGGTAAGTCTACCCTAAATCTCCTTTTTTGCAGCGGGGTACACTGGGGTTCCACAGGGAATAACATCAGGGATGTCTTAAAGCAGTTCCTCATGGGAGGGGACGCACTGTAGCGGGTACAAGAACCCGGCGTCGAAAGGAAGCATACTGGGAGGCGGAAGTATCAAAGGCATAGAACCTGATGAACGTGTTCACTGAGGACCACGTAGCCTCCTTGCATAGTTGTTCCGGGGACGCGCCACGGCGGGCCGCCCAAGAAGGTCCAACAGACCGAGTAGAATGGGCCTTAATAGCAGCAGGAGCTGGGAGCCCAGCCTGCGCATAAGCTTGTGCAATCACCATTCTAATCCATCTGGCCAAAGTCTGCTTATTCGCAGGCCAGCCACGTTTGTGAAAACCAAAAAGGGCAAAAAGAGAATCTGACCTCCGGATGGAGGCAGTCCTCTCCACATATATACGGAGAGCCCGTACCACATCCAAAGACCGCTCTTTGGAAGACAAACCAGGAGAGAATATGGCCGGAACCACAATCTCTTGATTAAGGTGGAAAGATGACACCACCTTGGGTAGATAACCAGGACGAGTTCTAAGAACTGCACGGTCACGGTGAAAAATCAGAAAGGGTGGATGACAGGACAAAGCGCCTAAGTCCGACACCCTCCTAGCAGAGGCAATAACCAACAGAAGGACGACCTTAAGCGTAAGGCATTTAAGGTCTGCAGAGTCAAGAGATTCAAATGGAGACTCTTGCAGGGCATTCAGAACAACAAACAGATCCCTTGGAGCCACAGGAGGGACATAGGGAACGTAAGGAAGAGACACAATTTTTCTCTGAAACCACACCGACAAGGCAGATATATGAACCTTGAGGGAGGCCAAACGAAGGCCTAAGTCCAGGCCTTGTTGAAGAAAAGCCAAAAGTCTAGCAGTGCTGAACTTGTATGCATTATAATTCTTAGTAGCACACCAGGTGAAGTAAGAATTCCAGACCCTATAATAAATCCGAGCCAAAGCCGGTTTACGTGCTTTTAACATAGTTTGAATGACCGCCTCAGAGAATACTTTAGCCCTCAGGAGTGAGGCTTCAAGAGCCACGCCATCAAAGGCAGTCCTGGTAGATACAAGGGCCCTGAACGAGGAGGTCTGGTCGTTGAGGAAGTAGAAGAGGACACTCTATCGAGAGATCCTGCAGGTCTGAGAACCAGTGCAGTCTGGGCCACGCTAGAGCGACTAGAAGTAGTATTCCTCCTTCTTGCTTGAACTTCCATATCACCCTGCGCAGAAAAGACACCAGAGGGAACACATATGGCAGCCGAAAGTTCCATGGAATTGCCAGTGCATCTACGAACGCTGCTTGAGGATCCCTTGTTCTTGCGCCGAAGACTGGAACCTTGTGATTGTATCGAGACACCATCAGGTCTACATCTGGTAGGCTCCACTTGTCCACTAGGAGTTGAAAGACTTCCAGATGAAGACTCCACTCTCCTGGGTGTACGTCCTGATGACTGAGGAAGTCCGCTTCCCAATGGAGGACTCCCGGAATGAACTCTGCCGATATGGCTGGCAGATGGCGTTCCGCCCATTGAAGGTTATTTGACACTTCCATCATTGCCATGCGGCTTCGAGTGCCGCCTTGATGATTTATGTATGCCACCGTGGTGGCGTTGTCTGACTGTACTTGAACAGGCCTGTTCTGTACCAGAGGCAGGGCAAGTTTCAGCACATTGAACACTGTCCGCAATTCCAGAAAATTTATCGGGAGGAGAAATTCCTCCCTGGTCCATCAACCTTGTAGAGAGTGTTGCGCCAACACCGCGCCCCAACCCCGCAGACTGCCATCCGTCATTCGGAGGACCCAGTTGGAGATCCAGAAGGGACGACCCCTGCTCAATTGTTGGTCCTGTAGCCACCGGCTCAGTGACAGATGGACCTCCGGAGTCTATGACAGATATTGTCTGGCAGTGTCAGAAAAATTAAGAGGTAGCTCTTCCCCAATAGCTTGAACCCATGCTTCAATGCCTTTTGCAGCCCAAGAGGCTGCCATAGTGCATCTATGTACAGCACCTGTAAGGGTGTAAATAGACTTCAAGCAACCTTCCACACGTTTATCCGTTGGTTCCTTCAGCGAGGTGATGGTGGTGACAGGCAAAGTAGATGACACCACAAGACGGGCTACATGTAAGTCCACTGGTGGCGGGGTTTCCCACTTGTTACTCAACTCCACAGAAATAGGATAACGAGCTAGCATCTGTTTAGACAGGGAAAATGTATTTCCTGGAGAAGACCAGGATTCTTGACATATGTCAATTAAATGGTCAGACTGTGGCAAAACTAATTTAGTAATTTTCTGATGTTTGAACTTATCAGGTTTCTTAGGCGTGTCAGGAGGGTCAACATCATCATCAATCTGAAGAATCAGCTTGATAGCCTCAACTAGGTCAGGGACATCAACCTGTGTTGTAGAATCTTCATCAGTAGCAGCAGTATAAACGTCTGATGGATCAGTATATTCCCCATCCGAATCGGAAGAATCATCCAAAATATTAGTAGATTGTGAGGAAGAAATGCACTGCTTAGATGACTCTTTGGTCCCAGTAGGGCGAGGGTTAGGTTTTTGTTTAACCGAGGACTGATTTAATTTCTGTAACTGGGTTGACAGAGTATCCGCCCATGGTGTCCCATACAGGGACAATATGTGTCTGTAATGGAACAGGAGGTCCCGCAGGGGGCGTAAGCCGTGTTACAAGCACAGTCAGCATATTGAAAAATGCAGCCCAAGGTGGGTCTTGATGTGCCACAGGTGCTGCGGGCTGACTAGGGGGGCAGAACACCCACTACCTGAACCTTTGGCAGAAATCTTTTCCTCAGATAAATCCGAGACATCAGCACTGCATGATGCAGGAGCGTCTGTGGATTTCCCGCCCTGTGTAGCAGACATGGGCCCTCATTCCGAGTTGTTCGTTCGCTAGCTGCTTTTAGCAGCAGTGCAAACGCTAGGCCGCCGCCCTCTGGGAGTGTATCTTAGCTTAGCAGAAGTGCGAACGAAAGGATCGCAGCATTGCTACAAAATAAGATTATGCAGATTCAGTGTAGCTCGAGACTTACTCCTAGCTAGCGATCACTTCAGTCTGTTTAGTTCCTGTTTTGACGTCACAAACACGCCCTGCATTCAGCCAGCCACTCCCCCGTTTCCCCAGCCACTCCTGCATTTTTATCGGGCACGCCTGCGTTTTTACAAACACTCCCCAAAAACGGTCAGTTACCACCCAGAAACACCCACTACCTGTCAATCACTGAACTATCAGCAGTGCGACCAGGGGCGTCAGAACATTTATAGGTTGGGGGGGGCAAGATAAATTTTCTATTTGGCGCCCCTGGGGGCGGAGCCACCAGGGAGGAGGAGGCAATACTATGGGGACGAAAAGGAGGCAGCACCACGGTGGGGTGGAGGCCGCACTATGTAGATGGTGTCCGGGAATCCCACTGACGGAGGTGCTGCGATGGGGGAAGGATGCGTCTGGGACTGCAGTATTGCACCAGCAAGCACCATTGTGTAGGTGAGGCTGGCCCCCGGGACCTCCGGGGAGCAGTGGGGGTATGGAAAAGTGAAGGCGGTAACTATGCTCTGGAAAAGGGGCCTGGTCACTCAAAAGGAGACGTACCCTTCAGTGTAGTTTACCACACCATATACCCCTTATACACATTACAATAGTAGTACCCCATATACTGTCTAGTACTGGTGCCCCTTTCACATTATACCACACGGTATGAGCTGAAATTTACATTATAGCACACAGACTGAGCCGAAATTTACATTATAGCACACAGAATGAGCCAAAATTCACATTATAGCCAATGGTATGAGCCGAAATTTACAATATACCACATAGAATGAGCCGGAATTGACATTATAGCACACAGAATGAGCCGAAATTCACATTATAGCACACAGAATGAGCCGAAATTCACATTATAGGACACGGTATGAACTGAAATTCACAATATAGCACACAGAATGAGCCGAAATTCACATTATACAACACAGTATGAGCCGAAATTCAGGGAGAGTGACAGAGGGTCAGGGAGAGGGACAGGGAGAGTGACAGCAGGGACATAGGGAGAGAGAAAGGCAGCAGAGTAAAATTACCTATTAAGCAGCGGTGGTGCGGAGGAGGCTGTGGTCTGCGGTGGATGAGGAGGCTGTGGTCAGCACGGGGCGAAGGAGGCTGTGGGCATTGGTGATGATGCGGAGGAGTCTGCACTTACTCTGCCACTGCGATCAGTTCAGTCAGTTTCGTTCCTGGTTTGACGTCACAAACACGCCCTGCGTTCGCCCAGACACTCCCCCGTTTCTCCAGCCACTCCCGCGTTTTTCCCAGAAACTGCAGTGTTTTTCCGCACACACCCATAAAACGGCCAGTTTCCGCCCAGAAACACCCACTTCCTGTCAATCACACTCCGATCACCAGAACGATGAAAAATCCTCGTTATGCTGTGAGTAAAATACCTAACTTTTGAGTAAAATTACTACCCGCATGCGCTCTGCGAACCTTGCGCATGCGCAGTAAGCGACTAATCGCAATATAGCGAAACTCGGCAACGAGCAAACAACTCGGAATGAGGGCCATGGTTTTGCCCATTAGCTAACAAATTTGCTGCTGCGATCAGATCTGTATTACCCCCATAGTTTTGTCCATTAGGGAACAATTTTGCTGCTGAGATTAGGTCAACTATAGTAGAAAGGTTGAGGCAGACGGCTGAGCTGTTAGACCCAATGCAGGCATGGGAGGATCCTGAGGCCCCCCTAAAGTTTGCACCCTCTATAAGCGATATGAATAGACAAAAGAAGGTGGCTACTCCTCCTGGGTGCAGGTCTAGTGTTAACAACAATTATCTCTTATTATATGAAATAGGTGTAGATGTGTAATTCCAATGGCATAGGAGATGTGGACAGAACATAGGTCAAAGTGAAATGTTAAAAACAAATAGTTTTAATACTGACATAACACTTGAGACATAATAAAATTCATACAATGACACTAAAAACTGACAGGGATGTACCCAAATGGGGAAAAACAAGTCCTACCAAAGTGAGGAGCCGCAGGTGTAACGTGCAAGGTACTCCCGGGAAAAATACCCTGCATCAGGCTCCTAAATGTGCGTTTACCAATGGTGCTCCACTTGGTCTAAAGGTCCATACAGGTCCGGGGGTACTGGATGACAAACGCTGACGCATTTCGGGACATTAAAGTCCCTTTTTCAAGGCTGTTAGGCACTGAATTCTCAGGTGAGTTTTCACGATTTTTCTAAAAATAGGATTTTAGTTGCCTACCGGTAAATCCTTTTCTCGTAGTCCGTAGAGGATGCTGGTGTCCACATTAGTACCATGGGGTATAGATGGGTCCCTTGGGAGCCATGGGCACTTTAAGAGTTTAATAGTGTGGGCTGGCTCCTCCCTCTATGCCCATCCTACCAGACTCTAGAAACTGTGCCCGAGGAGACGGACATACTTTGAGAGAAGGAAATACACAGATAGTTGTGAGATTCACACCAGCTCACACATAACAACAGAAATCCAAGCCAACCAGCTTGAAACAAGTCAGCAACGGCTGAACAACAGTACTTAACCAAGTAACAATGCAGTACTTAACCAAGTAACAACTGCATGAAAACGAAGCGCTGGGCGGGTGCCCAGCATCCTCTATGGACTACGAGAAAAGGATTTACAGGTAGGTAATTAAAATCCCATTTTTTCTTACGTCCTAGAGGATGCTGGGGTCCACATTAGTACCAAACTTTAGGTCCTCAGAGGCCAAAGTATCAAACTTGCAGAACCTAGCAAACGTGTTCGACCCTCACCAAGTTGCTGCTCGGCAAAGTTGTAAAGCTGAGGCACCCCGGGCAGCCGCCCAGGAAGAACCCACTTTACGAGTAGAGTGGGCCTTAGCAGATTTTGGACACGGCAAGCCTGCCGTAGAATAAGCATGCTGGATAGTACACCTGATCCAGCGAGAAATCTTCTGCTTAGAAGCAGGCCACCCAACTTTGTGGGGATCGTAAAGGACAAACAGAGCGTCCAACTTTCTGTGACGAGAAGTTCTCTTCACATAAATCTTCAAAGCCCTCACAATATCCAAGGACTTTGAGGTAACTAAGGAGTCAGTAGCCACTGGCACCACAATAGGTTGGTTGATATGAAAAGCCGACACAACCTTCGGAAGAAATTGCTGACGCGTCCTGAGCTCAGCTCTATCTTCATGGAAAATCAAGTATGGGCTCTTGCAGGACAAAGCCCCCAATTCTGACACACTTGTAGCAGATGCTAATGCAAAAACAGTGTGACCGCCTTCCAAGTAAGAAACTTGACATCAACCTTCTGTAAAAGCTCAAACCAATCCGACTGCAGGAACTGCAGTACCACATTAGGATCCCAAGGTGCCGTAGGAGGCACAAAGGGAGGCTGGATGTGCAAAACCCCTTTTAAGAAAGTCTGAACCTCAGGGAGGGCAGTCAATTGTTTCTGGAAGAACATGGACAAGGCCGAAATCTGGACTTTTATGGAGCCCAAACGCAGGCCCACATCCACACCTGCTTGCAGAAAGAGGAGAAACCATCCTAGTTGAAACTCCACTGTAGGAAACTTCTTGGATTCACACCAAGACACATACTTTTTCCAAATGCGATGGTAATATTTAGACGTTACTCCCTTCCTAGCCTGTATCAGGGCAGGAATAACCTTGTTCAGAATCCCTTCCGAGCTAAGATCTGGCGTTCAACCACCATGCCATCAAACGTAGCCATGGTAAGTCTTGATAAGCGAACGGCCCCTGTTGCAGAAGGTCCTCACGAAGAGGAAGAGGCCTTGGCTTTTCCAACAGTAACTCCAGAAGATCCGCATACCAAGCCCGTCTTGGCCAGTCCGAAGCAATGAGGATCGCTGGAACTCTTATTCTCTTTATTAGTTTGATAATCCTTGGGATGAGTGGAAGTGGTAGGAACACATACACTGATTTGAACACCAGGGCGTCCACCGCCACTGCCTGTGTGTCTCTTGACCTGGAACAGCACCTCCGAAGCTTCTTGTTGAGGCGTGAGACCATCATGTCTATTTGAGGTACGCCCCAAACACCTTTCACCTCTGTGAATACCTCCGAGTATAAGTCCCACTCTCCTGGAGGGAGATCGTGTCTACTGAGGAAGTCCGCTTCCCAGTTGTCCACTCCCGGAATGAAGATTGCTGACAGTGTCACTGCGTGCTTTTCTGCCCAGAGGATAATCCTTGTTACCTCTGAAATTGCCGCTCTGCTCTTCGTTCTGCCTTGACGGTTTATGTAAGCCACCGTTGTTACATTGTCCGACTGAACCTGAATGGCCTGATCTTTTAGAAGATGTGCCACTTGTAGAAGACCACTGTACACTGCCCTTAGTTCCAGAATGTTTATCAGAAAGAGGGATGCCAGACTCGACTACCTTCCTTGGAACTTTTCCCCTTGGGTGACTGCTCCCCAACCTCGGAGACTTGCATCCATGGTTAAAAAAATCCAATTCTGAATACCGAACCTGCGGCCCTCCTGCAGGTGAGAAGTTTGCAGCCACCAGAGGAGCGAGATTCTGGCTTTCGGCGACAGACGTATCCTCTGGTGCATGTGAAGATGAGATCCCGACCACTTGTCCAGGAGAACCAGTTGGAAGGGTAGTGCATGAAATCATCCATACTGTAGAGCCTCGTAAGAGGTCACCATCTTCCCCAGAAGGCAAATGCACTGATGAACCGACACCCGGGCTGGCTTCAGGACATCCCGGACCATTGTTTGAATCACCAATGCTTTCTCTTCTGGTAGAAACACCCTCTGTACTTCCATGTCGATGATCATCCCCAGGAAGGACGGTCTCCTTGTCAGCTGCAAATGCGACTTTGGAAGACTCAGGATCCATCCATGATCCTGTAGTAGTTGAGTCGAGAGAGCAATGCTCTGTAACAACTTTTCCCTGGAAGACGCTTTTATCAGATCGTCCAAATAAGGATTTATGTTCACACCCTGCTTGCGGAGGAGTAGCATCATTTCCGCCATGACCTTGGTGAACACCCTCGGTGCCGTGGAGAGGCCAAACTGCAGCGCCTGGAACTTTTAGTGACAATCCAGCAGAGCAAATCTTAGATAAGCTTGATGAGGCGGCCAGATCGGAATGTGATGGTACGCATCCTTGATATCTAGGGTTACCAGAAATTCCCCCTCTCCAAACCTGAGATCACCGCTTTTAGAGACTCCATCTTGAATTTGAATTCCCTCAAATAAGGGTTCAATGACTTTAGGTTCAATATTGGCCTGACCGAACCATACAGTTTCGGTACCACAAACAGGTTTGAGTAATAGCCTTTGTTTGTTAAGTGAGGTGGAACAATGACATTTGACCTTTGCAATTTTTTAATGGCTTCCTGTAGGATAGCTCTTTCTGTCAGCGAAGCTGGTGAGACAGATTTTAAGAATCTGTGAGGTGGGAGTTCTTGAAACTCCAGTCTGTACCGCTGGGTGACAATATCCTGTACCCAGGGATCCTGGCATGAGGATGCCCAAACATGACTGAAATTTCTCAGTCTTGCTCCCACCTGCCCGATCTCCAGCTGGGAGGTCCACCGTCATGCCGAGGATTTTGAGGAAGCAGAAACAGCTTTCTGTTCCTGGGAACCTGTTGGTGCAGGTTTCTTGGATTTCCTCCGACCGCCTCTAAAGAAAGTGGAAGGGGCCTTAGATCTTTTAACTTTTGCGGTCCGAAAGGACTGCATTGTAGATGTAGAATAGGATTTCTCAGTCGTAGGTGGTGCAGAGGGAAGAAAAGTGGACTTACCCGCAGTTGCCAAGGAGATCCACACATCTAATGCTTCCCCAAACAGAGCCTGACCTGGGAAGGGTAGATTCTCCACACTTTTCTTGGATTCAGCATCTACAGACCATTGACCGGAAGAAGCCCTCGCATTCAGATGTCCTAGGTCCTTCATGGCCTCCACCATGAAACCTGCAGAATCCTGTTTGTGACGTGAAAACAATTCAATGTCACTTCTATCAATTGAATCTAATTCCTCTGGTAAGGTGCCTGACAACTTTACTATGGCCTTAGAAATCCATGCACAAGCAATAGTGGATCATAAAGCTACGCCATTAGCTGTGTATAAAGATTTGAGTGTAGTCTCAATCTTGTGGTCATCCGGCTCTTTTAGCGCGGTTGAACCAGGGACAGGTAAAACCACCTTTTTAGACAATTTAGATACAGAAGCGTCTACTACAGGTGGGTTTTCTCACTTTTTCCTGTCCTCCTCAGGAAAAGGAAAAGCAATGAGAACCCTCTTTGGAATCTGGAATTTTTTCTCCGGGTTTTCCCAGGAGTTCTCAAATAATGCGTTTAATTCCGTAGATGCAGGGAAGGTAAGGGAGGCTTTCTTATCGTCAGTAAAATAAGCCTCCTCTTCCTGCTTAGGAACCTTATCAGTAATGTGTAAAACATCCCTAATAGCCTCAATCATGAGTTGCATCCCCTTAGCAAGGGATGCCTCCCCCACCCCCAGTATATCACCATCACCGTCCCCTGAATCAGAGTCGGTATCCGTGTCGACTTGCATTATCTGGGCAAGAGCACGCTTTTAGGGTACATACCAGGGTCTTTTGATGAGGCAGCGGCAGCCGAATACAACAAAACCTCTACAGATTGTCTTAAAACCTGTGTTTCAGTCTCATTATGAGCTATCCTAGATGAAATCTGGGATATTATTCCCCAGATAGAAGCCACCCATGGGGGTTCAGATTCAGAAGCCTGGGACAGAATATTACATTCCTGTGTACATGGAATAGACTCTTCAGGAGAAGATACACACTCTGCAGCACAAGATACAGAGTCTCTGGACATGGTAATGTGAGATATATAAACACACACACACAGGAAAATGCAGACACAGTTTCCCCACAGTGTACCTTCATAGAGAGACAGAGTATAAGGAGCCAGCACACACAGCGCCCGAGTAGGCAGTTATTATGATAATTTCCTGGTGCTGACTGAATAACCCAAATAGATCAAACAGTGAAAAATAACACTCTCCCCCCCCTTGTCTAATACACCCTGGTACCGCAGAGGATATCTGCAGGCTGAGACCACCTAAGGGTAGACAGCATGTTTACCTGAATAGGAACCATGCCCACTCAACCAACATGCAGATGGTTTGTGATGCAGAACAAAAATTCATGAGTGGCGTATTTCATGTCATGATGCATTCATCCTCAGCCAGTCATCCCTCCAAGAGAAATTTGAGGCCAGACAAATGCCAGAGCGATGGCTGCTGAGTAAGAACATATAGCATTGTGTGTTTGTGGCCATAACCACAGTTTCTTTACTATTACATTTGTTTTTCCTTTTGCAAACCTCACAGGGGATTCTGGCTATGGCTGTTACTCCTGGCTTCTGACTCATAGCATAACAGCATTTTTGACGCTGTTGAGCCCTTTCCAAATATTCGTTTATAAGTGGTGCAATTTGCCTTCAACGCCTATACAATTGGGAACAAACTGATTGATGTTAGTCTCTTGGGATGATTGCTGTTCCCACCCTTCTTTTAACAGATCTAGAATCCCTCTGGGCTGTCTACCATAGAGGATCTCAAAGGGACTAAACCTCATAGAGGCTTGGGGTACTTCACAAACCACAAACACTATGTCACGCTCGGCATAAGTTGGGGTTCCGACAACAGAGTTTTGGCTGAAGGGACAGCTACCTGTGAGGAGAGTAACAAGGTGGCTGAATGTAATTCCTCCTCATGGGGTGGAATCCAAACTAAGTGTTAACGTTGGCCGGAGGGCGTAAAGAAAAGGAGGACTTCGTAGGAAGATAACTGTAGTTTTAGTGAATAATCAGGCTGTACACGAATATTGGAGCAACTGAAGAAACTGGAAGAATTAGAGTCTATGGTTATATGACTTGAAGAGTGAAGCTGAAGAACTCCGGTAAAGAAGAACTGAAGGTTGTGTTTTATGATTATGATTAAAAGACGAGACTGAAGAACTTGGACTTTGAAGAAATGAAGACTGTGGTTTGTGATTGAAAGACGAGGCTGAAGAACTTGGACTTTGAAGAAATGAAGACGTCTGCTGGAACCGCCGTTAGCACCTGGAGCTCCTCTACGACCTGGGACCCCGTGAGCACTTCCACGAGTGGCAACAGACTTAGACAGCAGGACTGCAGCAGCGTTTAGGTAACCGATGGATGAGAGCAACCAGGACCAGGGAACCAGAAGTAACCTGGGAGCACAGAGCTGGAGAACCTTTCACAAGGAGGTAACATGAAGCACTGGCACTCTCCCTCTGAGCCAGCCCTTTTTGTAAAGGGAGAACACGCAGAATTGGCTGGACACAGATTGGGAACTTCATTGGTAATCTGGTCTCCAACATGGCTGCCCCCAGCACAGGAGACATACTTAGCTGCTAGCAGCTTTAGCCAGCTTCTGTCTGACACACTATACTGTGTCACCACTAGAGGACCTTACCGCAGCGATCCCCACAGCAGCGCCCGGCTCTCCGGACCCTCGGCCCCCGGCCACTGGCAGCCGCACATCCGTCCAGAAGGACCCGCCGCCAGCAGCTCCCTGCTGCCGCAGCCGCGCCAACCAGCGGGATGGTAACCCGCAGGAGCACCCGCCAGAGGTAAGGCTCCGGAGCCTGACACACTAGAAATGGTAAGAGTATATCCTAATCATGTGCCTCCTGTGACACCGCCCTTTTTATCATCTATGTAAGGGTTTGGTTAAAGCGTTTGACAAAGCTTTCTGTCTGCGGGGGGTAAACTGAAGTAGTAATCCTATCTACCTTTAACAGATGACACAGGTCTTTTATTAATTTAGACACAAAAGAGGTACGTTGGTCCGCCAGGACCTCTTTTGGTATTCCCAGATGGGTATACAGCATCAACAACTCCCGGGCAATAGTACCAGACTTCATGTTCAGCAGTGAAATGGCCTCCGGGTACCTGGTGGCATAATCCACCACCAACAGTACATATGGATGCCTAGTAGCAGATTTTTCCACTGGCCTTATCAGATCCATACCAATTTGTTGAAAAGGCATGGAAACGATAGACGTAGGAATCAAGGGTGTCCCAAATTCTCACTGGGGTGCAGTCTTTTAGCACACTAGGCATTCCTGACAATATTATTTTACTGCAGCATAAATTCCTGGCCAGAAGAACTGTTACTGGATATGCTGGAGAGCTTTTTCTTCCCCTAGATGCCCACCCAAAAAATGTGCGTGAGCCGCCCTTAATACCAGCTACTCCTGTTTCCGGGGAACCAGCAACTGGTCTACCCTTTTGACCTGCAAATTGGTTACACGGTACACAAAATCGTTTTAAACCATGAGGTAAGGTAAACCTTCAGGTGGTAAAGCAGAGTTTACCTTATCATTTACTACTACCACTTTTTCAAAAGCTTTGGACAAATTGCCATTGGTCTGCTGATCTTGCCCAAAGTCCTGCAAAGACACACTTTCGCCAATGGAGGACCAGCGTGTCTCAATCTTACCTTTCCCCTGCTGCTCAAATGGCAAGATTGGGTTTTACAGTCAAACAGTTTTAGCCTCCAGTAGATCTCGGCCAATGGGTTAGCTCAGCCTCTGTCTGTCAATGTTATGCCAGGTAACCATCTCATGTAACATCAATAAGTCCTGGCCCAGGAGCAGTGGATAAGGAGGCTTGCATACTATAGCTGCTACCATTGTTATTGGGCGTCCTTTAAACACCACCAGCAGGTGCACTCCTGGACATTCTTTTATGTCCCCATGAATACACAGCACCTTTACACGGGTAGTGAAACCTGGTCAGACCCGAGAGGAACCACGTTAGCCGAAATGATAGTCAGTGCACTGCAAGTGTCAACCAAGACCCAGATATCCCGTCCTTCGATCTGTACCCAGGAGTTTCTGCAGCACACACACAAAACCAGTTTGGTTTTACTGGTTAAAAAAAAAGAAAAGAAAGAAAAAAAAGACAACCAGGTTGAATTAGCTATTCCCAGAGATTGGATACAGGATCCCGCTGCTTAGGATGCCGTCTCTTAAAATACAGACAGCGGCATCCTGACTCTTAAGATCCCAACAGCAACTATTAAGTAAGGTAACCCTGATCCAGAGGCGGAACTACCGCCAGTGCAACCAGTGCGTTGCACTGGGGCCCGCCACTGTCCAGGGGCCCAAAGCATGTAGTGAGTCAAACTGACTGTTTACATGCCGCTGTCTGCTGCGGGCAACCGCTGCCCGCAGCACACAGGAGAGGAGAGGAGCGCAGCTGCCACGGGGGGGAGGAGGAGGAGGGAGGTGGAGGAGGGAGTCGCAGCAGCGCTGTTTTATTGGTTGAGGCGCTGCTGCTGCTGCTGCTGTCCCTCTGTTTCACTATAGACCGTCTTCCGCCGCTGTGAAGCGCATCCCAGCATTCACAGCGGCGGAGGACAGCCTATGGTGAAGGACTGGGACAGCAGCAGCAGCGCCTCCACCAATAACACAGCGCTGCTGCGGCTCCCTCCTCCACCTCCCTCCTACTCCTTCTCTCCTGCCCGGGATCTCTGGAGAAGCTGCACCGAGGAGCCTGAGCCAGCGGAGAGAGTAAGTATAATTAATTCTCTTTCTTTCTTTCTTTCTTTCTTTCTTTCTTTCTTTCTTTCTTTCTTTCTTTCTTTCTTTCTTTCTCTTTCTTTCTTTCTTTCTTTCGACTGTCTGCCGTAATGTGTAAAAAGGGGGAATCTGCCTGCCGTAATGTGTAACAAGGGCACGCTGTCTGCCGTAATGTGTAAAAAGAGGATGCTGTCTGCCACCATGTGTAAAAAGGGGACGCTGTCTGCCGCCATGTGTAACGAGGGCACGCTGTCTGCCATAATGTGTAAAAAGAGGATGCTGTCTGCCGCCATGTGTAAAAAGGGGACGCTGTATGCCGTAATGTGTAAAAAGGGGACGCTGTCTGCCGTAATGTGTAACAAGGGCACGCTGTCTGCCGTAATGTGTAAAAAGAGGACGCTGTCTGCTGTAATGTGTAACAAGGGCACGCTGTCTGCCGTAATGTGTAACAAGGGCACGCTGTCTGCCGTAATGTGTAAAAAGAGGACGCTGTCTGCTGTAATGTATAACAAGGGCACGCTGTCTGCCGTAATGTGTAACAACGGCACGCTGTCTGCCGTAATGTGTAAAAAGAGGATGCTGTCTGCCACCATGTGTAAAAAGGGGACGCTGTCTGCCGCCATGTGTAACGAGGGCACGCTGTCTGCCATAATGTGTAAAAAGAGGATGCTGTCTGCCGCCATGTGTAAAAAGGGGACGCTGTATGCCGTAATGTGTAAAAAGGGGACGCTGTCTGCCGTAATGTGTAACAAGGGCACGCTGTCTGCCGTAATGTGTAAAAAGAGGACGCTGTCTGCCGTAATGTGTAAAAAGGGGACGCTATCTGCCGTAATGTGTAAAAAGAGGATGCTGTCTGCCGCCATGTGTAAAAAGGGGACGCTGTCTGCCGTAATGTGTAACAAGGGCATGCTGTCTGCCGTAATGTGTAACAAGGGCATGCTGTCTGCCGCAATGTGTAATAAGGGCACGCTGTCTTCCGTAATGTGTAACAAGGGCACGCTGTCTGCCGTAATGTGTAAAAAGGGGACGCTGTCTGCCGTAATGTGTAACAAGGGCACGCTGGCTGCCGTAATGTCTAAAAAGAGGACGCTGTCTGCCATAATGTGTAACAAGGGCACGCTGTCTGCCGTAATGTGTAAAAAGAGGACGCTGTCTGCCGCCATGTGTAAAAAGGGGACGCTGTCTACCGTAATGTGTAAAAAGGGGAATCTGTCCGCCGGAAGGTGTAAAAGGGTCTCTACCTTGTGTAGTGGTGCTACTGTGCAGCGTAATTTGAATAATGGAGACTACTGTGCACCGTTTTATGAATTGGTATTATTTTGTGGCCACACCCCTTCCCCACAAAGCCATGCCCCTATGTACTTTTGCACGCGCCTACGGCACGCACTGCCCCTGTTTTGCATGCAGGGGTTGGGCTACGATGCCGTTTCTTGCACACAGTGCTAAAATGTCTAGTTACGGCACTGTTGCTAGGTATCCATTTCTCTTTCCCTGATCAGGTCCCCCACATCAGATCCTCTCCAGGGGTGAGGGGGTGGACTTGGATGGGATGAGGAGGGGGGGCCCAAAGCATTTTGTCGCACCTGGGCCCACCGCTCGCTAGTTCCGCCACTGCCCTGATCCCTTAACCGCCTAACTCTAACCCACCTTTCCCGCAGCCAGAGAATTCGGTGGTCGGGATTCCAGCACTGGCTATTAAATCAGTTTTGGGACACCAGGTTTTGCATTCTGAGGTATGTCGGGATTCTGGCGTTTGTATTCCGACTGCGGGATCCCGACTGCTGGGATCCTGACCGCATCTCATTCCTAGCTTACATTGTAATACAAGTGTTATTTCCAATTAGAAAAAGTACTAACATAATGGGGAAATGCTCTTTTGTGTCTTTAAGCGCCTACATTTGCAGCATTACTCCCAGTTTTTGTTAGGCGCGGCGGTTTTTGTCCGCACTCTGACCGAGCAGCGGTCACGGCCGCCGCGCCTCTCGCTCTGTATGCTCCCGCACGGCGCCTAGCAATGCCGGGATGCCGTGCGCACGATAGCCGCCGGGTCCCTGGCAACGCTAGGACGCCGTGCGCCCAGGGCCGCCGGGTCCATGGCAACGGGGACACCACAGGCGGACCGCGTTCCCCGTTGCCATGAGAGTATTCACACCTGTTCTCCCCTGCTCGTGCAGCAAGGCAGCTGCACGACATTCATCAATCAGGCTCTGCACTGCCATTGGAGTGTTCCCTGTTATATGCCTCCTCAGTGCCTCACACAGACGCCGGTGATAGCTTCCTGCATGCTGTTCCTGCCTGGTAACGTCTGTTCCTGATTTAGCTGTATCTGGTCGATCCTGCTCCCTGTGCTCCCGAGTCCTGGAGTTCTGAAGCCGGTCCTGGGAATCCTTCCTGTCCAAAACGAACCTGTTGCAGTCATCCGAGGGTTCTCGTTATTTGGGGTTCTCTCCCGGTTTTGTGAGTAGCGGCTTCTGCCGCGAGTTGCGGCCTAGGCCGCTTTAACTTTGTATTACTTTTGTGTTGGACGTTTTTGCGGAGGTTTCCGCTTTGCACTGTCCTCCCCGGAACTTGGCGGTGCCGTGTGGGGGAACGGACAGTGGTATCTTTTGTTGTCCTTTTTCCCTGGCGGCGTGCCGCACATGCCTTTAGTTTTAGGGTTGTTAGTAGCCCCTAGCTTCTGTTTGTTTTAGTTAGAGGTCCCCTTGTTATTACCCTGTCTCGGTTCACGCTTTGTCTCTCTCTAAGACCTGGGGGCATCGGAGTTGGGCAGACCTAATCCGCCCTTCAAACGCGGCTGCCGTGGGCCCAAGAAACCATACTCGTTTAGGCGTGAGTCGACCACACGGGTAAGACAACGGAGGTAGGGTGCTAGGGGCTATTCCCGTACCTCTCCTTAGTTCAGTGTCACGTTCTGGTGCTCTGAACTCGCATCACTACATCTCTCCAGTTCTGAGCATCAGGAACGTAACATTATCACCGGCCTAAAAAAAAAAAAAAGAGTTAATTTTTTCTTTTGTATTGGTGGGCCTAGAAATTCGGCCTCATGAATCCGGCAGTTTTAGGTCCAAATCCCAGCCAGCTTTTGGCCAACCAGATTCAGGAACTAACTCAGATGGTTCAGGACCTTACTCTTCGGGTGAGATCGCAGGAAGATCTTTTGCTGCCTCCCCGAGTATGGTTCCAGAACCAAAAATGCATTTACCTGACCGTTTTTCGGGTAACCAAAAGGATTTTTTTAATTTTAAGGAAGCTTGTAAGCTTTATTTTCGTTTAAGGCCCCGTTCCTCTGGTACTGAGTCTCAACGGGTCGGGATTGTGATGTCTTTACTCCAAGGTGATCCACAGACCTGGGCTTTTGGGCTAAGAGCGGATGATGTTGCCTTGCTATCAGTAGATGCCTTTTTTAAGTCCTTAGGCCTTTTGTATGATGACCCTGATAGAGAAGCATCAGCTGAGAGCCACCTGCGTGCACTTAAGCAAGGGAAAAATCCAGCAGAGGCGTATTGTACCGAGTTTCGCCGTTGGTCGAACGACTGTGGCTGGAATGACCCGTCCCTGCGCAGTCAGTTTCGCCTCGGTTTGTCTGAAGTTATTAAAGACAGTCTCCTTCAGTACCCCGCTCCTGAGACTCTAGACAAACTCATGGAGCTCGCTATTAAAATTGATCGTCGTCTCCGAGAGCAGAGGGTTGAAAGAGGAGCTACTTTTAGGCCTAGTCCATGTGTATATACTTTTCCTGAGGACATCGAGGAGCCCATGCAAATGGGTCTCTCCCGGCTGTCCCCAGAGGAAAGAACCAGAAGGCTAAATTCTGGTCTTTGTTTGTATTGTGGTGGCAAGGGACATATCGCACGTAATTGCCCGAATAAGCAGGGAAACGCTCTGACCAAGTGAGTAGTGAGGGGGTTCACTTGGGTCTGCAGTTAATCTCCTCTAATGATTCCTTATTAGTTCCTGTAAAAATTTCCTTTGGTAGCCTCAGTTCGTTGGTGTCGGCCTTCGTCGACAGTGGAGCTGCGGGAAATTTCATGGATCTTGGTTGGGCTCAGGCTTTAGGTGTTCCATAGATACCCTTGGATAAATGTATCACCATGCACGGCTTGGATGGTGGTCCGCTTTCTAATGGGGTTATCACTCACCGCACACCTCCAGTACAACTGGCAGTGGGGGCCCTACATTCAGAGAAAATCGAATTTTACCTTACCCATTGTCCGGCTGTCCCCATAGTTTTGGGTCACCCCTGGCTTGCCTTTCATAATCCAACCATAGATTGGCGGTCTGGGGAGATTTCCCAATGGGGTCCCTTTTGTGTTAAGGAGTGTATTTCCCGTCCAGTCCGGGTTGCGGCAGTCACCCCAGAACTTATTCCTTTGGAATATCAGGACTTTGCCGATGTTTTCTCCAAGGGTAATGCGGATGTACTGCCTCCCCATTGGTCCTATGACTGCGCTATTGATTTAGTTCCCGGTGCCTCTTTACCAAAGGGGAGATTATATGCCCTGTCCGGGCCGGAAACCACGGCAATGAATGATTATATTCAGGAGAGCCTAAAAAAAAGGCTTCATTAGGCCCTCGAAATCTCCATTAAGTGCAGGGTTCTTTTTTGTTGAGAAAAAAGATGGGTCGCTCAGACCATGTATTGATTTTCGGGCTCTGAATAAAATTTCTGTTAAAAACACCTACCCCTTGCCATTGATTTCAGTACTGTTTGATCAGCTCCGGTCTGCCGTTATCTTCTCCAAGATCGATCTTAGAGGGGCTTACAATCTCATCCGAATAAAATCTGGGGATGAGTGGAAGACGGCTTTCAGCACACAGTCAGGTCATTATGAATACCTGGTGATGCCGTTTGGGCTGTCAAATGCTCCTGCGGTATTTCAAGATCTCATTAATGACGTCCTTCGTGACTTCCTAGGAAAGTTCGTAGTAGTTTATTTAGACGACATTTTGATTTACTCTGAGTCTGTTGAACAACATATTACCCATGTGCGACTGGTCCTTCAAAAATTACGGGAGAATCATTTATACGCCAAACTGGAGAAATGTGATTTCCACATCACAGAAGTGTCCTTCCTGGGGTATATTATTTCTCCCAAGGGGTTTTTCATGGAACAAAAAAACTCCAGGCCATCCTAAATTGGGCACAACCCACGAACTTAAAAGCAATTCAGCGCTTTTTAGGGTTTGCAAATTATTATAGGCGTTTTATTCATACCTTCTCTGATTTGGTCGCTCCTATATTAGCATTGACTAAGAAAGGAGCGGACCCTTCCAATTGGTCGCCTGAAGCAGAGTCTGCATTTCTGGCCATAAAGCAGGCCTTTGTCTCAGCTCCTGTTCTCAGGCACCCCAACCCGGAGCTCCCCTTTATTGTCGAGGTAGATGCCTCAGAGGTTGGAGTGGGGGCTATCCTTTCTCAGGAAGACCCGGAGTCTCAGGAATTACACCCTTGTGCCTTCATGTCCAGGAAATTCTCCTCCGCAGAATCCAACTATGATGTTGGTAATCGAGAATTGTTGGCAGTTAAATGGGCTTTCGAGGAGTGGAGGCATTGGCTGGAAGGAGCTAGGCATACCATTACAGTGTTTACTGACCACAAGAACCTGCAGCTAAACGGCTTAATGCTCGACAGGCACGTTGGGCGCTGTTTTTTACTCGTTTCAGGTTTATTATCACCTTCAGGCCCGGTTCCAAGAATGCAAAAGCTGATGCCTTGTCACGTTGTTTTCTTCCGGTTCACAATAACCATCCGGCTACTACCCCCATAGTTCCGTCGTCTGTCATCCGGGCAGGCCTCACACAGGATTTATTTACACAGCTAGTCCAGCTTCAGCAACAGGCTCCCAAAGTTACTCCTGCGGACCGTCTCTTCGTCCCTGAATTTCTGAGAGGCACTGTTCTAGCTGAGTTTCATGATAACAAAGTTTCCGGTCATCCGGGTGTTACTAAAACCTTGGAATTAATTTCTCGCTCGGTGTGGTGGCCTAATCTTTCCAAGGACGTAAGGGAATTTGTCCTTTCTTGTCAGGTCTGCGCTCAGCACAAGATATCCCGATCGTTGCCAGTCGGGCAACTCATGCCTTTAGCCATCCCTCTTAGGCCATGGTCACACATTTCCATGGATTTTGTGGTGGACCTTCCTCTTTCATCTGGATTCCGGGTCATTTGGGTGGTGGTAGACCGTTTTAGTAAGATGGCCCACTTCATTGCTCTTCCCCGATTGGCAGTTTTGTTTCTCCGCCATGTCTTCAGGCTCCATGGTTTACCCATGGATATTGTCTCTGACCGGGGACCACAATTCATTGCCCGTTTCTGGAAACGTTTTTGTGCCTCATTAAATATGAAGCTCTCTTTAACATCTGGATACCATCCACAGTCTAACGGACAAACTGAACGTGTTAATCAGTCATTAAAGCAATATTTACGGCTGTATTCGGCCAAACTTCAGAATGATTGGTCTGAATTTCTTCCTTTGGCCGAGTTTGCCTATAATAACTCTTGCCATTCTTCCACCAAGGAGTCTCCTTTCTTTTCGGTCCTGGGCTTTCATCCTAGAGCCAATTTCTTTTATCCTCATTTTCCAGGCTCTTCGTTGACCTTAACTTCCTGCCTCAGAATAATTTGGAAAAAGGTGCACCTTGCCCTGAAGAAGGCTGCCTTCCGAGAGAAATTTTTTTCGGATAGGTTCCGACGCCCGTGCACTCTTAAGGTGGGAGATAAGGTGTGGTTGTCAACCCATAACATCAAGCTCCGACAACCCTCGGCTAGATTGGGACCCAAATTTATTGGACCGTTTCTTATTGTCAAGAAAGTCAATCCAGTGGCTTTTCGGCTGCGGTTGCCTAAATCACTTAAAGTTGGCAACACTTTCCACTGCTCTCTTTTGAAGAAATATATTGTTTCCAGGAGGTTCCCCCGGAAGATTTCCCAGGGTAGACTTCCGGTGGATGTTCAGGGTCAACAAGAGTTCCTGGTGGAGAAGGTTTTAGATTCTAAGCTTTCTTGTGGCTGGCTTTATTTTTTGGTCCACTGGAAAGGTTATGGCCCTGAAGAAAGGTCTTGGGTGTTGGATAAGGATTTACATGCTCCTAAACTTAAGAAGATATTCTTTCAGGAGTTTCCTCAGAAACCCGGCTCTAGGGGTTCTTTAACCCCTCCTCAAGGGGGGGTACCGTTTGGCGCGGCGGTTTTTGTCCGCGCTCTGACCGAGCAGCGGTCACGGCCGCCGCGCCTCTCACTCTGTATGCTCCCGTATGGCGCCTAGCAACGCCG
Source organism: Pseudophryne corroboree (assembly GCF_028390025.1). NCBI lineage: Eukaryota > Metazoa > Chordata > Amphibia > Anura > Myobatrachidae > Pseudophryne > Pseudophryne corroboree. Next base: position 343,612,401 of record NC_086447.1, read on the forward strand.
GGACACCGTACGCGCGATAGCCGCCGGGTCCCTGGCAACGCCATGCGCCCAGGGCCGCCGGGTCCATGGCAACGGGGACGCCACAGGTTTCGTGAGTAGCGGCTTCTGCCGCGAGTTGCGGCCTAGGCCTAGGCCGCTTTAACTTTGTATTACTTTTGTGTTGGAGGTTTTTGTGGAGGTTTCCGCTTTTCACTGTCCTCCCCGGAACTCGGCGGTGCCGTGTGGGGGAACGGACAGTGGTATCTTTTGTTGTCCTTTTTCCTTGGCGGCGTGCCGCACATACCTTTAGTTTTAGGGTTGTTAGTAGCCCCTAGCTTCTGTTTGTTTTAGTTAGAGGTCCCCTTGTTATTACCCTGTCTCGGTTCACGCTTTGTCTCTCTCTAAGACCTGGGGGCATCGGAGTTGGGCAGACCTAATCCGCCCTTCAAACGTGGCTGCCGTGGGCCCAAGAAACCATAGTCGTTCAGGCGTGAGTCGACCACACGGGTAAGACAACGGAGGTAGGGTGCTAGGGGCTATTCCCGTACCTCTCCTTAGTTCAGCGTCACGTTCTGGTGCTCTGAACTCGCATCACTACATCTCTCCAGTTCTGAGCATCAGGAACGTAACAGTTTTACAGTTAAGCGCATGGATTTGTGGTCCATGGTGGAGGCAATTGTGGAAGTGCAATAGTTTCCACAGTTGATGTGAGAAGTTGGGATGCTCAGTGGGGTTCCTTGTCGATTACAGATTACGAGCATGTGCACACCTAGTTTTACACCTTCATGAAAAACAAGATTTTTTTCTTTTGGAGGAGATTAGTGAACTGAAAATAAGGGGTAGAGAGAGTACAATTAGCAACAGGTTCCTGCATTGTGGTATGGCACACAGGGGTCTTATGTACTAAGCCTTAGAGAGCAATAAAGTGTATGGAGATAAAGTACAAGCCAATCAGCTCATAACTGACATGTCACAGGCTGTGTTTGAAAAATGGCATTTAGGAGCTGGTTGGCTAATACTTTATCTCCATCCACTTTATCTCTCTTCAAGGCTTAGTAAATAGACCCTACAGACTCTTCCACTACCTCCGAGGTGGCAGAGTTATGTTCTTATCATACAATATATATTTACATTTTCCACCTTTCCAGTTGTGCTCTTACTGACTGCACTGACAAATGCACTAAAAACATTGTAATTAAAGAATTTGGGAACAATATTGAAAGTTGCAGTTAAGAGGGCAGTCTTGCAGTGTTAGCATGTTGAACATGGAAGTGATATCAAACTCTTTACGGCATACCTCCCAACTGCTCCAATTTTCGCGGGACAGTCTTATTTTTTTGGGACTGTCCCGTTGTTTCACCCGCAGGGCCGCAGCAGTGTCCTGCAGTGGGGGGGGGGGGGGGGAGCTGTTGGGAGGCTCCTGTCATCGCTGCCCTGCTTAGCAGAGCAGCGGTGAATAGACACTGTGCACATGCGCAAAGCGTCTATTCACAGGTGACAGAGGGAGAGGGGGCATGCCAGCAGCTCACAGAGCGCTGGCATGCCCCCTCAGTGACGTAAAAGGGGGTGTGATTCGCAAATGCGGCTCTGCCACGCCCCTCTCTCCGATAGGCCATGCCCCCTTTTATGGCGCACGTTCATGCATTGCAAAAGTTGGGAGGTATTCTTTAAGGTGAATCCGACTATCTGCAGATACACTTTTGAAGACATTCATATAGTAGAAGCCATTCTAAGGACCAGGAAGTGTGTATACATCTTAAGTAAGCACAAATTAAGATGCAATGCAGGTCCACAATATTTGCAGATCAGGAACGAACCTTAGCAAACTGAAATGTTGTGGAAATGCTATGATCACATTTTACATATGACTAAACCAAATTCTATAGTATTGTCTCTCACATAGGGCCTAATTCAGACCTGATCGGTGCTGTGGATTTTCGCACAGCAACCGATCAGGTGTGAATTGCACATGCGCTGGCGCATGCCAGACAACCATCTCAGTCCTGTGACCGCCTCTGCCTGATTGACAGGCAGAGGTGGTGGCTGGCCGGAAGGGGGCGGGCTGGCGGCATTTAGCATCCCCCCGCATGTCTGTGTGACTGATCGTAGATGTGCTAAATTTAGCATATCTACGATCAGGTCTGAATTAGGACCATAGGGGGTCATTCCGAGTTGTTCGCTCATTGCTGATTTTCGCAACGGAGCGATTAAGGCAAAAATGTGCATGCGCATGCTTCGCAGTGCGCATGTGGTTAGTATTTTAACACAAAACTTAGTAGATTTACTCACGCCCGAACGAAGATTTTTCATCGTTGAAGTGATCGTAGTGTGATTGACAGGAAGTGGGTTTTCTGGGCGGAAACTGGCCATTTCTGGGAGTGTGCGGAAAAACGCGGGAGTGTCTGGAGAAAAGGGGGAGTGGCTGGGCGTGTGTGTGACGTCAAACCAGGAACGAAACTGACTGAACTGATCGCTATTTGTGAGCGAGTCTGGAGCTACTCAGAAACTGCTAAGAATTTTCTTTTCGCCATTCTGCTAATCTTTCGTTCGCAATTCTGCTAAGCTAAGATACACTCCCAGAGGGCGGCGGCTTAGCGTGTGCAATGCTGCTAAAAGCAGCTAGCGAGCGAACAACTCGGAATCACCCCCATAGTGCATTAAAGTCTTTCTAACATGCTTCTGTGTCACGAACCGGTCTCTCACCTTTGCGGGTTCTGGGGTTCATCCGTTGCCAGTGCGGTTGCTCGCGGTGCTGTGTGCCCGTGTGGGGACACGGCGTGATCAATGGCACAGGTAATGCAGAGTCTGGGAACTGTGAGTGCGGGGACCAAATGGCCTAAGGCACTGCGGTGTGTCTGCTGTATAGGAGGTGGCCATGTTGGAGACCAAATAGCTAATACTGAGCACTTGTGAAAACACCTGTGGGCAGGTGTAAGCCAATCCCGTGCTTGTGCTGCCTTTAAGTAGGCTGGGATTATGTTACTCTGGGCCAGTGCTTTGTTGTATCAAAGCTGTGCTCTAGCTCTGAGCTCTCTCCGTGCATTCCTGTGTGATTCCCGTGGTCCAGATATCGCCTCCGTTCCCAGAGGTCCGTCTGCAGCCTTCACTGCTGAAAGATCCACCGGCTCTCCGCTGTGCTGTCAGTTAATTGCTCACCTACTGGAAACAGTTGAATTCCCAGAGTCTTGCATGAGGTTACCTAGTCTGTCTGCCTATCATTCAAAGTCTGGAGGATTCTGTTTCTCTCAGCTGTTCGTTTGTTCAACTCTGCATTTAACCCATTCATCACCTTGTCTTCTACTACAGTTTCACACTGATCTCCGGAACCCGCAAGTAACCCAATTCAGTACTTTTATTTGCTATGTTGTCATTACAAGGATAATTCATCACAGTCTCTCAGTTAACTCTCAAAGCTCCATTGCCAATTCTTACAGTTAATTCTCCATGTCTGTATTAACCAGTTAAACACAATCTGCAGTTCAGCATCAAAGCTTGTTTATATTTGCTATGTTGTCATAACAAGGATAATTCTTCAGTCTCTCAGTTAACTCTCAAAACTCCATTGCAAATCCTTACAGTTATCTCTTCATGTCTGCATTATCCAGTTAATAACATTCTGCAGTTCAGCATCAAAGCTTGTTTATATTTGCTATGTTGTCATAACAAGGATAATTCTTCACAGTCTCTCAGTTAACTCTCAAAACTCCATTGCAAATCCTTACAGTTATCTCTTCATGTCTGCATTTTCCAGTTAATCATATTCTGCAGTTCAGCATCAAAGCTCGTTTATATTTGGACAATCCAACATTTATTCATCAGCTTGTTTTGCATATGTTTCCATGAACATTTCTTTTATGTATTTTTGAGTTTTCTCTTGCATATTATTCCTGCAATACTTCAGTATAATATGATGTTTAACAACTTGTCAGTTAACTCTTTACTGAATTGTTATTTTGAATAAATATATGAATCGGAACTTTCTTCGTCCTCCCTGCTTTCTTCATAGCCCAGCACCTACACCTGTGGTTGGTCCCGGGTTAACGGATTCGCAAAAACACCCGGACCTGACATTCTGTGAACATATACTGTATATTTTTTGATTCAACAAATTCACTGAAGACAGCATAAATGCAAGAACAATGGGGGTCATTCAGAGTTGTTCGCTCGCTAGCAGATTTTAGCAGCATTGCACACGCTAGGCCGCCGCCCTCTGGGAGTGTATCTTAGCTTAGCAGAATTGCGAACGAAAGATCGGCAGAATTGCCTGTGTGCGAAACGCGTTAGGTGGGTTTGCTGTTCACCCTGACAAGTGACACCCCACTTTTGGATCTACCCTGCCGGACTGGGAGCTAAGGACAACCAACGAGACTTCACACACCTGCCGCCTAAGCTGAACCGCAATCAGAGGAGACGCGGCCAGCCAGGTGGAGAGTCTGCTTTGCAAGTGTCCGCATACAAGCGGCCCCAGCACGCTGAGGGGTAGAGACTATTCAGTGCCGCTACCACCACGAAGGAGAGACGGGGAAAGGGAGAGCTAAACACCGCCACTGTGCACAGCGAGGATCTCCCCAGCACATCCGTGCTCATGGTTACGGCGGTAAGCGGCTTATACCTGTCATTAAATTGACAGTCTACAGACTGTGGCCAGTATACTAACAGGAACTGTGTTCATATGTAGAGGACTGTGTCCCAATATATTTGGAAAAACACCACTCATTGCCGTGGGAACATAAGTTACTTTTTATTCACAATACATCAGTGGAAGAAATAACTGTTCTTAACAACAGATCTGAGAACTGGATGCTTAAATAGAGAATTAGTGTCACAGTTTTAGAATGAGCTCATAATGAATATGCATGCATATTGAGTTTTTTAATATATTTTCATTTGTGATGTATATATTTTTTGAACTAAAAAAAAAACCAGAGAGGTGATTTTTAATGTGTCTTTATTCATATACACACCTGGTGATATACTGCCATCAATTGAAGCAAGAGGTGGTAACAAGGTGGAATTCAACACTCTATATGCTTCAGAGGATGGAGGAGCAGCAAAAGGCCATTCAAGCCTATACATCCACCTACGATATAGGCAAAGTAGTGATAATGCACCTGACTCAAGCACAGTGGAGAATGATTTCTCTGACGTCCTAGTGGATGCTGGGACTCCGTCAGGACCATGGGGATTAGCGGCTCCGCAGGAGACAGGGCACAAAAATAAAGCTTTAGGATCAGGTGGTGTGCACTGGCTCCTCCCCCTATGACCCTCCTCCAAGCCTCAGTTAGGTTTTTGTGCCCGTCCGAGCAGGGTGCAAATCTAGGTGGCTCTCCTAAAGAGCTGCTTAGAAAAAGTTATTAGGTTTTTTATTTTACAGTGAGTCCTGCTGGCAACAGGCTCACTGCAACGAGGGACTTAGGGGAGAAGAAGTGAACTCACCTGCGTGCAGGATGGATTGGCTTCTTAGGCTACTGGACACCATTAGCTCCAGAGGGATCGAACACAGGCCCAGCCATGGAGTCCGGTCCCGGAGCCGCGCCGCCGACCCCCTTGCAGATGCCGAAAAGTGAAGAGGTCCAGAAACCGGCGGCAGAAGACTTTTCAGTCTTCATGAGGTAGCGCACAGCACTGCAGCTGTGCGCCATTGTTGTCACACACTTCACACCAGCGGTCACGGAGGGTGCAGGGCGCTGGGGGGGGGGCGCCCTGGGCAGCAATGATAATACCTTGTTCTGGCTAAAAAATACATCACATATAGTCCCTGGGGCTATATGGATGTATTTAACCCCTGCCAGGTCTCACAAACACCGGAGAAGAGCCCGCCGAAATAGGGGGCGGGGCCTATCTCCTCAGCACACAGCGCCATTTTCCTGCTCAGCTCCGCTGCCAGGAAGGCTCCCAGGACTCTCCCCTGCACTGCACTACAGAAACAGGGTAAAACAGAGAGGGGGGGGCACTTTTTTGGCGATTTTTATATATATTAAGCTGCTATAAAGGAGACAACACTTCTATAGGGTTGTTCCTATATATTTATAGCGCTTGGGTGTGTGCTGGCAAACTCTCCCTCTGTCTCCCCAAAGGGCTAGTGGGGTCCTGTCTTCGATAAGAGCATTCCCTGTGTGTCTGCTGTGTGTCGGTACGTGTGTGTCGACATGTATGAGGACGATGTTGTGGAGGCGGAGCAATTGCCGGTAATGGTGATGTCACCCCCTAGGGAGTCGACACCGGAATGGATGGTTTTGTTTATGGAATTACGTGATAATGTCAGCACATTACAAAAATCAGTTGACGACATGAGACGGCCGGCAAACCAGTTAGTACCTGTACAGGCGTCTCAGACACCGTCAGGGGCTGTAAAACGCCCTTTACCTCAGTCGGTCGACACAGACCCAGACACGGATACCGAATCTAGTGTCGACGGTGAAGAAACAAACGTATTTTCCAGTAGGGCCACACGTTATATGATCACGGCAATGAAGGAGGCTTTGCATATCTCTGATACTGCATGTACCACAAAAAGGGGTATTATGTGGGGTCTGAAAAAACTACCGGTAGTTTTTCCTGAATCAGACGAATTGAATGAAGTGTGTGATGAAGCGTGGGTTAACCCCGATAGAAAACTGCTAATTTCAAAGAAGTTATTGGCATTATACCCTTTCCCGCCAGAGGTTAGGGCACGCTGGGAAACACCCCCTAGGGTGGATAAGGCGCTCACACGCTTATCAAAACAAGTGGCGTTACCGTCTCCTGAAACGGCCGCCCTCAAGGATCCAGCGGATAGGAGGCTGGAAACTACCCTGAAAAGTATATACACTCATACTGGTGTTATACTGCGACCAGCCATTGCCTCTGCATGGATGTGCAGTGCTGGGGTGGTTTGGTCAGATTCCCTGACTGAAAATATTGATACCCTGGATAGGGACAGTATTTTATTGACTTTAGAGCAATTAAAGGATGCTTTTCTTTATATGCGAGATGCTCAGAGGGATATTTGCACTCTGGCATCGAGAGTAAGTGCGATGTCCATATCTGCCAGAAGAAGTTTATGGACGCGACAATGGTCAGGTGATGCGGATTCCAAACGGCATATGGAAGTATTGCCGTATAAGGGGGAGGAATTATTTGGGGTCGGTCTATCGGATTTGGTGGCCACGGCAACAGCCGGGAAATCCACCTTTTTACCTCAGGTCCCCTCCCAACAAAAAAAGACACCGTCTTTTCAGCCGCAGTCCTTTCGTTCCTATAGGAACAAGCGGGCGAAAGGACAGTCTTATCTGCCCCGAGGCAAAGGAAAGGGTAAGAGAGTGCACCAAGCAGCTTCTTCCCAGGAGCAGAAGCCCTCCCCGGCTTCTGCAAAGCCCTCAGCATGACGTTGGGGCTTTACAAGCGGACTCAGGGGCGGTGGGGGGTCGACTCAAGAATTTCAGCGCACAGTGGGCTCACTCACAGGTGGACCCCTGGATCCTGCAGATAGTATCTCAGGGTTACAGGTTGGAATTCGAGAAGTCTCCCCCTCGCCGGTTCCTAAAGTCTGCTCTGCCAACGTCTCCCTCAGACAGGGCGACGGTATTGGAAGCCATTCACAAGCTGTATTCTCAGCAGGTGATAGTCAAGGTACCCCTCCTACAACAGGGAAAGGGGTATTATTCCACACTATTTGTGGTAACAAAGCTGGACGGCTCGGTAAGACCTATTCTAAATCTGAAATCTTTGAACCTGTACATACAAAAATTCAAGTTCAAGATGGAGTCACTCAGAGCAGTGATAGCGAATCTGGAAGAAGGGGACTTTATGGTGTCCCTGGACATCAAGGATGCTTACCTACATGTCCCAATTTGCCCTTCACATCAAGGGTACCTCAGGTTCGTGGTGCAAAACTGTCATTATCAGTTTCAGACGCTGCCGTTTGGATTGTCCACGGCACCTCGGGTCTTTACCAAGGTAATGGCCGAAATGATGTGTCTTCTGCGAAGAAAAGGCGTATACTTGGACGATCTCCTGATAAGGGCAAGGCCAAGAGAACAGCTGGAGGACGTAGTAGCACTAACCCAAGTAGTGCTGCAACAGCACGGGTGGATTCTGAATTTTCCAAAATCTCAATTGACCCCGACGACACGTCTGCTGTTCCTGGGAATGATTCTGGACACGGTTCAGAAAAAGGTGTTTCTTCCGGAGGAGAAAGCCTGGGAGTTATCCGAACTTGTCAGGAACCTCCTAAAACCAGGAAAAGTGTCTGTGCATCAATGCACAAGAGTACTGGGAAAGATGGTGGCTTCTTACAAAGCGATTCCATTCGGCAGATTCCACGCACGAACTTTTCAGTGGGATCTGCTGGACAAATGGTCCGGATCGCATCTGCAGATGCATCAGCGGATAACCTTATCGCCACGGACAAGGGTGTCTCTTCTGTGGTGGTTGCAGAGTGCTCATCTGTTAGAGGGCCGCAGATTCGGCATACAGGACTGGGTCCTGGTGACCACGGATGCCAGTCTGAGAGGCTGGGGAGCGGTCACACAGGGAAGAAACTTCCAGGGAGTAGGGTCAAGCCTGGAGATGTCCCTTCACATAAATATACTGGAGCTAAGAGCGATTTACAATGCTCTAAGCCTGGCAAAACCCCTGCTTCAGGGTCAGCCGGTGTTGATCCAGTCGGACAACATCACGGCGGTCGCCCACGTAAACAGACAGGGCGGCACAAGAAGCAGGAGAGCAATGGCAGAAGCTGCAAGGATTCTTCGCTGGGCGGAAGATCATGTGATAGCACTGTCAGCAGTGTTCATTCCGGGAGTGGACAACTGGGAAGCAGACTTCCTCAGCAGACACGATCTACACCCGGGAGAGTGGGGACTTCATCCAGAAGTCTTCCACATGATTGTAAACCGTTGGGAAAAACCAAAGGTGGATATGATGGCGTCTCGCCTCAACAAAAAACTGGACAGGTATTGCGCCAGGTCAAGAGACCCTCAGGCAATAGCTGTGGACGCTCTGGTAACACCGTGGGTGTTCCAGTCAGTGTATGTGTTTCCTCCTCTGCCTCTCATACCAAAAGTACTGAGAATTATACGGCAAAGGGGAGTAAGAACGATACTCGTGGCTCCTGATTGGCCAAGAAGAACTTGGTACCCGGAACTTCAGGAGATGCTCACGGAAGATCCGTGGCCTTTACCTCTAAGACGGGACCTGCTTCAGCAGGGACCGTGTCTATTCCAAGACTTACCGCGGCTGCGTTTGACGGCATGGCGGTTGAACGCCGAATTCTAAGGGAAAAAGGCATTCCGGAAGAGGTCATTCCTACACTGGTAAAAGCCAGGAAGGAGGTGACTGCACAACATTATCACCGCATTTGGAGAAAATATGTTGCGTGGTGTGAGGCCAGGAAGGCCCCCACGGAGGAATTTCAACTGGGTCGATTCCTACATTTCCTGCAAACAGGATTGTCTATGGGCCTCAAATTGGGGTCCATTAAGGTTCAAATTTCGGCCCTGTCGATTTTCTTCCAGAAAGAATTGGCTTCAGTTCCTGAAGTCCAGACTTTTGTAAAAGGAGTACTACATATACAGCCCCAGGTTGTGCCCCCAGTGGCGCCGTGGGACCTTAATGTAGTTTTGGATTTTCTCAAATCCCATTGGTTTGAGCCACTCAAATCGGTGGATTTGAAATATCTTACATGGAAAGTAACCATGCTACTGGCCCTGGCTTCAGCCAGGAGAGTATCAGAATTGGCGGCTTTATCGTATAAAAGCCCATATCTGATTTTCCATTCGGACAGGGCAGAACTGCGGACGCGTCCTCAGTTTTTGCCTAAGGTGGTGTCAGCGTTTCACCTGAACCAGCCTATTGTGGTGCCTGCGGCTACTAGCGATTTGGAGGATTCCAAGTTGCTGGACGTTGTCAGGGCATTGAAAATATATATTTCAAGGACGGCTGGAGTCAGAAAATCTGACTCGCTGTTTATACTGTATGCACCCAACAAGCTGGGTGCTCCTCCTTCTAAGCAGACGATTGCTCGTTGGATTTGTAGCACAATTCAACTTGCACATTCTGTGGCAGGCCTGCCACAGCCTAAATCTGTCAAGGCCCATTCCACAAGGAAGGTGGGCTCATCCTGGGCGGCTGCCCGAGGGGTCTCGGCATTACAACTCTGCCGAGCAGCTACGTGGTCGGGGGAGAACACGTTTGTAAAATTCTACAAATTTGATACCCTGGCTAAAGAGGACCTGGAGTTCTCTCATTCGGTGCTGCAGAGTCATCCGCACTCTCCCGCCCGTTTGGGAGCTTTGGTATAATCCCCATGGTCCTGACGGAGTCCCAGCATCCACTAGGACGTCAGAGAAAATAAGATTTTACTTACCGATAAATCTATTTCTCGTAGTCCGTAGTGGATGCTGGGCGCCCATCCCAAGTGCGGATTGTCTGCAATACTTGTACATAGTTATTGTTACAAAAAAATCGGGTTGTTTATTGTTGTGAGCCATCTTTTCAGAGGCTCCTACGTTATCATACTGTTAACTGGGTTCAGATCACAAGTTGTACGGTGTGATTGGTGTGGCTGGTATGAGTCTTACCCGGGATTCAAAATCCTTCCTTATTGTGTACGCTCGTCCGGGCACAGTATCCTAACTGAGGCTTGGAGGAGGGTCATAGGGGGAGGAGCCAGTGCACACCACCTGATCCTAAAGCTTTATTTTTGTGCCCTGTCTCCTGCGGAGCCGCTAATCCCCATGGTCCTGACGGAGTCCCAGCATCCACTACGGACTACGAGAAATAGATTTATCGGTAAGTAAAATCTTATTTTCCGTCTTGTGCAGGGTTCTCTAACCCTTCGAATTTGCCACACGTGAAGTCAGTTCAGACACTGCCAGCTTGAGTCAGGTCATTCCCCAGGCTTTTGCAGAAGCAGCTGGATAAATTGAAGAAGGAGCTAAGATGGAGCGATTCCGCAAAGTATGTGGGACTTGTGGATGGAGCCCTTCATTCGCTTTGCCAGGATTCAAGGGTGGTCAATCTGTTGAAATCAGAGCACTACATTTTGGCCACCGTTCTCGATTCTAGGTTTAAAGCCTACGTTGTATCTCTCTTTCCAGAAGACACAAGTGTGCAGAGGTGCAAAGAACTGCTTGTTAGTAAATTGCTAACTGAAGCGGAACGTGACCTGTCAACAGCTCCTCCTTCAATTTCTCCCGCCACTGGGGCTGCAAGGAAAAGGATAATATTTCCTAGCCCACCCGCTGGCGGTGATGCAGGGCAGTCAGGAGCGAAAGCTGACATCTGGTCCGGACTGAAGGACCTGCCAACGATCACCGACATGTCTACTGTCACTGCATATGATTCTGTCACCATTGAAAGAATGGTGGAGGATTATATCAGTGAAAGCATCCAAGTAGGCATGTCAGACTGGCAGGAAAAAGAGGCAATTTGGAGGCCCTTGCACAAACTGGCTTTATTTTACCTAAGTTGCCCCCCCTCCAGTGTGTACTCCGAAGGAGTGTTTAGTGCAGCCGGTAACCTTGTCAGCAAACGGCGTAGGAGGCTAATTCCACTAAATGTGGAGAAGATGATGTTCATCAAAATGAATTATATATTCCTCCGGGAAGACCTTTACCAGCATTTGCCTCCAGAAAGTACACAGGGACCTGTGATGGTGGATTCCAGTGGGGACAAATTAATACTCAGTGAGGAGGATGTACACGGTGAAGGGGGTAAGGAATAAGAGGATGATGATGAGGTGGATATCTTGCCTCTGTAGAGCCAGTTTGTGCAAGGAGAGATTGATTGCTTCTTTTTTGGTGGGCGCCCAAACAAACCAGTCATTTCAGCCACAGTCGTGTGGCAGACCCTGTCGCTGAAATGATTGGTTTGTTAAAGTGTGCATGTCCTGTTTATACAACATAAGGGTGGGTGGGAGGGCCCAAAGACAATTCTATCTTGCACCTCTTTTTCTTCTTTGCATCATGTGCTGTTTGGGGACTAGTTTTTTTAAGTGCCATCCTGTCTGTAACTGCAGTGCCACTCCTAGATGGGCCAGGTGTATGTGCCGCACACTTGTGTCGCTTAGCTTGGCCATCCAGCTACCTCATTGCACCTCTTTTTCTTCTTTGCATCATGTGCTGTTTGGGGCCTCTTTTTTAAATCTGCCATCCTGTCTGTAACTGCAGTTCCACTCCTAGATGGGTCAGGTGTTTGTGCCGCACACTTGTGTCGCTTAGCTTGGCCATTCAGCTACCTAATTGCATCTCTTTTTCTTCTTTGCATCATGTGCTGTTTGGGGACTAGTTTTTGAATAGTGCCATCTTGTCTGCAACTGCAGTGCCACTCCGATATGGGCCAGGTGTTTGTGCCGCACACTTGTGTCGCTTAGCTTGGTCACCTCGGTACAACTTTTAGGCCTAAAAACAATATTGTGAGGTGTGAGGTGTTCAGAATAGACTGGAAATAAGTGGAAATTATTGTTATTGAGGTCAATAATACTGTAGGAGCAAAATTAGCCCCAAATTCTGTGATTTTAGCTGTTTTTATGGTTTTTTTCAAAAATCATCCAGATCCAAAACCAAAACACGAAAGGGTGGTTTTGGCAAAACCAAGCCAAAACCAAACACGAAAATGGAATTAGAATCAAAACACAAAACACAAAAAGTGCTCGCCACACATCTCTACTTGTGTCGCTTAGCTTAGTCATCCAGCCACCTCTGTGCAATCTTTTTGCCTTAAAACAATATTGTGAGGTGTGAGGCGGTCAGAACAGACTGGAAATGAGTGGAAATTAATATTATTGAGGGTAATAATACTGTAGGAACAAAAAATAATAATTCTGTGATTTTAACTGTTTTTATGTTTTTAAAAAAAATAATCCAGATCCAAAACCCGAAATGGTGATTTTGGCAAAACCAATCCAGATCCAAAACACGAACGGAGATCCAGATCCAAAACACAAAACCCGAAAAGTGTCCACCGCACATATCTAATGTTTTTGGTACTATCGTAATAAATCTAGGGAGTATTACTAGAACAACATGCTTTTAGTACAGAAAGAACAGCAGATCACCAACACACTGAGGCAAAAATATATCTACACTATATAGGAAATTACATTTCATTGAGCAGTGTTAGCTTAATTTTGGAAATGGATGGATGAATGGATATATATATACAGAGAGAGAGAGAGAGAGAGTCAAAATATGGGCAGCACATCAAGTTTTGCAAATTTATGTTACCCGGTGTCCATCCTTAGGTCTCCTCTGCAGGATCCAAATATAGCATGCATATAGACGGCTCACAGGATTTTAACAGAGACATATCACAGCAGTTTATGCTGCTGTGATGTGTCTGTTAAAATTCCATGAGCCGCCTATATGCATGATATATATATACTGCCCAAAAAAATAAAGGGAACACTTAAACAACACAATGTAACTCCAAGTCAATCACACTTCTGTGAAATCAAACTGTCCACTTAGGAAGCAACACTGATTGACAATCAATTTCACATGCTGTTGTGCAAATTGAATAGACAACAGGTAGAAATTATAGGCAATTAGCAAGTTGTTCTCAGCTCCTATGCTTTCTGGCTGATGTTTTGGTCACTTTTGAAAGCTGGCGGTGCTTTCACTCTAGTGGTAGCATGAGACAGAGTCTACAACCCACACAAGTGGCTCAGGTAGTGCAGCTCATCCAGGATGGCACATCAATGCGAGCTGTGGCAAGAAGGTTTGCTGTGTCTGTCAGCGTAGTGTCCAGAGCATTGAGGCGCTACCAGGAAACAGGCCAGTACATCAGGAGACGTGGAGGAGGCCGTAGGAGGGCAACAACCCAGCAGCAGGAACGCTACCTCAGCCTTTGTGCAAGGAGGAACAGGAGGAGCACTGCCAGAGCCCTGCAAAATGACCTCCAGCAAGCCACAAATGTGCATGTGTCTACTCAAACGATCAGAAACAGACTCCATGAGGGTGGTAAGAGGGCCCGACGTCCACAGGTGGGGGTTGTGCTTACAGCCCAACACCGTGCAGGACGTTTGGCATTTGCCAGAGAACACCAAGATTGGCAAATTTGCCACTGGCGCCCTGTGCTCTTCACAGATGAAAGCAGGTTCTCACTGAGCACATGCGACATACATGACAGAGTCTGGAGACGCCAAGGAGAACGTTCTGCTGCCTGCAAGATCCTCCAGCATGACCGGTTTGGCAGTGGGTCAGTAATGGTGTGGGGTAGCATTACCTTTGGGGGGCCGCACAGCCCTCTATGTGCTCGCCAGAGGTAGCCTGACTGCCATTAGGTACCGAGATGAGATCCTCAGACCTCTTGTGAGACCATATGCTGGTGCGGTTGGCCCTGGGTTCCTCCTAATGCAAGACAATGCTAGACCTCATGTGGCTGGAGTGTGTCAGCAGTTCTTGCAAGACGAAGGCATTGATGCTATGGACTGGCTCACCCATTCCCCAGACCTGAATCCAATTGAGCACATCTGGGACATCATGTCTCGCTCTATCCACCAACGCCACGTTGCACCACAGACTGTCCAGGAGTTGGTGGATGCTTTAGTCCAGGTCGGGGAGGAGATCCCACAGGAGACCATCCGCCACCTCATCAGGAGCATGCCCAGGCGTTGTAGGGAGGTCATACAGGCATGTGGAGGCCACACACACTACTGAGCCTCATTTTGACTTGTTTTAAGGACATTACATCAAAGTTGGATCAGCCTGTAGTGTGTTTTTCCACTTTCATTTTGAGTGTGACTCCAAATCCAGACCTCCATGGGTTAATAAATTTGAATTCCATTGATAATTTTTGTGTGATTTTGTTGTTAGCACATTCAACTATGTAAAGAACAAAGTATTTAATAAGAATAAAAAGTAAGGTATATACAGCGCTAACAGAAAACTGGATATGGGAAAATAATCACAATTTATTAAAAGACATTGTTGCAACAAATAAATTCATATATAAAAGAAGGACATTATTTTGTCATTAAAAAATAAATAAATAAAGAAATATATATAGGGCAGGCACAGCAATTTTTGTTTGATAAATTACCACACGAGGAGACCGAATAGATGTACTGGTATAAGTCCTTGGAATGGTAGCCACAGTCCTAGGGAGCAGTTTGCAGTGCTAGCAGGTATAAGAATATTTCATTCATTCAGATCAAGGATGTGTTATTTTAGTGTTCCCTTTATTTTTTTGAGCAGTGTGTGTGTATATATCTATATATATATATATATAAAGTTATATAAGTTTGCGTGAGCATGATGGGCTTGATTATGAGGTGGGAGTAAAGCAAAGACAAGTAACCATGTATCTGGACAAACCAATTGTGAAATGCAATGGGTGCAAATACATTTTGTTTTGTTTTGCAGACAGGGTAAATACAGCATAACTCCTAACATTATAAAGAGAGAGCGGATCCGGGACTCCTTTGTGCGCCAAAGGCAGGGCCGTAACTAGGTTTGTGTAGAGGGGGCACTGCACATAGCACTGCAGGGTAAGGGAACTTGTCAATTATCTGTTCTGATTACTTTAACTTGCAGCTTCGCCCCTTTTTGAAGCCCAGCATCCCCTGACCCCTTCTGTCACTAATACCTAAACAACATTCATGAACTCAACTTGAGATTTCTTTGTTATTTAGTCAGACTATCCTTTATTACATTTGAAGACGCTGACATACCCGGGATTCGAACCCATTGTTGAAGCTTACCTTGTACTTTGTGAAAAAATTATCAATATTGCAGCTAAGCAGATCTATGTAGTGTGTGACTGCAAGGGATCGGATGTGTGGCTGCACACTACATAGATCTGCTCAATTGCATTGCTGATTATTTTTTTAGAAAGTACAAGTAGCTTCATATAGTTCTCAATGCTTTTATGCAGGATCAAATAGCTCAATGAGTAGGGTGTTTGATTAGAATTCAACAGGTTATAGGTTTGAATCCTGGGTATGGCAGTATATTAAAATGTGTTATTTAATAAAGGGTATTGTAACTGAATAACAACGAGCTCTCAAGTTAAATGAATGAATGTGGTATAAAGAGGATTTGTGTCCAAATCCATTTTCTTGCAGTGGTCGATAAAAGTGTGTGTGTGTGTGTGTGTGTGTGTGTGTGTGTATATATATATATATATATATATATATATATATATATATATATATGTATATATATATGTACACACACACAATGTGTGAAGAGGCATCATAGCATGGGCTTTTTCTGGGATCAATCTTGTCATGCCCCTTCACCACCACGACCCATGCGCCTTCTGTCCTTCTTGAAAAAAAATAAATGTGTTTTGGACACCAATTCTCTCTCAGGGCACCAAAAAGTCTAGTTACAGCTCTGGCCAAAGGTGCTCAACCATGAAATAGGGCATGGCTTTGGCAAAAGAGGGTGTGACTTTGCAGGAATGCTGCGATTGCAAGCCACACCTCTTAGTTTCGTCATTGTGGGGGTATGCCCGGCGATTTACGAGCTGCAGTCCATGTCCCCAGCCTCTTTGTCTCAAGTGATTAGATGCTGTGCGCATGCACACAGCATCTATTCACTGCTAGCAGAGCAGCGAGTGACAGGAGGCCTCCCAACTTTCTGCCCCACCACGGGACTGTCCTGCGAAAATCGGGACAGTTGGGATGTGTGATATAGGCTGCTGTTGCATGCAGCACACAAATGCTGGGCAGTTTTATTTTTGCACCGTAATTTGGATTTCAGTTTGTTCACGCCCTTCCCAATTCTAAATCTCTCTGCACGTTTTAAATCTGCATCACCTGCAGTGCAAATTGGTTTTGCCAAGTTACACAGTTACTTGCTTTTTTTAGCTTTATTCCCACTTCAGAATAAGGCCCAGAGATAGATTATGCATTAACCGGCGGTTGCCTCTTCAAATGGACAATAAATGTAATAAGAAAAGTTTTTTTTATAGTGTACTATAAAATAAAGATAACAGCAAAGGATCTACAAAACACATTCTTTATCCCAAAGCATCTAAGTGTATAAACTGTTTTTAAATAAACACCTTCAGCAATGCATAATTGGAACACAACAAAGGTCGTTTACGTGATGTGCTTGAGGGAAAGTAAAAATGACACTTCAATTTATCTTCAGTCTATGCATTTCATACATTTATATTCTACTTTTAACCCTTAATAAGTACAAAAACAAAATAAAATCCTGAGAAGGAAGCCACACATTTAATTCAGCATCAATATATTATGATCCAATTTTTCTATATTGTTGGTTTTCAGCGGCATTGGCCCTCATTCCGAGTTGATCGCTAGCTGCCATTGTTCGCAGCGCAGTGATCAAGCTAAAAATCGGCAATTCTGCGCATGCGTATGGCGCGCAGTGCGCACGCGCGACATACTTTCACAAAAGCCAATGCAGTTTTACACATGCTCTAGCAACGCTTTTCAGTCGCACTGCTGGCTGCAGAGTGATTGACAGGAAGTGGGTGTTTCTGGGTGGTAACTGACCGTTTTCGGGGAGTGTGTGTAAAAACGCAGGCGTGCCAGATAAAAACGCAGGAGCGGCTGGGGAAACGTAGGCGTGGCTGGGCGAACGCAGGGCGTGATTGTGACGTCAAAACAGGAACTAAACAGACTGAAGTGATCGCTAGCTAGCAGTAAGTCTCGAGCTACTCAGAAACTGCACAATCTTTTTTTGTAGCAGCACTGCGATCCTTTCGTTCGCACTTCTGCTAAGCTAAGATACACCTTGAGGGCGGCGGCTTAGCGTTTGCACTGCTGCTAAAAGCAGCTAGCGAGCGATCAACTCGGAATGAGGGCCCATGTGTAGTGGGACTTTAAGCAGCAATTTCTTACACACGCACACACACAGTTTCTGAAACATGTCAGGCTTTTCCTTTCATAAAATAAAAAAAATTGCTGGTTTAAATTACTTTGAAGAAATCTCCAAAAGCCAAAACTAGCAATATTGAAAATTTGCAACCATATAAATGAACCTTGTGTTACAGCTGTCCACCTATGATTTACCATGTCTTAGCCACAATTTCCTCTACGTAATATACCTCCACTACTCATAGCCTGCCGCCACCTCCTCTACCATAACCTATCCCAAATGATGTAATCCAAAGAGAGAGTAAATGTGTTCTAAAACATTACGTAAGCGGTAAATGAACATATATAATTTCTGTACATATTAATGAGGTTATCACTTTACAGAATTGTACAGTATACAGGTAGTGTGTATAATATTATATATATATATATACACACACACACACACACACACACACACACACACACACACACTAGAGATGAGCGCCGGAAATTTTTCGGGTTTTGTGTTTTGGTTTTGGGTTCGGTTCCGCGGCCGTGTTTTGGGTTCGAACGCGTTTTGGCAAAACCTCACCGAATTTTTTTTGTCGGATTCGGGTGTGTTTTGGATTCGGGTGTTTTTTTTTTTAAAAACACTAAAAAACAGCTTAAATCATAGAATTTGGGGGTCATTTTGATCCCAAAGTATTATTAACCTCAAAAACCATAATTTACACTCATTTTCAGTCTATTCTGAATACCTCACACCTCACAATATTATTTTTAGTCCTAAAATTTGCACCTAGGTCGCTGGATGACTAAGCTGGGCGACCCTAGTGGCCGACACAAACACCGGGCCCATCTAGGAGTGGCACTGCAGTGTCACGCAGGATGGCCCTTCCAAAAAACTCTCCCCAAACAGCACATGACGCAAAGAAAAAAAGAGGCTTTTTACTGATATTTGGTGTTTTGGATTTGACATGCTCTGTACTATGACATTGGGCATCGGCCTTGGCAGACGACGTTGCTGGCATTTCATCGTCTCGGCCATGACTAGTGGCAGCAGCTTCAGCACGAGGTGGAAGTGGATCTTGATCTTTCCCTAATGTCCCTTCCAAAAAACCCTCCCCAAACAGCACATGACGCAAAGAAAAAAAGAGGCGCAATGAGGTAGCTGTGTGAGTAAGATAAGCGACCCTAGTGGCCGACACAAACACCGGGCCCATCTAGGAGTGGCGCTGCAGTGTCACGCAGGATGGCCCTTCCAAAAAACCCTCCCCAAACAGCACATGACGCAAAGAAAAATTAAAGAAAAAAGAGGTGCAAGATGGAATTGTCCTTGGGCCCTCCCACCCACCCTTATGTTGTATAAACAGGACATGCACACTTTAACCAACCCATCATTTCAGTGACAGGGTCTGCCACACGACTGTGACTGATATGACGGGTTGGTTTGGACCCCCACCAAAAAAGAAGCAATTAATCTCCTTGCACAAACTGGCTCTACAGAGGCAAGATGTCCACCTCATCATCATCCTCCGATATATCACCGTGTACATCCCCCTCCTCACAGATTATCAATTCGTCCCCACTGGAATCCACCATCTCAGCTCCCTGTGTACTTTGTGGAGGCAATTGCTGCTGGTCAATGTCTCCGCGGAGGAATTGATTATAATTCATTTTAATGAACATCATCTTCTCCACATTTTCTGGATGTAACCTCGTACGCCGATTGCTGACAAGGTGAGCGGCGGCACTAAACACTCTTTCGGAGTACACACTTGTGGGAGGGCAACTTAGGTAGAATAAAGCCAGTTTGTGCAAGGGCCTCCAAATTGCCTCTTTTTCCTGCCAGTATAAGTACGGACTGTGTGACGTGCCTACTTGGATGCGGTCACTCATATAATCCTCCACCATTCTTTCAATGTTGAGAGAATCATATGCAGTGACAGTAGACGACATGTCCGTAATCGTTGTCAGGTCCTTCAGTCCGGACCAGATGTCAGCATCAGCAGTCGCTCCAGACTGCCCTGCATCACCGCCAGCGGGTGGGCTCGGAATTCTGAGCCTTTTCCTCGCACCCCCAGTTGCGGGAGAATGTGAAGGAGGAGATGTTGACAGGTCGCGTTCCGCTTGACTTGACAATTTTCTCACCAGCAGGTCTTTCAACCCCAGCAGACTTGTGTCTGCCGGAAAGAGAGATCCAAGGTAGGCTTTAAATCTAGGATCGAGCACGGTGGCCAAAATGTAGTGCTCTGATTTCAACAGATTGACCACCCGTGAATCCTTGTTAAGCGAATTAAGGGCTCCATCCACAAGTCCCACATGCCTAGCAGAATCGCTCCGTGTTAGCTCCTCCTTCAATGTCTCCAGCTTCTTCTGCAAAAGCCTGATGAGGGGAATGACCTGACTCAGGCTGGCAGTGTCTGAACTGACTTCACGTGTGGCAAGTTCAAAGGGCATCAGAACCTTGCACAACGTTGAAATCATTCTCCACTGCGCTTGAGACAGGTGCATTCCACCTCCTATATCGTGCTCAATTGTATAGGCTTGAATGGCCTTTTGCTGCTCCTCCAACCTCTGAAGCATATAGAGGGTTGAATTCCACCTCGTTACCACTTCTTGCTTCAGATGATGGCAGGGCAGGTTCAGTAGTTTTTGGTGGTGCTCCAGTCTTCTGTACGTGGTGCCTGTACGCCGAAAGTGTCCCGCAATTCTTCTGGCCACCGACAGCATCTCTTGCACGCCCCTGTCGTTTTTTAAAAAATTCTGCACCACCAAATTCAAGGTATGTGCAAAACATGGGACGTGCTGGAATTTGCCCATATTTAATGCACACACAATATTGCTGGCGTTGTCCGATGCCACAAATCCACAGGAGAGTCCAATTGGGGTAAGCCATTCCGCGATGATCTTCCTCAGTTGCCGTAAGAGGTTTTCAGCTGTGTGCGTATTCTGGAAAGCGGTGATACAAAGCGTAGCCTGCCTAGGAAAGAGTTGGCGTTTGCGAGATGCTGCTACTGGTGCCGCCGCTGCTGTTCTTGCGGCGGGAGTCCATACATCTACCCAGTGGGCTGTCACAGTCATATAGTCCTGACCCTGCCCTGCTCCACTTGTCCACATGTCCGTGGTTAAGTGGACATTGGGTACAACTGCATTTTGTAGGACACTGGTGAGTCTTTTTCTGATGTCCGTGTACATTCTCGGTATCGCCTGCCTAGAGAAGTGGAACCTAGATGGTATTTGGTAACGGGGGCACACTGCCTCAATAAATTGTCTAGTTCCCTGTGAACTAACGGCGGATACCGGACGCACGTCTAACACCAACATAGTTGTCAAGGCCTCAGTTATCCGCTTTGCAGCAGGATGACTGCTGTGATATTTCATCTTCCTCGCAAAGGACTGTTGGACAGTCAATTGTTTACTGGAAGTAGTACAAGTGGGCTTACGACTTCCCCTCTGGGATGACCATCGACTCCCAGCAGCAACAACAGCAGCGCCAGCAGCAGTAGGCGTTACACGCAAGGATGCATCGGAGGAATCCCAGGCAGGAGAGGAATCATCAGAATTGCCAGTGACATGGCCTGCAGGACTATTGGCATTCCTGGGGAATGAGGAAATTGACACTGAGGGAGTTGGTGGGGTGGTTTGCGTGAGCTTGGTTACAAGAGGAAGGGATTTACTGGTCAGTGGACTGCTTCCGCTGTCACCCAAAGTTTTTGAACTTGTCACTGACTTATTATGAATGCGCTGCAGGTGACGTATAAGGGAGGATGTTCCGAGGTGGTTAACGTCCTTACCCCTACTTATTACAGCTTGACAAAGGCAACACACGGCTTGACACCTGTTGTCCGCATTTCTGTTGAAATACCTCCACACCGAAGAGCTGATTTTTTTTGGTATTTTCACCAGGCATGTCAACGGCCATATTCCTCCCACGGACAACAGGTGTCTCCCCGGGTGCCTGACTTAAACAAACCACCTCACCATCAGAATCCTCCTGGTCAATTTCCTCCCCAGCGCCAGCAACACCCATATCCTCCTCATCCTGGTGTACTTCAACACTGACATCTTTAATCTGACTATCAGGAACTGGACTGCGGGTGCTCCTTCCAGCACTTGCAGGGGGCGTGCAAATGGTGGAAGGCGCATGCTCTTCACGTCCAGTCTTGGGAAGGTCAGGCATCGCAACCGACACAATTGGACTCTCCTTGTGGATTTGGGATTTCGAAGAACGCACAGTTCTTTGCGGTGCTACTGCTTTTGCCAGCTTGAGTCTTTTCATTTTTCTAGCGGGAGGCTGAGTGCTTCCATCCTCATGTGAAGCTGAACCACTAGCCATGAACATAGGCCAGGGCCTCAGCCGTTCCTTGCCACTCCGTGTGGTAAATGGCATATTGGCAAGTTTACGCTTCTCCTCCGACAATTTTATTTTAGGTTTTGGAGTCCTTTTTTTACTGATATTTGGTGTTTTGGATTTGACATGCTCTGTACTATGACATTGGGCATCGGCCTTGGCAGACGACGTTGCTGGCATTTCATCGTCTTGGCCATGACTAGTGGCAGCAGCTTCAGCACGAGGTGGAAGTGGATCTTGATCTTTCCCTAATTTTGGAACCTCAACATTTTTGTTCTCCATATTTTAATAGGCACAACTAAAAGGCACCTCAGGTAAACAATGGAGATGGATGGATACTAGTATACTTATGGATGGACTGCCGAGTGCCGACACAGAGGTAGCTACAGCCGTGGACTACCGTACTGTGTCTGCTGCTAATATAGACTGGATGATAATGAGATGTAGTATATATAAAGAAGAAAGAAAAAAAAACCACGGGTAGGTACTAGGTGGTATACAATTATGGATGGACTGCCGAGTGCCGACACAGAGGTAGCTACAGCCGTGGACTAACGTACTGTGTCTGCTGCTAATATAGACTGGATGATAATGAGATGTAGTATATATAAAGAAGAAAAAAAATAACCACGGGTAGGTACTAGGTGGTATACAATTATGGATGGACTGCCGAGTGCCGACACAGAGGTAGCTACAGCCGTGGACTAACGTACTGTGTCTGCTGCTAATATAGACTGGATGATAATGAGATGTAGTATATATAAAGAAGAAAGAAAAAAAATAACCACGGGTAGGTACTAGGTGGTATACAATTATGGATGGACTGCCGAGTGCCGACACAGAGGTAGCTACAGCCGTGGACTACCGTACTGTGTCTGCTGCTAATATAGACTGGATGATAATGAGATGTAGTATATATAAAGAAGAAAGAAAAAAAATAACCACGGGTAGGTACTAGGTGGTATACAATTATGGATGGACTGCCGAGTGCCGACACAGAGGTAGCTACAGCCGTGGACTAACGTACTGTGTCTGCTGCTAATATAGACTGGATGATAATGAGATGTAGTATATATAAAGAAGAAAGAAAAAAAAACCACGGGTAGGTACTAGGTGGTATACAATTATGGATGGACTGCCGAGTGCCGACACAGAGGTAGCTACAGCCGTGGACTACCGTACTGTGTCTGCTGCTAATATAGACTGGATGATAATGAGATGTAGTATATATAAAGAAGAAAGAAAAAAAAATAACCACGGGTAGGTACTAGGTGGTATACAATTATGGATGGACTGCCGAGTGCCGACACAGAGGTAGCTACAGCCGTGGACTAACGTACTGTGTCTGCTGCTAATATAGACTGGATGATAATGAGATGTAGTATATATAAAGAAGAAAGAAAAAAAAACCACGGGTAGGTACTAGGTGGTATACAATTATGGATGGACTGCCGAGTGCCGACACAGAGGTAGCTACAGCCGTGGACTACCGTACTGTGTCTGCTGCTAATATAGACTGGATGATAATGAGATGTAGTATATATAAAGAAGAAAGAAAAAAAATAACCACGGGTAGGTACTAGGTGGTATACAATTATGGATGGACTGCCGAGTGCCGACACAGAGGTAGTACAGCCGTGGACTAACGTACTGTGTCTGCTGCTAATATAGAGTCTAGACTGGATGATAAATTATTGATGAGATGAAATCAATATAATATCACTGTACTGCAGCCGGACAGGTACTATATATATTTATTATGTAATGACTGATGACGGACCTGCTGGACACTGTCAGGTCAGCAGCACAGCACCGCAGACTGCCAGTCTGCTACAGTAAGCTACTATAGTAGTATGTAATAGTATAAAGAATGAAAAAAAAAAAACCACGGGTAGGTGGTATACAATATTATATATATATATATTATATACAATTTTATATATATATATATATATATATATATATTAAACTGGTGGTGATTGATTATTAAACTGGTGGTCAGGTCACGTTGCAACTTGCAACTAGTACTCCGAGGCCTAAGCAGACAATCACAAAATAAAAAATATATTATTATACTGGTGGTCAGTGTGGTCACACAATGGCAGTGTGGCACTGACTCTGGCAGCAAAAATGTGCTGTGCACTGTACGTTATATGTACTCCTGAGTCCTGCTCTCAGACTCTAACTGCTCCCCACTGTCAGTGTCTCCCCCACAAGTCAGATAATTAATACAATACACTGCAGTCACACTATCTAATCTTCTTATCTACTTCAGCAAGTAGTATATATAGTAGTATAGTAGTACTCCTCCTAAGTAATAATGCTCCCCAAAATTACTACTAGTACTGTGTCTCTCTCGTCTCTCTCTACTGTGTCTCTCTCTCTACTGTGTCTCTCTCTCTACTGTGTCTCTCTCTCTTCTCTAAACGGAGAGGACGCCAGCCACGTCCTCTCCCTATCAATCTCAATGCACGAGTGAAAATGGCGGCGACGCGCGGCTCCTTATATAGAATCCGAGTCTCGCGAGAATCCGACAGCGGGATGATGACGTTCGGGCGCGCTCGGGTTAACCGAGCAAGGCGGGAAGATCCGAGTCGCTCGGACCCGTGAAAAAAAATATGAAGTTCGGGCGGGTTCGGATTCCGAGGAACCGAACCCGCTCATCTCTAACACACACACACACACACACACACACACACACACACGTGTGTATATATATATATATTTATATATGTATATATATATATATATATATATATGTATATATATATATATATATATATATATATATATAAAAATATGCATATATACACACACACACACACACGTATACAGGGGACCACCACACTCGCCATGCCCAGAAATGGAGTGCACACCTGCACTCACCACCCCCAGGCCTGTAATCACATTGCTTAAATTATATATACACATATACATACAGTAATGCTCCGGCACTGTGGGTATCCTCAGCGTGATATAGCCTGCTCTGGTGCTCTCCCCAAGGGATGCCACCCCCGTATGGTATATGGAAAAGATGAGGCAGCACTCAGACTTGAAATCACATCACATAGGCCCTCATTCTGAGTTGATCGCTCGCTGCCGTTTTTCGCAGCGCAGCGATCAAGTGAAAAAGTGGCAATTCTGCGCATGCGCATGATACGCAGTGCGCATGCGCTAAGTACTTTCACACAAAACAATGTTGTTTACCCAAGCTCGAGCAACGTATTTCAGTCGCTCAAGTGATCGTAGTATGATTGACAGGAAGTGGGTGTTTCTGGGCGGCAACTCTGCGTTTTCAGGGAGTGTGCTAAAAAACGCAGGCGTGCCAGGAAAAAACGCAGGAGTGGCTGGAGAAACAGGGGAGTGGCTGGCCGAACGCAGGGCGCGTTTGTGACATCAAAACAGGAACTAAACAAACTGCATCCAGAGCCGGCCCTAACCAATATGATGCCCTAGGCAAGATTTTGGCTGGTGCCCCCTAGCACCGCCGCTAGTTCCGCCTCTGACCCTGCACCCCTTTCCCAGCACCATCAACCCCTACCCATAGCAGTCCTTTTTTTTTTTCCTACCCCCTGTAATTTAAATAAGAGCAGTGTGCACATCGGGATACAGCCCAAAAAGGTATGTGTTTTTGCTGGCAAGGGGCATGGCCAAACAATAGTACCCCCAATTCAAATTATGCCTCACAGTAGTGCAACTTTATTCACAATTTATCATGCGATAGTGTCCCTTATTCACATTACATCACACAGTAGTACCACTTTTACCTTATATACGTTACTCCTCACAGTAGTGCCCCTCATTCACATAACATCATACTAAATTGCTCCTTATTCACATTACACCACACCATATTGCTTTTTATTCACATTACACCACACCATATTGCTCTTTATTATCATTTCACCATACCATATTGCTCCTTATTCACATTACACCACACCATATTGCTTTTTATTCACATTAGACCACACAGTAGTGCCCTTTCTATACGTTACACCACACAGTAGAGCACCTTATACCAGTGGTTTCCAAACTTTTTTGAATTACGGCACCCTAGAATATCAGATTTTTTTTCACGGCACCCCAAGGCCAAAAATTTCTTATTGAGAAATTTAGAAAAAAATATTACATTAAGTAGATCGCGTTTATATGTCATACTTAGGGTCAGTTGTGTGGTGAGGGACAAGATTTGCTTCTGTTTGACCACATATTTTATGGCTGGCAGCCACCAGCACTGGTTTTGCCTATTATATTTGTAATACCCTGGTATTAGTGAAGACTGGAATGTAAAGGTATATATATATGTATATAGTCAAGGTTATGAAAATGATATTGCCCTCACAGAGGGAAAGTGCTTTTTATTACGAATCCCTCATGGAGGGTAAATAGGACAGGAGGAGCGGTTGGTAGCCCGGCAGTAACATGGGCGCGTGGCCCCAGAGACTGGACTGCAAGCCTGCCTGAAGGACAGTAAGCACGTGCGGTGAGCGGCAAGAGGAGCCGAGAGGAGAAAAACTATAAAGGAGGGGACTGTCAAACGGTGGAGCGAGCGGCAGCAACGGCTGAGGAGAGGACGGACAGAGCTGCGCATAGAAGGACGGCGCTGAGCGATTGATCCGGCCCCACAGATTTACACTCCCTCGGAGACACTCACCAGCGCAAAAGTAGAGACTAGGGCCATGATCGGATCCCGGAGAGCGGAGAGCCCCGGTATCGGACGCCGCCTGAGGGGGCTGCCGCGGTGGTGGTGTCGCACAGAATGAGAGTCCTGGCTGGGCGGCGCTGGGGAAAAGCTCCGGCCTAGATCCGCCCTACGGGGAGGTGACCAACCCCACTGTAACCGTGAGTGAGGGCGGATACACAGGGAGGAAGGAGGCGGTGGCATACACTCCATAAAAGGTAAAAGGGAATTAACTTATTTAGACTGGACAGAGAAGGGCTTCTCAAGGAAGGGCGTTTACCACCACCCTCAGTAAGAGTAGTGATACTGCGGCATTACACTGAAGGGAAACTAACACAGTGTTATTTGAGAGACTCCTCCGCAGTGACTCTACACTGAAATGAAATTAGCACAGGACTTCAGCAGCTCTTAACTAGTGAAGGCCTCGTAGTGAAGGGAATTTATTTTCTCTATCGTCCTAAGTGGATGCTGGGGTTCCTGAAAGGACCATGGGGAATAGCGGCTCCGCAGGAGACAGGGCACAAAAGTAAAGCTTTTACAGGTCAGGTGGTGTGTACTGGCTCCTCCCCCTATGACCCTCCTCCAGACTCCAGTTAGATTTTTGTGCCCGGCCGAGAAGGGTGCAATTCTAGGTGGCTCTCATAAAGAGCTGCTTAGAGAGTTTAGCTTAGGTTTTTTATTTTACAGTGATTCCTGCTGGCAACAGGATCACTGCAACGAGGGACAGAGGGGAGAAGAAGTGAACTCACCTGCGTGCAGGATGGATTGGCTTCTTGGCTACTGGACATGAAGCTCCAGAGGGACGATCACAGGTACAGCCTGGATGGTCACCGGAGCCACGCCGCCGGCCCCCTCACAGATGCTGAAGCAAGAAGAGGTCCAGAATCGGCGGCTGAAGACTCCTGCAGTCTTCTTAAGGTAGCGCACAGCACTGCAGCTGTGCGCCATTTTCCTCTCAGCACACTTCACACGGCAGTCACTGAGGGTGCAGGGCGCTGGGGGGGGGCGCCCTGGGAGGCAAATGAAAACCTTTAAAAAGGCTAAAAATACCTCACATATAGCCCCAGAGGCTATATGGAGATATTTACCGCTGCCTAAATGTACTAAATAGCGGGAGACGAGCCCGCCGAAAAAGGGGCGGGGCCTATCTCCTCAGCACACGGCGCCATTTTCTGTCACAGCTCCGCTGGTCAGGAAGGCTCCCAGGTCTCTCCCCTGCACTGCACTACAGAAACAGGGTATAACAGAGAGGGGGGGCAGAATAAATGGCAATATATTAATATAAAAGCAGCTATAAGGGAGCACTTAATCATAAGGCTATCCCTGTCATATATAGCGCTTTTTGGTGTGTGCTGGCAGACTCTCCCTCTGTCTCCCCAAAGGGCTAGTGGGTCCTGTCTTCGTATAGAGCATTCCCTGTGTGTCTGCTGTGTGTCGGTACGTGTGTGTCGACATGTATGAGGACGTTATTGGTGTGGAGGCGGAGCAATTGCCAAATATGAGGATGTCACCTCCTGGGGGGTCGACACCAGAATGGATGCCTTTATTTGTGGAATTACGGGATAGCGTCAACTCGCTTAAGCAGTCGTTTGCGACATGAGGCGGCCGGACACTCAATTAGTGTCTGTCCAGGCGCCTCAAACACCGTCAGGGGCTGTAAAACGTCCCTTGCCTCAGTCGGTCGACACAGACCCAGACACAGGCACTGATTCCGGTGGTGAAGGTGACGAATCAACCGTATTTTCCAGTAGGGCCACACGTTATATGATTTTGGCAATAAAGGAGATGTTACATTTAGCTGATACTACAGGTACCACTAAACAGGGTATTATGTGGGGGTGAAAAAACTACCAGTAGTTTTTACCGAATCAGAAGAATTAAATGACGTGTGTGATGAAGCGTGGGGTGCCCCGATAAAAAACTGCTAATTTCAAAGAAGTTATTGGCTTTATACCCTTTCCCGCCAGAGGTTAGGGAGCGCTGGGAAACACCTCCTAGGGTGGACAAAGCGCTAACACGCTTATCAAAACAAGTGGCGTTACCCTCTCCTGAGACGGACGCACTTAAAGATCCATCAGATAGGAGGATGGAAAATATCCAAAAAGGTATATACACACATGCAGGTGTTATACTACGACCAGCTATTGCGACTGCCTGGATGTGCAGTGCTGGGGTAGTTTGGTCAGAGTCCCTGATCGAAAATATTGATACCCTGGACAGGGACAATATTTTACTGTCGTTAGAACAAATAAAGGATGCATTTCTTTATAGGCGTGATGCACAGAGAGATATCTGCACACTGGCATCACGGGTAAGTGCTATGTCCATTTCGGCCAGAAGAGCTTTATGGACACGACAGTGGACAGGCGATGCGTAGAGGAGTTATTTGAGGTCGGTCTATCGGATTTGGTGGCCACGGCTACGGCCGGGAAATCCACCTTTTCTACCTCAAGTCACTCCCCAACAGAAAAAGGCACCGACCTTTCAACCGCAGCCCTTTCGTTCCTTTAAAAATAAGAGAGCAAAGGGCTATTCATATCTGCCACGAGGCAGAGGACGAGGGAAGAGACAGCAACAGGCAGCTCCTTCCCAGGAACAGAAGCCCTCCCCGGCTTCTACAAAAGCCTCAGCATGACGCTGGGGCTTCGCAAGCGGACTCGGGGGCGGTAGGCGGTCGTCTCAAAAATTACAGCGCGCAGTGGGCTCACTCGCAGGTAAATCCCTGGATCCTGCAGATAATATCTCAGGGGTACAGGTTGAAATTAGAGACAGAGCCACCTCGCCGTTTCCTGAAGTCGGCTTTACCAACGTCCCCCTCAGAAAGGGAGACGGTTTTGGAAGCCATTCACAAGCTGTATTCTCAGCAGGTGATAGTCAAGGTACCTCTTCTACAACAAGGGAAGGGGTATTATTCCACTCTATTTGTGGTACCGAAGCCGGATGGCTCGGTAAGGCCTATTCTAAATCTGAAGTCCTTGAACCTATACATAAAGAAGTTCAAGTTCAAGATGGAGTCACTCAGAGCAGTGATAGCGAACCTGGAAGAAGGGGACTTTATGGTATCCTTGGACATCAAGGATGCGTATCTCCACGTTCCAATTACCCCTCACACCAGGGGTACCTCAGGTTCGTTGTACAAAACTGTCACTATCAGTTTCAGACGCTGCCGTTTGGTTTGTCCACGGCACCTCGGGTCTTTACAAAGGTAATGGCCGAGATAATATTTCTTCTTCGAAGAAAAGGCGTATTAATTATCCCATACTTGGACGATCTCCTAATAAGGGCAAGGTCCAGAGAACAGCTAGAGATGGGTTTAGCACTATCTCAAGAGGTGCTAAAGCAGCACGGATGGATTCTGAATATTCCAAAATCCCAATTAATGCCGACAACTCGTCTGCTGTTCCTGGGGATGATTCTGGACACAGTTCAGAAAAAGGTTTTTCTTCCCGAAGAAAAAGCCAAGGAGTTATCTGACCTGGTCAGGAACCTCCTAAAACCAGGAAAGGTGTCTGTACATCAATGCACAAGAGTCCTGGGAAAAAATGGTAGCTTCTTACGAAGCAATCCCTTTCGGCAGATTCCATGCAAAGGGATCTGTTGGACAAATGGTCAGGGTCGCATCTTCAGATGCACCTGCGGATAACCCTGTCGCCGAGGACAAGGGTATCCCTTCTGTGGTGGTTGCAGGAGGCTCATCTATTGGAGGGCCGCAGATTCGGCATACAGGATTGGATCCTGGTGACCACGGATGCCAGCCTGAGAGGCTGGGGAGCAGTCACACAGGGAAGAAATTTCCAGGGAGTGTGGTCGAGCCTGAAAAAGTCTCTTCACATAAGCATTCTGGAACTAAGAGCAATCTACAATGCTCTAAGCCAGGCGGAACCTCTGCCTCAAGGAAGACCGGTGTTGATCCAGTCGGACAACATCACGGCAGTCGCCCATGTAAACAGACAGGGCGGCACAAGAAGCAGGAGGGCAATGGCAGAAGCTGCCAGGATCCTTCGCTGGGCGGAGAATCACGTGATAGCACTGTCAGCAGTATTCATCCCGGGCGTGGACAACTGGGAAGCAGACTTCCTCAGCAGACACGACCTTCACCCGGGAGAGTGGGGACTTCATCCAGAAGTTTTCCACATGCTATTAAACCGTTGGGTAAAACCAATGGTGGACATGATGGCGTCTCGCCTCAACAAAACACTGGACAGGTATTGCGCCAGGTCAAGAGATCCGCAGGCAATAGCTGTGGACGCGCTGGTAACACCTTGGGTGTACCAGTCGGTATATGTGTTTCCTCCTCTGCCTCTCATACCAAAGGTATTGAGGATTATACGGCAAAGAGGAGTAAGACTAGTGGCTCCGGATTGGCCAAGAAGGACTTGGTACCCGGAACTTCAAGAGATGGTCACGGACGATCCGTGGCCTCTACTTCTGAGAAGGGACCTGCTTCAGCAGGGTCCTTGTCTTTTTCAAGACTTACCGCGGCTGCGTTTGACGGCATGGCGTTGAATGCCAGATCCTAAAAGGAAAAGGCATTCCAGAAGAAGTCATTCCTACCTTGATAAAGGCAAGGAAGGAAGTCACCACGAAGCATTATCGCCGTATTTGGCGAAAATATGTTGCGTGGTGCGAGCAGCGGAGTGCTCCGATGGAGGAATTTCAACTGGGTCGTTTTCCTACATTTCCTGCAATCAGGATTGTCTATGGGTCTCAAATTGGGATCTATTAAGGTTCAAATTTCGGCCCTATCAATATTCTTCCACAAAGAATTGGCCTCAGTCCCTGAGGTCCAGATTTTTATCAAAGGAGTACTGCATATACAGCCTCCTGTGGTGCCTAAGGTGGCACCGTGGGATCTAAATGTAGTTTTAGATTTCCTCAAATCCAATTGGTTTGAACCACTAAAGAATGTGGATTTGAAATATCTCACATGGAAAGTGACTATGTTACTGGCCCTGGCTTCGGCCGGGAGAGTATCTGAACTGGCGGCTTTGTCTTATAAAAGCCCTTATTTAATTTTCCATTCGACATAGGGCAGAGCTGCGGACGCGTCCGCATTTTCTCCCTAAGGTGGTATCAGCGTTTCACCTGAACCAGCCTATTGTAGTGCCTGCGGCTACAGACGACTTGAAGGACTCCAAGTTGTTGGACGTTGTCAGAGCCTTAAAAATATACATTTAAAGGACGGCTGGAGTCAGAAAATCTGACTCGCTGTTTATACTGTATGCACCCAAAAAGTTGGGTGCACCTGCTTCTAAGCAGTCGATTGCTCGTTGGTTTTGTAACAAAATTCAACTTGTACATTCTGTGGCAGGCCTGCCACAGCCTAAATCTGTTAAGGCCCATTCCGCAAGGAAGGTGGGCTCATCTTGGGCGGCTGCCCGAGGGGTCTCGGCATTACAACTCTGCCGAGCAGCTACGTGGTCAGGGGAGAACACGTTTGTAAATTTTTACAAATTTGATACCCTGGCAAAGGAGGACCTGGAGTTCTCTCATTCGGTGCTGCAGAGTCATCCGCACTCTCCCGCCCGTTTGGGAGCTTTGGTATAATCCCCATGGTCCTTTCAGGAACCCCAGCATCCACTTAGGACGATAGAGAAAATAAGAATTTACTTACCGATAATTCTATTTCTCGGAGTCCGTAGTGGATGCTGGGCGCCCATCCCAAGTGCGGATTATCTGCAATACTTGTACATAGTTATTGTTAACTAATTCGGGTTATTGTTTAGGAAGCCATCTTTCAGAGGCTCCTCTGTTATCATACTGTTAACTGGGTTTAGATCACAAGTTGTACGGTGTGATTGGTGTGGCTGGTATGAGTCTTACCCGGGATTCAAAATCCTCCCTTATTGTGTACGCTCGTCCGGGCACAGTACCTAACTGGAGTCTGGAGGAGGGTCATAGGGGGAGGAGCCAGTACACACCACCTGACCTGTAAAAGCTTTACTTTTGTGCCCTGTCTCCTGCGGAGCCGCTATTCCCCATGGTCCTTTCAGGAACCCCAGCATCCACTACGGACTCCGAGAAATAGAATTATCGGTAAGTAAATTCTTATTTTAATACCCCATAAATTTACACAAGTTTAACGGAAATGACACTTAGTGTACAGAGTATATACAAATAGACAGCTAAGTGTCATAGGTGGAGAAATACAGAGAAAATCCTCACCTTTTCTGTAATGCAGGGGCCGTGACAGATTTTATTCAAGATTATCCCTGTAATTTCTCAGCTTCTAATATCCAACTCCAGGAAAGTCTTAGTTTATAAATCATAGTTGGACAACAGCGAGAAGCAGGGGTATAAATCAAGACAGTCCTACGTAACAACTAATGAGTGACAGCGAAGTAAAATCTGACAGGATTCCAAGACAGGGAAGTCAGTCCAGCGGTTACCAACAAATGAGAGCATCTTCCCGCTAGGAGGTCCCTTAGTGAGTGTTGAACTCTACATGGAAAGCAGACCCATTAGATAGAATCTTGTGGAATACAAAGTCCTACTAAAAGGAAGTAACTTTTGTTTAATTTCAATTCACCTAAAAGGAGTCTACTGAGCTTAACCTATTACACATATCCAGGTCCCATCTAGCTGTACAGCACCATTAATACTGGTGGCTATCACGAACTTCATGTGCACCAACGATATGGCCATTGAGGACTGTGTAGTATAGAAATGGTATAATTTTGACTTTCAGAGGGGAAGTAACTGGGTGGGATATAAACTTAAGTCTAGTAAAAGTTAGAATTGTTCTAAGTTGTTTTGCCTTACGAGGTATATTTTATTTAAATTGCATATATGGTGAATGTAGCCATTTGATCTGTGATTTATTGAAACTGTTAATACCAAACTATAACTCTTTTTCCCACAAGAAGAACGGAGAGTCACAGGGATTGGCGGTGGCAGTATAATAAAATTCACCTTTACTGTTATATGTATAATTGTATTATCAGAAGCGTTGAACTAATCTGTGGTGATATTACGATTGTCAAAGTCCATTGTGATCAAGGACATTTGTATCTCCCAGAGTTACAAATAAAGCAAATTATCGAACACTTGGTATTAGTCCATTAGTCGGTCTTACCTTGAAGAGAAGATAAATAGCATTACATAAAGACCATGAATAATTTGAATTGGTCCTGGACCACCAACCCAGGGCACCCCTGCAAGTGTCCCGAGGCACCCCAGGGAGCCACGGCACACAGTTTGGGAACCTCTGCCTTATACACATAATACCACACGTTGGTAATGCATTTATACACATAATACCACACAGTAATGCCCCTTACACATGACACCCATTATTAATGTCCTTATAAACATAATGTGCCTTACACATTATGCCAACCCTTATTAATGCTCTTATACACATAATTTCCCTTACACATATTCCACACATTGTTAATGCCCTTATACATATGACACACATAATGTCCCTTACACATATGCCACACATTATTAGTGCCCTTATACACATGACACACATAGTGCCCCTTACACATATGTTACACATTATTAATGACCTTATACACATAATGACACATATAGTTCCTGGCGTGAGTCAACTGGCAGCTCTGCTAATGCCGGGTGCCTATTTTTTATGAAAATGCATCTTATTTGCATTGCTAAGTCGCTAGGATGCACAAGCAGCTTCTGCTGATTTAAATGATATGCAGCATGC
The DNA here is from genome assembly GCF_028390025.1 of Pseudophryne corroboree. Classification (NCBI taxonomy): domain Eukaryota; kingdom Metazoa; phylum Chordata; class Amphibia; order Anura; family Myobatrachidae; genus Pseudophryne; species Pseudophryne corroboree. Next base: position 343,646,848 of record NC_086447.1, read on the forward strand.
CTATATACTGTGTGCGACTGTGGCTGTATCTGCATACAAAATGCTACACACACAATATAGGCATGCCGCATATCATTTTAATCAGCAGAAGCTGCTTGTGCCCCTAGGCATACCAGATGCCCTAGGCAATTGCCTAGTTTGCCTATGCCTAGGGCCGGCTCTGACTGCATTCATCGCAAGATAGGAGTAGGTCTGGAGCTACTCAGAAGCGGCATTACATTTTTCACACGCAGTTCTGCTAATCTTTCGTTCGCACTTCTGCTAAGCTAAGATACATTCCCAGAGGGCGGCAGCCTAGCGTGTGCACTGCTGCTAAAAGCAGCTAGCGAGCGATCAACTCGGAATGAGGGCCATAGTGTATTAGTGCAGTCAATATTTTGGGAACCACCTCCCCGTCTTCAGGTCCTGAAGACAAACTTTGTCTCAGAGTTCAATCTTTGTCTCATCAGATCAGAGAATTTTGTTTCTCATGGTCTTAAAGTCCTTCAGGTGCATTTTGGCAAACTCCAGGCTGGCTGCCATGTGCTTCTTACTAAGGAGTGGCTTCCGTCTGGCCACTCTACCATACAGGCCTGATTGGTGGATTGTTGCAGAGATGGTTGAACTTCTGGGAGGTTCTCCTCTCTCCACAGAGGAATGCTGTAGCTTTGAAAGAGTGACCATCGCGTTCTTGGTCACCTCACTGATTGCTCAGTTTAGACAGCCGGCCAGCTCTAGGAAGAGTCCTGGTGGTTTCCGAACTGCTTCCATTTACGGATGATGGAGGCCACTGTGCTCATTGGGACCTTCAAAGCAGCAGATGTTTTTCTGTACCCTTCCCCAGATTTGTGCCTCGAGACAATCCTGTCTCGGTGGTCTACAGACAATTTCTTTGACTTAATGCTTGGTTTGTGCTCAGACATGCACTGTCAAGTGATGGACCTTATATAGACAGGTGTGTGCCTTTCCAAATCATGTCCAATCAACCGAATTTACCACAGGTGGACTCCAATTAAGCTGTAGGAACATCTCAAGGATGTTCAGTGGAAACAGGATGCACCTGAGCTCAATTTTGAGCTTCATGGCAAAGGCTGTGAATACTTGTGATTTTTTCGTTTTTAATTTTTAATAAATGTACAAAAATCTATCACGTTGTCATTATGGTGTATTGTGTGTAAAATTTGAATGGAAAAAATTAATTTATTCCATTTTGGAATAAGGCTGTAGCATAACAAAATGTGATGTGAAAAAAGTGAAGCGCTGTGAATACTTTCCATATATATATATATATACACACACACACACACACACACACACACACATATATATATATATATATATATATATATATATATACACATACATACATACATACATACACACACACACACACACACATACACACACACACACACACACAACCTATTGACCCGGCACTCCATAGAGAATAACTTGCTCTGGTGCCCTCCTAGTAGGTGTTAACACACAATATCATACAGTCCAGAACACAGGCGGCACTTGGAGACTGCAGAAACTGTGAAAAAGAACCCCTCAGGGCGTACTTATTTGGTGACGTCTCCAAGGAAAGGGGATGCATGGAGACATCACCAAATAAACACACCCTGAGGGGTCCTTTTCAAAGTTTTTGCAGTCTCTGAGTGCCGCCTGTGTTCTGGACTGTGTGTGTATGTGTATATATATATATATATATATATATATATACACATACATACATACATACATACATACACACACACAAACACATATACAGTATATAGTGGCAGTCAAAAGTTTGTGTATATATAATTCGCAGCAGTGGCACTCAGAGACGACGTCCAAAGAATGAAAACACCATCACTATGGATTTCTTCAATGTTTCAGGATCATTTATTTAGACCCTTTTGTCAGGAAACGTTGAAGAAATCCATGTTTATTCTTTGGAAGTCTTTAATTCTTTGGAAGTCGTCGCTGAGTGCCGCTGCTGCAAATTATATTACTTATCCCTCATGGGTTATGATGGCACCGGGATGCAGCTATTGAATTAGTAGGGGAGTGCCAGTCTTCTGGACTTAGATATGTCACCAATAACATACCCACTGCCTTACCACTTTATTACCACATCTTCCAACAGATCAAATCCATCACCTTACCACTTTATTATCACATCTTCCACCACATCAAATCCACTGCCTTACCACCTTATTACCACATATTCCACCAAATCATGGCCCTCATTCCGAGTTGATCGCTCGCAAGGCGAATGTAGCAGAGTTACACACGCTAAGCCGCCGCCTACTGGGAGTGAATCTTAGCTTCTTAAAATTGCGACCGACGTACGCGCAATATTGCGATTACAAACGAGTTAGCAGTTTCAGAGTAGCTCCAGACTTACTCTGCCTGTGCGATCATTTCAGTGCTTGTCGTTCCTGGTTGACGTCACAAACACACCCAGCGTTCGCCCAGGCACTCCCACCGTTTCTCCGGCCACTCCTGCGTTTTTTCCGGAAACGGTAGCGTTTTCAGCCACACGCCCCTGAAACGCCGTGTTTCCGCCCAGTAACACCCATTTCCTGTCAATCACATTACGATCGCCGGAGCGAAGAAAAAGCCGTGAGTAAAAATACTTTCATCATAGTAAAGTTACTTGGCGCAGTCGCAGTGCGAACATTGCGCATGCGTACTAAGCGGATTTTCACTGCGATGCGATGAAAAATACCGAGCGAACAACTCGGAATGAGGGCCCATATCCACTGAATTACCACATCTTACACAAGATTACCGCCTTACATACAACTTTATTATCGCATCTTTCACCACATCAAATTCACTGTCTTACCACATCTTCCACCAAACCATACCCACTGCCTTACCACCTTATTACCACATCTTACGCCAGATCAAATGCACTGCCTTACCCCATTATTACCACATCTTCCACCACATCATATGGACTGCCTTATCACGTTATTACCACATCTCCCACCACATTAAATCCACTGCCTTACCACTTTTTTATGACATCTTCCACTATATAAAATCCGCTGCCTTTCCACTTTATTACCACATCTTCCAAAACATTATATCCACTGCCTTACCACATTATTACCACATCTTCCACCACAACATATCCACTGCCTTACCACTTTATTACCACATTTTTCACCACATCAAATCCACTGCCTTACCATATTATTATCACCACATCGTCCACCATTGTATCCACTGCCCTACCACTTTATTATCACATCTTCCACCACATCATATCCACTGCCTTACCATATTATTATCACATCGTCCACCACATTGTATCCACTGCCTTACCACTTTATTATCACATCGTCCACCACATTGTATCCACTGCCTTACCATATTATCACATCGTCCACCACATTGTATCCACTGCCTTACCATATTATCACATCGTCCACCACATTGTATCCACTGCCTTACCATATTATCACATCGTCCACCACATTGTATCCACTGCCTTACCATATTATCACATCGTCCACCACATTGTATCCACTGCCTTACCATATTATCACATCGTCCACCACATTGTATCCACTGCCTTACCACTTTATTATCACATCTTCCACCACATCATATCTACTGCCTTCCCACTCTATTATCACATCTTCCACCACATCAAATCCATCACCTTACCACTTTATTACCATATCTTCTACCACATCAAATCCACTGCCTTATCACTTTGTTACCGTATCTCCCACAATATCACAAACCACAAAACATTACCATATCTTACCACTGCCTTGCCATCAATTTCAGATCGATAAAAATTTGATCTTAATCGATGATGGGCTTCCAGGTCTAAAACACAGATTTACTAACAGATCTTTTTTTTATTAATTTGTAAATGTTAGTAAATGTGTGTTTTAGCCCTGGAAGCCCAACATCAATTACGTTTGATTTAATCAATTTGAAATCAATCAAAATTTTACTTTAGCAAATATACCCAAAGGTCTCAGTTTTCCTCCTAAAATCTTCTTCATCTAGACTTTTTTATGACTTTGAGAGTGAATGAATGTCAGAACCACCCTTATTACCTGTGGAACTTCTTTCATGTTGAAGGTTTTTTTTTTTGTATTGTTTAAAGTGACCCTAGAAATGTACTTACAGATGTGCCCACCCTCATTGTTGCTGCGGTAATGTTAAACAGTCCTTTAGTCACACCTAGTCCCAAGCGCATTTACTAAAGCCAAGTGTTTCTTTCTTTATGTGTCTTTTTCCTCCCAAAATGCACCTTATTTGCATAACTAAGTGCAGACTATGCTGATTAAAATGATGGGGGTCATTCCGAGTTGTTCGCTTCGTTGCCGATTTTCGCAACGGAGCGATTAAGGCAAAAATGCGCTTGCGCATGGAACGCAGTGCGCATGCGGTAAGTATTTTAGCACAAAACTTAGTAGATTTACTCACGTCTGAACGAAGAATTTTCATTGTTGAAGTGATCGGAGTGTGATTGACAGGAAGTGGGTGTTTCTGGGCGGAAACTGGCCGTTTTCTGGTAGTGTGCGGAAAAACGCAGGCGTGTCAGGGAAAAACGCGGGAGTGTCTGGAGAAACGGGGGAGAGGCTGGCCGAACGCAGGGCCTGTTTGTGACGTCAAACCAGGAACGAAACGGCCTGAGCTGATCGCAATCTGTGAGTAGGTCTGGAGCTACTCAGAAACTGCTAAGAATTTTCTATTCGCAATTCTGCGAATCTTTCGTTCGCTATTCAGCTAAGATACATGCCCAGAGGGCGGCGGCCTAGCGTGTGCAATGCTGCTAAAATCTGCTAGTGAGCGAACAACTCGGAATGACCCCCGATATGCGGCATGTGTATAGACTGTGCACGATTGCTGTTTAGTGCTTTGTAAAAGGTTTATTGATTATTATTATTTTTATTTTTTTGTTGCTAATTTAATTACTGGTTCTTTCCAATCAATGAAAACATTCCTAAACAATAAAAGCATGATATCTCTGTTTTACATTTTTGGTATAGGAAAAAATATTACAAATGAAGCAATAATGAAAATAAATCAGTAGAATCACTTATGAAGATTTATTTATTGTAACAAGAATAAACCTGACTGCACTTTACATTGTGTTTTGTAGTCCTTATACAGGTGGTCTTCTTTAACCGTTACAGGCACCCAAGCAGATAGACTGACACACACTGCCACCTACTGGAAGAAATACGGAAGCAGAAAAAAAAAAAAGACAAATGAAAAAATTAGAAAGCAAGTCAAAACCTATATCTGTACAGGGAATGTGGATGTTATTGAATTCACACAATGAGCAACTCAAATTACACCAGATGTACGTAAACATCAGGTTGATGTAAATCTCTGAATTAGGCCCTGTGTGAGATTGAGGGGTGGTTTTGAGTAAGATAAAGTTGGAAAGGGGATGAAGAAAAAAGTTCTGAAAGAATTAAAGTGGTTACCAAAACAGTAACATTTTCAATTATATATTATTTGGTTTCAGAAAACTGCACTTCAGCAAATTTTCCCAGATGTAAAAATAAGCAACACTGTCAGAGCAGCACTGAAAGAAGCAGGTTTGAATATTCCAAACTACAGTATTCACAGCAAAAAACTTATTTGTCAGAAAATCGCCATTGGTCTTGATGCACTATTGACTGGATCTATAGTTAATACCCAATTCCCAAACTGTTCAACTGTATTGTTTTAACTAGGCAAAAATGTGAGGAAATTAGTAAAATAGACAACACCATATAAAAAAAGAGTAATCAGATAAACACTTTTCAGCTTCGGATTCAGCTGTGTCAATTTTGTTTTATAAAGTCCTGTATGTATACACTTAGCTTAGAAACAGATGTGCAGATTCAGATTTAACCGGATCTCAAAACGGCAATTATCCAGCTGTCACGTGTTTTGGATAGCCAATAAGAAAACTCCAGATAAATTTGAGCTTGTGTTAATGTGGCATTAAGAACCAAGTAAATCGGAACCCACACATCTTTAGCTTATATACAGTATGTGAAATATATTGGAACATAATGCATAAGCCTCACAGGCTTCAAATCAAAGATATTTTTATTCTTCATTATAAACAATTTTTTTCAAGATATATTATGGCAGGCAATAACCAACAGTGAGAAACATAAACAACTCAGTGACATTCCCCAGCTAAGCAAGAATGAGTGAGATGTAATAGGAGGGATGGGTCTATAATGAGGCAACTTGAGGTAACTCTCCCAGGCACCAAGTTTTGAGAGCCACTGAAATGAATGCAATGAATGCACAATATAAAATTTTTGGTGGAAAAAAGATTTCACCAAAAGATTAGTAGTATTCAGTGGTGGCCCTTACCTCTATTTGCAAGGGGGTCTGTACAGAGTTGGTCCTAACCAATATGATGCCCTAGGCAAGATTTTGGCTGGTGCCCCCTAGCACCGCCGCTAGTACAGCCTCTGACCCTGCACCCCTTTCCCAGCACCATCACCCCTCAACCATAGCAGTTCTCATTTTGGTGCTCCTACCCCCTATATTTTAAATAGGAACAGTGCGCACATTCAGCGCACAGCTCAAGAAGAGGTGTGTTCTTGCTGGAAAGGGGCATGGCCACACACTAGTACCCCCAAATCAAATATCACCACATAGTAGTGCAACTTTATTCACATTTTATCGTGCGATAGTGTCCATTATTCACGTTACATCACACAGTAGTACCACTTTACCTTATATACGTTACTCCTCACAGTAGTGCCCCTTATTCACATTACATCACACTGAACTGCTCTTTCTTCATATTAGACCACACAGTAGTGCCCTTTCTATATGCCACACAGTAGAACACCTTATACACATAATGCCACATATAAGTAATGCATTTATACACTTAATACCATGCAGTAATGCCCCTTACACATATGACACACATTATTAATATCCTTATAAACATGATGCGCCTTACACATTATGCCAACCTTTATTAATGCCTGTATACACATAATGTCCTTTACACACATGCCACACATTATTAGTGCATTTATACACATAACGGGCCTAATTCAGACCTGATCGCTAGGTTGCGTTTTCGTACAGCCTGCAATCAGGTCTAAACTGCGCATGCATCACAATGCGCAGGCGTGTCGCATGGGTACAAAGCGGATCACCGCTCAGCGATGGGTTTGTGCGTAGAATCCATGCGCACGGACATTCGCAAGGAGGTTGACAGGAAGAAGCCATTTGTGGGTGTCAACTGACCGTTTTCTGGGAGTGGTTGGAAAAACGCAGGCGTGTCCATGCGTTTGCAGGGAGGGTTTCTGACTTCAGTTCTGGTCCCGGACAGGCTGAAGTGTTCGCTGCGGCTGAGTAAGTCCTGGGCTACTCAGAGACTGCACAAAATCTGTTTGCACAGCTCTGCTACACATGCGTTTGCACACCTGCAAAGCGAAAATACACTCCCCTATGGTTGGTGACTATGCAAATGCAGGAATGAAAAAAAACCCTAGCGAGCGAACAGGTCTGAATTAGGCCATATGTCCCTTACACATATGCCACACATTATTAGTGCACTTATAAACATAATGACACACATAATGTCCCTTACACATATGCCACACATTATTAAGCATTTATACACGACACACATGATGCCCCTTACACATATGCCGAACATGACTGCACAACCAACCCACTCACATACAGTACTCACACAGCTGCTAACACTGTGACCTCTGCCTCTGCTTGGATACAGATGTGTCCTCATATATCTTGCCTCAATACGCCATGCAGCAGGAAATGCCTGGCATGAGTCAGCTGGCAGCTCTGCTAAAGTCAGGTGCCTTTTTTTGATGAAAATGGGTCTTATTTGCATTACTATGATATGCGGCATGCCTATATTCTGTGTGCAACTGTGGCTGTATTTGCATACAAAATGCTACATTACAGTGATTTCCAGGAATACACTGTAACGTAGTATTTCGTATGCAGATACAGCCGCAGTCACACACAGAATATAGGCATGCCGCATATCATTTTAATCAGCAGAAGCTGCTTGTGCCACTAGGCATACCAAATGCCCTAGGCATTTGTATGTTTGCCTATGCATAGGGCCAGCTTTGGGTCTGTAAATGTGCACCTGCTCAAGATCCTGATCCTGGCTTCTAGGAACTTTAAGCCTTGGAGAAAGAGAAAGTACCAGGCAATAAGCTCCTGACAGTTTTCAAACACAGTCTGTAACACGGCAGTTAGGAGCTGATTGGCTGGTAAGTTCTCTCTCTCTACACTTTATTACTCTGCAAGGCTTAATAAATAGACCCTGAATCATCTTCAGGCACTTGGAGCTGGGTAGGGTAGGCAAAATAGCAGAGGAGTGGCTTCCCACTAAAAGTGCCTTTGTTATCAAATTATGGACTGGCAGTCCCCAGTAAATAAATCACTTTTCCTTGGGACTGCCTGTCCACAGTAAGGGAAATGGTTCTAAATTGCACACCCTCCAGTAATGAAAGGTGCTATGCTGCTGAGAATAAAGTAGTATACACAGATAAAGGGGGTGCAGATGCACTAAATGATCATTACAGTATAATGAAATATAATATGTCATAAGAGGTTGTTGGTATATTGTTGTCCAATGATATCGACCTGCACACCAATAGTCCAGGTCACCTCTTGTCGAGTAGGTCCCTAAGACTATGGGGCCTACATCTGGAACGCAGGAAACCCCGTAACATGATCCAGCAAAGGACCCCCCCCCCCCCCCCCAGGGCACCACACTAAAGGATAGTGATAGTAAAGTGATATAAAGTGAAGGTCCCTACTATGAGTTTAAAGGTAGAGAGTATGTGAAAAAAATATGTGCATACATAAATAATAGACAAACATGATATAAAAAGTGACTGTGTATTTAAATGGTGAAGCCCTGAGACAGCCCAGCCAGAACAGGCATGGGGGACCCCACGTCCAAATGCCAACCCCAAATTTTCTGACTGCCTGTCCACCATGTGAGCACCTCCCGCACAGAGCACTTTCAATGGGCAGTCACTGCTACTGCTAGGATGTCACTGCGGGTGCCGTATCTTACTTACGGAGCTGCAGCCATGCAACCCCTAGTTAAAATCTGCCACTGGTACTATTTAATTTGCTGGTATAGCTAATAATGCTTATAAGGTACAGTATAACATTTGTATTTATAGTTTTATGGTAGTTTATATAAGGGATGACAAGGGTGACATTTTATTTAATGTCTTAGGCAGCGGATTAGCTAGATAGATGTTTGCAAACAAAATTGTCATTTGGTTCCAATTCTAAAGGAGACGTTTTGGGGTATTTTTTTTTTTTTAAAGGTTATTATGCAAATGTAATTTTTCGACTGCATCCTCATATAAAACTGTTCTCATTTCCAAAATCACCATGGATGGGAAACTGTTGCGGCTACCAGGGACATGCAGTCAGGGTAGGCATGGGAGGCAGAACCTCACCTGTCATACTCCTGTATACTCCAAAGTTTTGAGTATAAAAATTATTAGAATACAAAGTAGATATTTATAACATAAACATCGTCTTTGTTAGAGATGAGCGGGTTCGGTTCCTTGAGAACCGAACCCCCCCGAACTTCACCTATTTTACACGTGTCCGAGGCAGCCTCGGATCTTCCCGCCTTGCTCGGTTAACCTGAACGAGGCCGAACATCATCATCCCGCTGTCGGATTCTCGCAAGATTCGTTTTCCATATAAAGAACCGCGCGTCGTCGCCATTTTCACTCGTGCATTGGAGATTGAACGAAGAGGACGTGGCTACGTTCTCTCCCTGAAAAGCTCCGTATCTGTGCTCAGTGTGCTGCAAATATCTGTGCTCAGTGTGCTGCAAATATCTGTGCTCTGTGTGCTGCATTGTGGGGACCACCAGTATATAATTATAGTAGTACAGTACAGTAGACCATTGCTGTATCTTGCAGCTCCGTGTCAGACTCCGTTCTAGACAGTATCCTGAGCATCAGTGCTAAATATCTGCTGCACTGTTGTGTGACCAGTATATACTATATATATATATATTATATATAGTAGTACAGTGCAGCATTTTGGTGACCACCAGTATAGTAGTACAGTACAGTACAGTAGTCCATTGCTGTATCTTGCAGCTCCGTGTCACTTCAAGTATCCATATCTGTGCTGCATTGTTGTGAGCAGTATATTAGTAGTACAGTGCAGCATTTTGGTGACCAACAGTTTATAGTTGTACAGTTTAGTAGGCCATTGCTGTATCTTGCAGCTTCGTGTCACTGCAAGTATCCATATCTGTGCTGCATTGTTGTGAGCAGTATATATAGTAGTATAGTGCAGCATTTTGGTGACCAACAGTATATAGTTGTACAGTACAGTAGGCCATTGCTGTATCTTGCAGCTCCATGTCACTGCAAGTATCCATATCTGTGCTGCATTGTTGTGAGCAGTATATATAGTAGTACAGTGCAGCATTTTGGTGACCAACAGTATATAGTTGTACAGTACAGTAGGCCATTGCTGTATATTGCAGCTCCGTGTCACTGCAAGTATCCATATCTATGCTGCATTGTTGTGAGCAGTATATATAGTAGTACAGTGCAGCATTTTGGTGACCAACAGTATATAGTTGTACAGTACAGTAGGCCGTTGCTGTATCTTGCGGCTCTGTGTCACTTCTAGTATCCATATCTGTGCTGCATTGTTGTGACCAGTATATAGTAGTACAGTGCAGCATTGGGGTGACCACCAGTATATAGTAGTACAGTACAGTAGGCCATTGCTGTTTCTTGCTGCTCTGTGTCACTTCAAGTATCCATATCTGTGCTGCATTGTTGTGACCAGTATATAGTAATACAGTGCAACATTGTGGTGACCACCAGTATATAGTTGTACAGTATAGTAGGCCATTGCTGTATCTTGCAGCTCCGTGTCAGACTCAGTTTTATTTTCCGGAGCAGTGCTCAATATCTTTGCTGCATTGTGGGGACCAGTATACTACAGTACAATAGTCCAGTGCTGTTCTCGCTGCTCAGTGTCAGTTCTCCGTAGTATCATCAGTGATCAGTATAATCAGTTCTCAGTATAATCAGTGCGCTGTTAGACGTGCGCCCATTTTCCGCCATTAGTGCATTGGAATTTAGACAATTGATGAAGTTATTGTGTCCCCAGTACAAAATCCCATCTAGATTCCACTTCACTAGGCAGGTGATAGTGAGATTTTACCAATTAATATCAGTGATTTATAATTATTAATTACAGTGATCTTGCCAAATAATTCCTGTGATTTTGTAATTTTCTTCCAGTGATTTGGACCAATAATACCATTGATTAGAACGAATAATTCCTGTGATTTTAGCTTAGCCATCCAGCGACCACAGTGCACCTCTTTTTCTCTTTTCTTTGCATCATGTGCTGTTTGGGGCCAATTTTTCTAAGTGCCATCCTGTCTGACACTGCAGTGCCACTCCTAGATGGGCCAGGTATTTGTACCGCCCACTTGGGTCGCTTAGCTTAGTCATCCAGCGACCTCGGTGCAAATTTTAGAACTAAAAATAATATTGTGAGGTGTTCAGAATAGACTGGAAATGAGTGTAAATTATGGTTATTGAGGTTAATAATACTATAGGATCAAAATTACCCCCAAATTCTATGATTTAAGCTGTTTTTGAGGTATTTTTGAAAAAAAACACCCGAATCCAAAACACACCCGAATCCGACAAAAAATTTTAAGGAAGGTTTTGCCAAAACGCGTCCGAATCCAAAACACGGCCGCGGAACCGAATCCAAAACCAAAACCCGAAAAATTTCCGGTGCACATCTCTAGTTTTTGTATTATTCATATAATCTTTGTGTTATTCTAATAATTTTTATAGTCAAAACTCACCACCAAATCATACATGTGTGTAAATCTGGCTCTGTTACTAGCCAGTGCCTCACGGACGACTACCAGGCACAGGCATAAGTCCTCATGTCATGTCATGTTCAGGTCATGGTCAGAGGTACCAAGGGTGGGGGGGCTGGTACTAATAACCAAGGCCCAGGCTTGCTGGAGGGCCGAGTGAAGGGCCGGGACCACCCTACCCCTTCCTCGCGTGTCAGCTGGCAGCAGCCTCTCCCTACCTCCACAGCCGCCAGCACAAGCTGATGTGTGCTGGACTGCATTGGTCTTGGGAGACTGTTGCGGCAAAGCTACTGCAGTCCTCCTCTATCTGCAGGAGTGGAGTGGGGGGATGCGATTACACTGATCGCACCCAACAAGTTTCTGCCCCTGGCTGAGGGGCAAGTGGCACTTCCCCGTGTGCTGCTTTGTGACCGGTACAGTAAAATGTTTAGTATATTTTTTAAAGGGGGCATGCTTACAGCTCCTGTAATTAGGCTACACTCTCTGAATTACCCAGGCCCAGCCTCCCTCACTAAGCCCCTGATCATGGTAGGGAAAACACGGGGAGAAGAATGAAGGGGATGTTTCAGTGAAAACAGAGCTATTTGGGGTATTCCAAAGCCTCTCTGATCATTTAATCATGTGTCGTGTGACTGTGGTTGTCATGGTGATCACTTAACACTCTAGAAAATATGAGGAAATGTAATTAATAGCACTCTGAATAAGAAATACCAGTGGGAGAAATGACAAATATCAAATTTCTCCTTATACAGTATAATCTGTCACAGTGATTGCCCATTTTCCTATGAGATCACTATTTAACGACACTGTATCATGCATCAAGAGTATGTCATAGGGATCAGTGAAACTGTCTTTTTCGCTCTGGTTAATATGTTTAGCCTTCTCTGTACTTATATAAATTGTTATGGAGACCCTTGCAATACAGAGACAGATGAATAATGTGATTAGCCCAATGAGGGAAATACAACTCTTCATTTATGGCAGACAAAAATGGTTACATTCCTCAAAAAGTGCTATTTGTTTACTGTCCTTGGCTTTCTACTAAGATACAGTAGTTCTCTTAATATTGAAAAGAAATCTTAAACCACTTTACACATATTCCCTGTTGGTCTTGACAAATAGCTCTGCAGTACTAATGTCTATGGGCAAGTATTAATCTTTCTGCAGAGAGCTAGGGGACGGTCTATTCAATTCTAGTCTGTACTGCCGTCTAGTCGGAAAGACAGCAGTTTCCGACTTTTTTAAGTCAAATCATAATTCAACCTATTCAATGGGGCTGCCGTTTTCCGACATGACAGAAAACATGTGGATTGGCGGATTAGCCGCGGATCCACATTTTGTCGGATTTGCGGCCAAATCAGACAGGTTTTAGTCCTGTTTTCGACAATGTACACTCCTCCTCACTACTATGGCCCTCCACATCCTCTCCACCCCAGGGCCAACTTAATGTATGGACACATTGGGCAGCTACCCAGGGCCGTACAATTCTAGGGGCATTCAAGCATTGGCGGGCTGAGCCATGAGTCATATGCACCCTGGGCGGTCCGTCGCCATTTTTTTCTCAGAGCTGCTGTGTGTGACACACCTGCATTATCTGGACCATGCTCACTAAATTTCGTGTCCCCCTGATGGCCCACCATACCGCCGCATCCTCCTGGGATGTGGCCGAATGGTGAAGGTTGGCACATGCGTACTGTGGCCAGTGCGCATGCAAAAACCCGATAGATATGGCCACTGCATACAGACACGTGGCTGTGTCTGGGTCTGAATAAGACCCATAGTGCAGCATTCCAAGCCTGCAGCCACACAGTGAATGGCTGTCAGCATGCTGATTGGTGGATAGCTGGAAATATCCACCACAGCCATTCACTGTATGGAAGCATGTGGAGAGACAATGCAGGACATCAGGAGGGGCATGTTATGATTTTTATTTAATTTATTCCAGTGAATGGGTGGGTAGGGTCCCCAGTCAGGGCTGGATTACGGCTGGTTTGGGGCCCAGGGCAACAAAGGTGTGGGGGCCACCACTACAGAAACTGCTGCCAAAGTCTCCCCCCCCCCCTCCCCGCAACAGACACACAGTACCTGGACGTCACAGAGCAGCAGCATGACCAAGGACAGAGTGCCAGAGCAGCAGATGCCATCGGCTCACAGTGTCTTGCGGGAATTCCCTTCACTATCCTACAAGACTGACTGTACATGGACGAGCTCCTCAGCGGCCACCTTTAATGAACCGCTGAGCTGCCAGAGGGGGACTGCTCTGATTGAAAAAGTAGAGAGTGGGGGGCGCTAATGTGCAGAGGCCCGAGGATGGCTTCCCCTGTCGCCTCTCCCTTAATCCGGCCTCCAGTGTATTGCTTTGCCCAGGGCCTACAGTGCTGTTAAGACGGCCCTGGCCCACCCCCACTATGGGTCCACACAGCAGTGTGCTCCGGGGAATGAGATGTATGATAGAAGGTGAATATTAAATTAAAATTATTGCTGTATATTACAGTTAAGTGAATAGTTTAATTATACCTGGTACTGTTTATAGTGCCACATAATTGAGAGACAACTATTTTATAACGTTTTCTTGCAGTGGAAAAGAGACAACTTAAACAACCTTAAAATATACATAGAAAAAATAAATCTATCATCTATATTGCCACATGCAAGAATAGCAGCAGCCTCTGTACTACTTACACACTGGGATAGGACTCGTGTATCTCTCTGTCCAGTCCCAAATTATTTAATCAGATACCAGGTTACACAGAATTCAGACACATCAATCTAGCCTGATGTGTATGGGTGTGGGGGGAAACTGGGATCCCTGTGTCACCTCAGGGCCGATTCTGGGGCTCTGTGTGCCCCGGGCGGCAATATGGGGGCGTTGCTTCATACAGGGGGCGTGGTCATTTACGCCCACTGTACAGACTGAAAGATGTGCGGTGCGCGATGACGTCATCGCGCACCCCACAGTAAAGGACCTCTCCACGAAGGGAAACTAGACGCGTACGCGTCTAGTTTTCCTTCACAGCGGCAGCGGGGGGCACAGCAGCAGCGGATCTTGCCCTGGTGCGGCGCCCTCCAGAGTCCTGCTTGCCCGTGGCAAGATCCGCTACTGTGTCACCTACAGCTCTCTTCTCCCTTCTATCGCTCCTTTGGTCAAGAAGCTCCATTGGTAGCTCATGAGACATGATACCTCTGTCTCTTTGCCTGCATTGCACACTGTCCTGATTGCATTCCTGCTGTCTGGTTCTTCCTTCTGCTGCTACACAAGAGGGAGAGATGGTAATGTCAGTGTGCTTCAAATAGGTGGGCCCCTTGACTGAGGGGGCCCCGGGGTACAGTGTCCCCTGCATCCTTCCTTAACCCACACCAGGGCTGCTGCATTAGTGTAAAATCTCAGTGTTGGCTGCATTAGCGTCCACCTCTGAATCAGACCCTCACCTCTTGTCTAGGAAGTGTAAAGACATATTTTATGATATGAGAGTGTTTCATAAACATCATAAACATTTTTCCTATACATGTACTGTAAGTGTCATGATGCTCTACTTTCAGGAAAAAGAACCACTTGGCTGAAGTAGCTTACAGAGGCACTATGGGCTGGAGAATGTAGAATTGTTAAGAGTGAAGCCAAAGTGCAAAAATAGGCAAACAAAACAGACTCTTGAAGGACCAGCAGATAAAGTGCCAACTTTGCTCGTGCAAGGATTGGTTGGAGAGGACCTTATAAATACTATATTGATTATACTAGTTGATAAGGATGTGTGCTGGCCCAAATCATGGGTTTTGGATCTGTATCTCCTTCATGTTTCGGATCTGTCTTGATTTTCCCTCAACCGCCCTTGTGGGTTTTGGATCTGTATTTTTTTTTTTTTTTTTCAGAATTAAAAAAAAAACCCAGCTAAAATCACAGAATTTTGGCCTATTCTTGTTCCTACAATATTATTAACCTCAATGACATTCATTTCCAGTCAATTTTTATCACCACACAGCTCATAATATTGTTTTCATCCATTTTAGGCCAAGGCTGCATCAAGCTGGCTGGTTACTAACCAACAGAGTAGTGGCACAAACATATGGCAGTTTATAGCACATCTATGAAACATTGCCACAGAAGTGCATAAATGAAGTGGTGCAAGATGGAATTGTCCTTGGGTCCTCCCTCCCTTATTTTGGATATTAAAAAGGACATGCACAGTGTACCAAACCAAGCACTTCAGTGAAGGTACTGACACTTTATGGCTGAGGTGCTTGCATTGTTTGGGTCCCCACAAAACAATTTTTTGGAATGACTACCACTGATCACTAATGAGGAGGTTGATGATGGGCGGTCTTCAGTATGCCGACTGACGGGATCCCGTCGCCGGAATCCCGACAGCCGGCATACCGACACTTATTCTCCCTCGTGGGGGTCCATGACTCCCCTGGAGGGAGAATAAAATAGCATGGCACCGTGCCCGCAGCATGGTTAGTGCAGCAAGCCCGCAAGGGGCTCATTTGCGCTCGCCACACTGTCGGTAAGCCGGCGGTCGGGCTCCCGGCGCCGGTATGCTGGTCGCCGGGAGCCCGACCGCCGGCATACCATACTGAACCCGTTGATGATGAGGGGTTAATACCATTATAATATTTTAAAATAAATTTCATGAATTCACGGCAAATGACATAACATGGAGGAGGTGCCAAGATGGGTAATATCCCTGCCTCTACTAACTTTGGCCTCACAAATGGAGCAGATGCCTTCACAAACATTGTCAGGCTTTGTGGAAAAATAATTTCACATGCAAGAGGTGGCTTTTTTGGTCTTATGCCCAGGCATCACAATGGCTTTCTTTTTATCATGGGCAAGAACTGCAGCCACTGGAGGATGACTGACACACACAAAATCATCAACATCCTCCTCAATGTTAGATAGTAGTAATATACACATATCCCCCTCCTCCTAGTCCACTTCCACACATCAATCCTCAATTTATATTATGCCCTCATCACCATCTTTACGTGTACTGCGCCCCA
Source organism: Pseudophryne corroboree (assembly GCF_028390025.1). NCBI lineage: Eukaryota > Metazoa > Chordata > Amphibia > Anura > Myobatrachidae > Pseudophryne > Pseudophryne corroboree. The sequence goes on from NC_086447.1 coordinate 343,663,706, forward strand.
CATGTGCAGATGGTGCAGAAATGGTGGAAAGAGGTGAAAGAGGCTTCGCTAAGAGGACATTGTGAGAAATGTCAGAATCACACATAGCTAACGTGGATATCCCTATGTTCCTCAGGAATGTGTAATGGTTCTGAATGCACAGTTTGTTCTACTGCCTTAGTGGTTTTCATTTTTTTACACCTCTTCTAGACTCTGAGTGAAAAGTTACTGTATCGTCATGAGAAGCAGAAGAAGATGCCTCACTGACAGTTGCAGAACAACAAGTTATAAATAAAGGCGAAGGCCTGAGTCTTTCCTTGCCGCTGTGTGTGGTTAATGGCATATTGCCAATTTTATGTTTCTCTGCAGCTAACAAGGAAACCGAACCCCCCCGAACTTCACCCATTTTACACGGGTCCGAGGCATACTCGGATTCTCCCGTATGGCTCGGTTAACCCGAGCGCGCCCGAATGTCATCATCCCGCTGTCGGATTCTCGCGAGATTCGGATTCTATATAAGGAACCGCGCGTCGCCACCATTTTCACTCGTGCATTGGAAATGTTAGGGAGAGGACGTGGCTGGCGTACTCTCCGTTTATTAATGTTGCTGCAAATATTTGTGCTTATTGCTTAATTGTGGGGACTGGGGAGCAGCTGTATTATATATAGGAGGAGTACAGTGCAGAGTTTTGCTGATCAGTGACCACCAGTTTTATCCGTTCTCTGCCTGAAAAACGCTCCATATCTGTGCTCAGTGTGCTGCATATATCTGTGCTCACACTGCTTTATTGTGGGGACTGGGGACCAGCAGTATTATATAGGAGGAGTACAGTGCAGAGTTTTGCTGACCAGTGACCACCAGTATTATACGTTGTCTGCCTGAAAAACGCTCCATATCTGTGCTCAGTGTGCTGCATATATCTGTGCTCACACTGCTTTATTGTGGGGACTGGGGACCAGCAGTATTATATAGGAGGAGTACAGTGCAGAGTTTTGCTGACCAGTGACCACCAGTATTATACGTTGTCTGCCTGAAAAATGCTCCATTTCTGTGCTCAGTGTGCTGCATATATCTGTGCTCAAGCTGCTTTATTGTGGGGACTGGGCACCAGCAGTATTATATAGGAGGAGTACAGTGCAGAGTTTTGCTGACAGTGACCACCAGTATATATAGCAGTACGGTACGGAAGGCCACTGCTCTACCTACCTCTGTGTCGTCAAGTAAAATATCCATCTAGATTCTATACCTGTGGTGCATTTTAGTTTTGCAGTTTGCTGACAGTGACCACCAGTATATATAGCAGTACGGTACGGAAGGCCACTGCTCTACCTACCTCTGTGTCGTCAAGTATACTATCCATCTAGATTCTATACCTGTGGTGCATTTAAGTTTTGCAGTTTGCTGACAGTGACCACCAGTATATATAGCAGTACGGTAAGGAAGGCCACTTCTCTACCTACCTCTGTGTCATCAAGTATACTATCCATCTAGATTCTATACCTGTGGTGCATTTTAGTTTTGCAGTTTGCTGACAGTGACCACCAGTATATATAGCAGTACGGTACGGAAGGCCACTGCTCTACCTACCTCTGTGTCGTCAAGTATACTATCCATCTAGATTCTATACCTGTGGTGCATTTTAGTTTTGCAGTTTGCTGACAGTGACCACCAGTATATATAGCAGTACGGTACGGAAGGCCACTGCTCTACCTACCTCTGTGTCGTCAAGTATACTATCCATCTAGATTCTATACCTGTGGTGCATTTAAGTTTTGCAGTTTGCTGACAGTGACCACCAGTATATATAGCAGTACAGTACGGAAGGCCACTGCTCTGCCTACCACTGTGTCGTCAAGTATACTATCCATCCATACCTGTGGTGCATTTCAGTTGTGCGCAGTATATATAGTAGTAGGCCATTGCTATTGATACTGGCATATAATTCCACACATAAAAAAATGGAGATAAAAAATGTAGAGGTTAAAATAGGGAAAGATCAAGATCCACTTCCACCTCGTGCTGAAGCTGCTGCCACTAGTCATGGCCGAGACGATGAAATGCCATCAACGTCATCTGCCAAGGCCGATGCCCAATGTCATAGTAGAGAGCATGTAAAATCCAAAAAACAAAAGTTCAGTTAAATGACCCAAAAATCAAAATTAAAAGCATCTGATGAGAAGCGTAAACTTGCCAATATGCCATTTACGACACGGAGTGGCAAGGAACGGCTGAGGCCTTGGCCTATGTTCATGGCTAGTGGTTCAGATTCACATGAGGATGGAAGCACTCATCCTCTCGCTAGAAAACTGCAGTGCCACTCCTAGATGGGCCAGGTGTTTGTGTCGGACACTCGGGTCGCTTAGCTTAGTCACACAGCTACCTCATTGCACCTCTTTTTTTCTTTGCATCGTGTGCTCTTTGGGGACTATTTTTTAAATCTGCCATCCTGTCTGACACTGCAGTGCCACTCCTAGATGGGCCAGGTGTTTGTGTCAGCCACTTGTGTCGCTTAGCTTAGTCACACAGCTACCTCATTGCACCTCTTTTTTTCTTTGCATCATGTGCTGTTTGGGGACTATTTTTTAAATCTGCCATCCTATCTGACACTGCAGTGCCACTCCTAGATGGGCCAGGTGTTTGTGTCGGCCACTTGTGTCGCTTAGCTTAGTCACACAGCGACCTTGGTGCGCCTCTTTTTTTCTTTGCATCATGTGCTGTTTGGGGACAATTTTTTTGAAGTGCCATCCTGTCTGACTCTGCAGTGCCACTCCTAGATGGGCCAGGTGTTTGTGTCGGCCACTTGTGTCGCTTAGCTTAGCCATCCAGCGAATTTTAGGACTAAAAATAATATTGTGAGGTGTGAGGTGTTCAGAATAGACTGAAAATGAGTGTAAATTATGGTTATTGAGGTTAATAATACTATGGGATCAAAATGACCCCCAAATTCTATGATTTAAGCTGTTTTTGAGGGTTTTTTGTAAAAAAAAACACCCAAATCCAAAACACACCCGAATCCGACAAAAAAATTTCAGGGAGGTTTTGGCAAAACGCGTCCGAATCCAATACACGGCCGCGGAACCGAATCCAAAACCAAAACACAAAACCCGAAAAATTTCCGGTGCACATCTCTACCGAAAACCAGACCCGGTCATCTCTACTAATTGACTTGTCCCTTAGCTAAGTTATTATTGCAGTAGGTGAAAGGAACAGTTGTCAGTGTTGATGGTGACCATCTATTGTCTGCAGCTAGTACTGCGGTATATTCTCAGTGTAAGACAAAAAAAATAAAAACTTGCTTTCCCTCCATGACATTCAGAGCCATACTGCCCATCTGGCAATTGCCAGAAGGGCTGACGGGCTGTTGGGCCGGTCCGGCCACACAGAAAGCCAGAATTGATGTGTGCAGCGCAACCTTCTGGCTCTCTTTTTGCTCACCCGCCTGTCTCTTAATGAAAGATGAACGTAGCCATGCCCCAGTAGCGTGCACGTGCCCCACTGTAACGTGTGCGGCACACACGCACATACATTAAAATACCAGGGCTGAAAAGCAGCCCCAGTCCATCACTGATGACCTGGTACATTGCGGGTCATTCCGACCCGTTCGTACGCTGCTGGTTGTTGCAGCGGTGCGAACGGGTCGGGACTGTAGCTGCGTGGCGCTCTCAATGTGCATGCAAGTCATTGCCCAGTGACAGCCATCGCCGGGCAAGGACCAGAAGAAAGAACAAAGCGATCGCAAGAAGATTAACAGTGGGGAGGCATTCTGGGGCGGATACTCACCAGTTTCGGGGAGTGGTGAGTCCAACGCAGGCGTGTCCAGATATTTGGAGGGCGAATGTCTGACATCAATCCCGAGACCTGCATCACTGGATCGATCGCACAGGGTAAGTAACTCTTACCCTGGTCTTGTTTTACAGGAATCTTTTTTTGCATAGCAGGGCTGCACAAGTGATCGCAGCCCTGCACTGCAGAAATACACTCCCCCATAGGTGGCATCTAGTTGATTGCACGGCCAGCAAAAAGTTGCTACATGAGATCAACTCGGAATGACCCCCATTGAGCCTGTGGTGCAGAAGAAAATTACAAGACTTTAGACTGATCAGATATTCATGAGAGTGACTGCTCATCATCAGGACAATATTGTAACAATATCAGTTTAGTGGGCCTTGGGCTGTGTGTCATTAATACATACCTCCCAACCAGAGCCGGCCCTAACCAATATGATGCTCTAGGCAAGATTTTCGCTGGTGCCCCCTATCACCACCTCTGACCCTGCACCCTTTCCGAACACATCACCCCTCACCCATAGCAGTTCTCATTTTTGATGCTCCTACCCCTATATTTTAAATAGTAACAGTGCACACATTCGGCGCTCAGCCCAAAAAGGGGCATGTTCTTGCTGGGCATAGCCACACAATAGTACCACAATTCAAATTACGCAACAGTAGTGCAACTCTAGTCATATTTTATTCATGTTAAATCACACAGTAGTACCACTTTACCTTATATATGTTACTCCTCACAGTAGTGCTCCTTATTCACATTACATCACACAGTATTGCTCCTTATTCACATTACAACACACCATATTGCTCTTTATTCAAATTAGACCACACAGTTGTGCCCTTTTTATACGTTACACCACACACTAGAGTACCGTATACACAAAATGCCACACATTAGTAATGCCTTTATACACACAATCAAACACAGTAATGCCCCTTACACATACGACACACATTTTTTATGTCCTTATAAGCATACACTGTGGCTGTAGCTGCACATGTAATGCTACATTACAGTTATTTTAGGAATAAACTCTAACATAACATTTGCCTAGTTTGCCTATGCCTAGGGCTGGCTCTGCTCCCAACTTTTCTCCAAAGAGGGACACACGCGCTCCCGAAAAGGGGACATTGTTTTGGGAAAAGGAGCATGGCCTCGCAATATTGACACGATTGTAAGCCATGCCCCTCGTCCGTCACTGAAGAGGGCATGCCCAGCACTCTGTGAGCTGCTGGTATGCCCTCTCTCCCTCTGTCACTCGTGAATAGATGCAGTGCGCATGCGCACAGCATCTATTCACCGCTGCTCTGCAAAGAGCAGCAGTGACAGTGGCCTCCCAACTGCACCCCCCCACCACCACCACCACTGCGGGACACTGCGGCCCACAGGTGGGACAGCGGGACAGTCCCAAAAAAATGGAACTGTCCTGCGAAAATCTGGACAATTGGGAGGTATGTTAATACATATGTTTATGGTCAGGTCTGGCATCAGGAATCATGGGGCCCAGTACAAGTGGATAATGCAGGAACCCCCTTTAAAAAAATACAAGCACCTGTTCCTGAAGGCGACCCGAGAAAGGGAGGGCTAGGAGTGTCGGATTGGGGCATGAAGGGCCCACCGGGGGAATGCTGTTGTAGAGGCCCAAAGTGTGTGGCCAGGCTCCACTGGGGCGTGGCCAGCCACCACAGAGGCCTGGCTAACCATTAAAGAGTAAATTTTCTGTGCCCAATGGTAAATATATAATAAACCCCATTCTTGTGAAGTACAATGTAACATATGTATAATAGAGATGTGCACTTGAAATTTTTCGGGTTTTGTGTTTTGGTTTTGGGTTCGACCGCGTTTTGGCAAAACCTCACCGAATTTTTTTTGTCGGATTCGGGTGTGTTTTGGATTCGGGTGTTTTTTTCAAAAAACACTAAAAAACAGCTTAAATCATAGAATTTGGGGGTTATTTTGATCCCAAAGTATTATTAACCTCAAAATCCATAATTTCCACTCATTTTCAGTCTATTCTGAATACCTCACACCTCACAATATTATTTTTAGTCCTAAAATTTGCACCGAGGTCGCTGGATGACTAAGCTAAGCGACCCTAGTGGCCGACACAAACACCGGGCCCATCTAGGAGTGGCACTGCAGTGTCACGCAGGATGGCCCTTCCAAAAAACACTCCCCAAACAGCACATGACGCAAAGAAAAAAAGAGGCGCAATGAGGTAGCTGTGTGAGTAAGATAAGCGACCCTAGTGGCCGACACAAACACCGGGCCCATCTAGGAGTGGCACTGCAGTGTCACGCAGGATGGCCCTTCCAAAAAACACTCCCCAAACAGCACATGACGCAAAGAAAAAAAGAGGCGCAATGAGGTAGCTGTGTGAGTAAGCTAAGCGACCCTAGTGGCCGACACAAACACCTGGCCCATCTAGGAGTGGCACTGCAGTGTCACGCAGGATGGCCCTTCCAAAAAACACTCCCCAAACAGCACATGACGCAAAGAAAAAAAGAGGCGCAATGAGGTAGCTGTGTGAGTAAGCTAAGCGACCCTAGTGGCCGACACAAACACCTGGCCCATCTAGGAGTGGCACTGCAGTGTCACGCAGGATGGCCCTTCCAAAAAACACTCCCCAAACAGCACATGACGCAAAGAAGAAAAAAAGAGGCGCAATGAGGTAGTTGTGTGAGTAAGATAAGCGAACCTAGTGGCCGACACAAACACCGGGCCCATCTAGGAGTGGCACTGCAGTGTCACGCAGGATGGCCCTTCCAAAAAACACTCCCCAAACAGCACATGACGCAAAGAAGAAAAAAAGAGGCGCAATGAGGTAGCTGTGTGAGTAAGATAAGCGACCCTAGTGGCCGACACAAACACCGGGCCCATCTAGGAGTGGCACTGCAGTGTCACGCAGGATGGCCCTTCCAAAAAACACTCCCCAAACAGCACATGACGCAAAGAAGAAAAAAAGAGGCGCAATGAGGTAGCTGTGTGAGTAAGCTAAGCGACCCTAGTGGCCGACACAAACACCTGGCCCATCTAGGAGTGGCACTGCAGTGTCACGCAGGATGGCCCTTCCAAAAAACACTCCCCAAACAGCACATGACGCAAAGAAGAAAAAAAGAGGCACAATGAGGTAGCTGTGTGAGTAAGATAAGCGACCCTAGTGGCCGACACAAACACCGGGCCCATCTAGGAGTGGCACTGCAGTGTCACGCAGGATGGCCCTTCCAAAAAACACTCCCCAAACAGCACATGACGCAAATAAAAATGAAAGAAAAAAGAGGTGCAAGATGGAATTGTCCTTGGGCCCTCCCACCGGGCCCTCCCACCCACCCTTATGTTGTATAAACAGGACATGCACACTTTAACCAACCCATCATTTCAGTGACAGGGTCTGCCACACGACTGTGACTGAAATGACGGGTTGGTTTGGACCCCCACCGAAAAAGAAGCAATTAATCTCTCCTTGCACAAACTGGCTCTACAGAGGCAAGATGTCCACCTCATCATCATCCTCCGATATATCACCGTGTACATCCCGCTCCTCACAGATTATCAATTCGTCCCCACTGGAATCCACCATCTCAGCTCCCTGTGTACTTTGTGGAGGCAATTGCTGCTGGTCAATGTCTCCACGGAGGAATTGATTATAATTCATTTTAATGAACATCATCTTCTCCACATTTTCTGGAAGTAACCTCGTACGCCGATTGCTGACAAGGTGAGCGGCGGCACTAAACACTCTTTCGGAGTACACACTTGTGGGAGGGCAACTTAGGTAGAATAAAGCCAGTTTGTGCAAGGGCCTCCAAATTGCCTCTTTTTCCTGCCAGTATAAGTACGGACTGTCTGACGTGCCTACTTGGATGCGGTCACTCATATAATCCTCCACCATTCTTTCAATGGTATACCAAAAAGAAGAAAGAATTGGTCTTAAATGGCGCACAAAAATGATTAAACAATTACCTAAAATATAACTTTTATTCTAGTTTATTTAAAAGACCTGTAACTGTGAAATATTAAAACCAACATATAATAACAAGACAAAGTGTATTCATTAAAAACACACGCTGCACTCAGAGTGTCATGCACTGCTCTTCTATTTACTTAATGGGTACAATGACCTCTATAAATTTTGTGTGTATTGTCTGATACTGTGTGAATAAAGATTTGTATCAGTATCCGTATTGCAATCTGTCTCTGTTTTGTATCAGTTACCAGACTCTCCAGTATATTGTGAGATATTATGTCACTTATGAGATTTTCAGTGTGTCTATGTTAATACACTTAATTACTCTAGGATTTTAATAGCAGCTGGCTGGTGAACCCCTATCTCATATATCAACAGGTTTTACTCTGCAGGGTGCATATGTATAGTTATAGTTTCCGAAGGTTTACTGTTTATTTCTTATTCCTTAATATCACCCTAAGTGATCAATTAAGATTCCATATTATTAACTAGTGCTCTCAATCCTTGTAGTCAGCACTGTCAATGTAAAAGAGAGATGCTGTGTCTCACTGTTGGTACATTCCACCTTTTATTACAGTGATCATAGCTTAGAATCTCAAATTAGATGGTATCCACTTAATATAAGTGTGTTATTCTTTGAGGTACTAATTGTATCTCTTTATACTACACCCATTTATTGCAGAGAAATGATGATTTATTATGAGAAATTTATTCAAGGGGATCCACTGCTCTATATATGCAGCTTTAAATTAGAGTGAGTGAGTTGAAACATTAAATTGTTTCCAAAATAATCCACACATTTAATTCTCTCTGGAGACTTGGTTATTTTAGTAACAGATTTGTTGCAATTTTTTCTGTGTAGAGTCTGCGGGTTAATAGGTACATATGATGGTTATTAAGTATCAACCTCCTGCCATTCCACCTCTGATTATTACACAATTGTTTACAATGTATTCAGAGCAGCTGCGTGCCACTGAATATTAGGTGAGGGCAGTAATGGTTTCCTATTCAGTAACAGACAATTCCAGCTTTTTACTCCTATATGATAGTGTCTTATGATATTATATTCAATCCACTATGAGCTACTGCTAATGGCTAGATACTTGATATGTTTGTTAGAGGGCAGGTGTTTAGTTACCATATGTTAATTATATTGCCATTTATAATATATCCCCCACACATGCATAGGATTGATTACTAAATAGAGTCTGCATCATTCAGCCGATTAACTGGAGAGAGCCATGGTTTCATACCCTACCATATTATATTTGCTATAGGATTGTATGATATACCACAGGCACCTCTGTATATGCAGTCTATACAGGAGTATGTTAGACAATATGTTTCTCTTTTAGTATTGAGATTTCTAAGTAGCTGGTTACTTGTGCTGCTAGCTATTTGGCTCGCCACCCCTCTACATTAGAAGTGCATTTATGATCACAATCACACTCGGACAAATACACATATAATTAGCATGCATGCATTATTTCCACTCTAGTGCAGCGTGAACCGCCGATGCGCGTTTCACAGACTGTTTTTTCAGGGCTAACCCGAATGTCTCCGGTAACCGGATTATCACAGTACCGCCGCGCCAATCACGGCCCGAATTCAGGGTCATGTGATTTATTTATCCAATCGCGGCGCGGCTCCTGTGTGTAGAGACTCAGACATAATGTATCTGGTCACACGGTGTCCCTGGACCAATCATGGGACCTTAAATACTATTTGCTAGGGGGAAAGACATTGTTAGAATTGTGTCTCCTGCTGTGGGTTCCCGATCACGTGACTCGCTTTTACACTCGCGGTAGAGTTCCTATGTATAGGGATTTAGATGGAGTCTATCCTATCACATGATATCTCCGGACCAATCTTAAAGCTTAGGCATTATTCACTAGGAGTAAATACAATGTTGTAAATGTGTCTCCTAGTGTGTGTTCCGTTTTTCCCCCCCCCGTGATTGGCGCGGCGGTACTGTGATAATCCGGTTACCGGAGACATTCGGGTTAGCCCTGAAAAAAACAGTCTGTGAAACGCGCGTCGGCGGTTCACGCTGCACTAGAGTGGAAATAATGCATGCATGCTAATTATATGTGTATTTGTCCGAGTGTGATTGTGATCATAAATGCACTTCTAATGTAGAGGGGTGGCGAGCCAAATAGCTAGCAGCACAAGTAACCAGCTACTTAGAAATCTCAATACTAAAAGAGAAACATATTGTCTAACATACTCCTGTATAGACTGCATATACAGAGGTGCCTGTGGTATATCATACAATCCTATAGCAAATATAATATGGTAGGGTATGAAACCATGGCTCTCTCCAGTTAATCGGCTGAATGATGCAGACTCTATTTAGTAATCAGTCCTATGCATGTGTGGGGGATATATTATAAATGGCAATATAATTAACATATGGTAACTAAACACCTGCCCTCTAACAAACATATCAAGTATCTAGCCATTAGCAGTAGCTCATAGTGGATTGAATATAATATCATAAGACACTATCATATAGGAGTAAAAAGCTGGAATTGTCTGTTACTGAATAGGAAACCATTACTGCCCTCACCTAATATTCAGTGGCACGCAGCTGCTCTGAATACATTGTAAACAATTGTGTAATAATCAGAGGTGGAATGGCAGGAGGTTGATACTTAATAACCATCATATGTACCTATTAACCCGCAGACTCTACACAGAAAAAATTGCAACAAATCTGTTACTAAAATAACCAAGTCTCCAGAGAGAATTAAATGTGTGGATTATTTTGGAAACAATTTAATGTTTCAACTCACTCACTCTAATTTAAAGCTGCATATATAGAGCAGTGGATCCCCTTGAATAAATTTCTCATAATAAATCATCATTTCTCTGCAATAAATGGGTGTAGTATAAAGAGATACAATTAGTACCTCAAAGAATAACACACTTATATTAAGTGGATACCATCTAATTTGAGATTCTAAGCTATGATCACTGTAATAAAAGGTGGAATGTACCAACAGTGAGACACAGCATCTCTCTTTTACATTGACAGTGCTGACTACAAGGATTGAGAGCACTAGTTAATAATATGGAATCTTAATTGATCACTTAGGGTGATATTAAGGAATAAGAAATAAACAGTAAACCTTCGGAAACTATAACTATACATATGCACCCTGCAGAGTAAAACCTGTTGATATATGAGATAGGGGTTCACCAGCCAGCAGCTATTAAAATCCTAGAGTAATTAAGTGTATTAACATAGACACACTGAAAATCTCATAAGTGACATAATATCTCACAATATACTGGAGAGTCTGGTAACTGATACAAAACAGAGACAGATTGCAATACGGATACTGATACAAATCTTTATTCACACAGTATCAGACAATACACACAAAATTTATAGAGGTCATTGTACCCATTAAGTAAATAGAAGAGCAGTGCATGACACTCCGAGTGCAGCGTGTGTTTTTAATGAATACACTTTGTCTTGTTATTATATGTTGGTTTTAATATTTCACAGTTACAGGTCTTTTAAATAAACTAGAATAAAAGTTATATTTTAGGTAATTGTTTAATCATTTTTGTGCGCCATTTAAGACCAATTCTTTCTTCTTTTTGGTATACAAGTTCTCTAAAGTTGGTAACACTACGGTGTGTGGCAGCACCCCCATAATTAATTCAAATCTATGAAATAGAAAATAATATGGGGTTTGTAGAAAAACAATATACAGTATAGTACTGGTGCAGTAGCTTTTCCACTTCCCTTTTTCCCTAGAATAGTGACAGTACTCAGCTGATTCCTCAGCAATTCTTCGGCTACTAGCACAGTGAATACAGATACATTAAGGTATAGAAATTCAAAATTAATAAAAATTTTCATTTTTAGTCAACTGTACACTCCAGAATGTCATCCTTTAACCTTGCAAAAGAGCTGGACGACAGACGGGAAAGATTAAAGAATAGCTTAGATGCACCCTTTGGAAACGAGTTGAATAACCCAGGCTCACTCAATAGAGATTGGTCGGATGACCTTTTCTCGTTAAAACAATTATTGATTAAACAAGGGAAAACATGGTGGAATAGACTTACATTTGACAGCTATATCAAACATGAAATAACACCAAGAGGTTTGAGACCACGAATATTTCCGACATTCGAACTGGCCAACAGTGATCTTAAAAAAGAATGGGAAAAAGTGTTGACACAATGTTCAAAAGATCTTATAAAGATCCTAATTAAACACGATGAAATACTATTAACACAATATGCACACGAGATCTCCGTACTGGGAGAGAAATTGAAGCAGTTTGAGACCATTGATAAGTTTCAACAAACATACAACAAATATAAGAAAGAAGTAGAGGATGTGGAGCAGGAAATTATAGAGAGAAAGAAGAGGAAACTTTATAGGGATAAAAATGATTTTGCACAAGATAGAGTTTACAAATGGAAGACCTACCCACAACGGACGAGGAAAACTAATACCATGAACTATACAACTTCGGATGTTGAATCATCCGAAGGAGAGGAACTCCCCAATAGGAACAGACCCCACAGTAGGGATTTTTTAGAACAAAGCCTGAAGGGGACAAAAGACCATACCAGTATGGAAGAATTAAGATCAGGAGGGGGAAGGGGGGCGAGAAGAAAAAGAGACGACAGAGATTGGAGAGAGGAGCCTCGAGAACAGAGGAGAAGGAGATAAGTGGGGATGACACAATGAGAATTATCAATCTCACGGATAAGATATTAACTGAAAATCAAAACCAACTATTAAGTAAAGGATTGTCTTTTTCCCCTACATATCAACCAGATAGATTGGAGTGTGAAAAGGACTTACAGCTGTTCGTGAGAAAGATACTCCTGAAGAAACATTTCCAAACTCAGCAACAAATACGAGAAGAAACAACCAATATAGAGAGCATCCTCTCATCACAGACACCAACACTGTCGCTAACAGCAGAAGATCAAACAGCCCTGAATATCCTGGAAGAACTGGAAACAGGGAATGAAGCTTTTCCCAACCCTTCCCCTTTTGACCCTCTCAAAATTAAAACCAAATCTTCTTTTTTCCCAGAATTTAAGGTATCTCCACCAGTGAAAGTGTTTTATGATCTTGTATCTCGTGATTTAGATCGTATGTTTGCACAGGAACGTTGTATACAATCCCATACGGATAACCGAACGGAAGGGGAAAGGGAGGCACTATATGAAATCAAACAATGGCAGGATACTGTTATAAAACCCTCGGATAAAGGGGGAAATATAGTGCTATGGCCTAGACCAATGTATATAACAGAGTTGAGGAAACAATTGAGTGATCAAAAATGCTACAAAGCATTAATTTTCAATCCCACATGTAACTTCCTCTGTCAATACAATACCATCATCTCAAGAGCATATCAGAATGGGATTATAAGGAAAAGAGATCTAGATTTCCTTAAAACAGATAACCCAAAAGTTGCCACACTGTACCTACTGCCAAAAGTGCACAAAAATGAAAAAACGCCTCCCGGAAGACCAATTGTCTCAGGGGTGGGAAGTTTGACAGAAAAGGCCAGCATTTATGTCGATCAACATCTCAGACATTACGTGCTGGCCCTGCCTTCCTACACCAGGGACACCATGGACGTGTTAAATAAATTACAGGATATGACAGTAAACCAGGGAACATGGTTAGCCACTTATGATATTGAAAGCTTATATACCAGCATCAATCATAAGAAGGGAGTGGCTGCCATTAAATACTTCCTGAACATGGGGATACATCATGATTTTAACAACTTCTTGATCTCCCTGTTAGAGTTCATATTAACTAAGAATTATTTCATTAGTGAAGAAAAATTCTACCTCCAGGTTAGAGGGACAGCGATGGGGACAGCTTGTGCCCCATCGTACGCTAACCTCTACCTGGGATGGTGGGAGAAAGAACACGTGTTCAATGAAACCCTGGAGAAATACACGCAACATATCCTGTTATACCTTCGTTATATAGACGACGTCCTGATCATCTGGGAGGCAAATGGAGAACTTTTGGAAGAATTTATTACTATTCTGAACCACAACGATCTGAATCTACGATTAGTTGGTGAGAAAAGCCAAAAGGAAATCAATTTCTTGGATTTGTGTATCAAAATTGAGATAGATGGCAAGATAAGCACTGACATTTTCCGGAAGAAAACAGCAACAAACAGTATCCTCCATTTCAATAGTTCACACTTACCTGCAACTCTTAAAGCTATTCCTAAAGGAGAATTACTCCGCACAAAAAGGAATTGCTCTAACGAACAAATTTACTCAGAACGTGAGAAACAGGTCTGTGACCGCTTGAAAAAGAGAGGTTACAGTAATAGGAGTATTAAATCTGCTGTGAAAAGTGTGGAAACTTATACAAGAGACTCTCTTCTGACCCCCAGAATTAGGCCACAGAAAGACGAACCAGTTAGATTTATTGGGACATACAATCCACAATGGAAGAAAATAAATGGAATTCTACAGAAGCATTGGCCAATTTTACAGACTGATGATACATTGAGCCAAATTTTGCCTGCCAGAGTACAAAGCAGCTGGAGGAGATCCAAAAACTTACGAGATTTAGTGGTTCGAAGTCATCTTTCGACCCCTACTAAACAACTGTATAATAAAAAGGGCTCCTATCAATGCGGCAGGTGTAAAGCCTGCAAATATATGACACCAAAGCAGTCTTACACAGATAAGTATGGCAAAAAATGGCTCATTCAGAATTTCATCAGTTGCACCACAATGGGCGTGGTATACCATCTGGAATGCCCTTGTGGGAAGCGGTATATTGGCAAAACTATTCGACCACTTAAGGTACGGATTTTGGAGCATGCCAATAATATCAAAAACGCAAAACAAGACGTAAGCAGATTTAAGACCTTGACATCAGTAGCCAGACACTTCTTACAATATCATGGAGGTGAAAATGCAGGTCTGAAGGCTTATGGCATGCAGAGTATCCAATTGGGTATCAGAGGTGGCGACTTAGATAATGAACTTCTGAAGCTGGAAACAAAACTGATATTCTTAATGGATAGCCAGCATCCATTGGGATTGAATGAATACAATAGTTATCTACCATTCTTATAATTCATCTACTGGCCAGCTCTTTTAGGAAGACCCAATATACACATCTAGTCTCGAATAATCCTTTTAGAAACAGTATCAAAATTGGGACTATCATTAAGTTCAAGAAGCTCTCAATATTAAGTAAGATCTATCCTTGTGACTCTCTCTTCCCTATTAAGAATGGGAAGATTAGAGAGAAAAAGAGACACACAGATTCCCTGGATTGAGTGAAGTACTCACAAATTGAAAATAATCATGTAACACTGCCACGTAACATTGACCCACAGGGCACACAGGACAAAAAAGTAGAGATGAGCGCCTGAAATTTTTCGGGTTTTGTGTTTTGGTTTTGGGTTCGGTTCCGCGGCCGTGTTTTGGGTTCGAACGCGTTTTGGCAAAACCTCACCGAATTTTTTTTGTCGGATTCGGGTGTGTTTTGGATTCGGGTGTTTTTTTCCAAAAACACTAAAAAACAGCTTAAATCATAGAATTTGGGGGTCATTTTGATCCCAAAGTATTATTAACCTCAAAAACCATAATTTACACTCATTTTCAGTCTATTCTGAATACCTCACACCTCACAATATTATTTTTAGTCCTAAAATTTGCACCGAGGTCGCTGTGTGAGTAAGATAAGCGACCCTAGTGGCCGACACAAATACCGGGCCCATCTAGGAGTGGCACTGCAGTGTCACGCAGGATGTCCCTTCCAAAAAACCCTCCCCAAACAGCACATGACGCAAAGAAAAAAAGAGGCGCAATGAGGTAGCTGTGTGAGTAAGATTAGCGACCCTAGTGGCCGACACAAACACCGGGCCCATCTAGGAGTGGCACTGCAGTGTCACGCAGGATGGCCCTTCCAAAAAACCCTCCCCAAACAGCACATGACGCAAAGAAAAAAAGAGGCGCAATGAGGTAGCTGTGTGAGTAAGATTAGCGACCCTAGTGGCCGACACAAACACCGGGCCCATCTAGGAGTGGCACTGCAGTGTCACGCAGGATGGCCCTTCCAAAAAACCCTCCCCAAACAGCACATGACGCAAAGAAAAAAAGAGGCGCAATGAGGTAGCTGACTGTGTGAGTAAGATTAGCGACCCTAGTGGCCGACACAAACACCGGGCCCATCTAGGAGTGGCACTGCAGTGTCACGCAGGATGTCCCTTCCAAAAAACCCTCCCCAAACAGCACATGACGCAAAGAAAAAAAGAGGCGCAATGAGGTAGCTGTGTGAGTAAGATTAGCGACCCTAGTGGCCGACACAAACACCGGGCCCATCTAGGAGTGGCACTGCAGTGCTGTGTCACGCAGGATGGCCCTTCCAAAAAACCCTCCCCAAACAGCACATGACGCAAAGAAAAAAAGAGGCGCAATGAGGTAGCTGTGTGAGTAAGATTAGCGACCCTAGTGGCCGACACAAACACCGGGCACATCTAGGAGTGGCACTGCAGTGTCACGCAGGATGTCCCTTCCAAAAAACCCTCCCCAAACAGCACATGACGCAAAGAAAAAAAGAGGCGCAATGAGGTAGCTGACTGTGTGAGTAAGATTAGCGACCCTAGTGGCCGACACAAACACCGGGCCCATCTAGGAGTGGCACTGCAGTGTCACGCAGGATGTCCCTTCCAAAAAACCCTCCCCAAACAGCACATGACGCAAAGAAAAAAAGAGGCGCAATGAGGTAGCTGACTGTGTGAGTAAGATTAGCGACCCTAGTGGCCGACACAAACACCGGGCCCATCTAGGAGTGGCACTGCAGTGTCACGCAGGATGTCCCTTCCAAAAAACCCTCCCCAAACAGCACATGACGCAAAGAAAAAAAGAGGCGCAATGAGGTAGCTGACTGTGTGAGTAAGATTAGCGACCCTAGTGGCCGACACAAACACCGGGCCCATCTAGGAGTGGCACTGCAGTGTCACGCAGGATGTCCCTTCCAAAAAACCCTCCCCAATCAGCACATGATGCAAAGAAAAAGAAAAGAAAAAAGAGGTGCAAGATGGAATTGTCCTTGGGCCCTCCCACCCACCCTTATGTTGTATAAACAAAACAGGACATGCACACTTTAACCAACCCATCATTTCAGTGACAGGGTCTGCCACACGACTGTGACTGATATGACGGGTTGGTTTGGACCCCCCCCCAAAAAAGAAGCAATTAATCTCTCCTTGCACAAACTGGCTCTACAGAGGCAAGATGTCCACCTCATCTTCACCCTCCGATATATCACCGTGTACATCCCCCTCCTCACAGATTATCAATTCGTCCCCACTGGAATCCACCATCTCAGCTCCCTGTGTACTTTGTGGAGGCAATTGCTGCTGGTCAATGTCTCCGCGGAGGAATTGATTATAATTCATTTTAATGAACATCATCTTCTCCACATTTTCTGGATGTAACCTTGTACGCCGATTGCTGACAAGGTGAGCGGCGGCACTAAACACTCTTTCGGAGTACACACTTGTGGGAGGGCAACTTAGGTAGAATAAAGCCAGTTTGTGCAAGGGCCTCCAAATTGCCTCTTTTTCCTGCCAGTATAAGTACGGACTGTGTGACGTGCCTACTTGGATGCGGTCACTCATATAATCCTCCACCATTCTATCAATGTTGAGAGAATCATATGCAGTGACAGTAGACGACATGTCCGTAATCGTTGTCAGGTCCTTCAGTCCGGACCAGATGTCAGCATCAGCAGTCGCTCCAGACTGCCCTGCATCACCGCCAGCGGGTGGGCTCGGAATTCTGAGCCTTTTCCTCGCACCCCCAGTTGCGGGAGAATGTGAAGGAGGAGATGTTGACAGGTCGCGTTCCGCTTGACTTGACAATTTTGTCACCAGCAGGTCTTTCAACCCCAGCAGACCTGTGTCTGCCGGAAAGAGAGATCCAAGGTAGGCTTTAAATCTAGGATCGAGCACGGTGGCCAAAATGTAGTGCTCTGATTTCAACAGATTGACCACCCGTGAATCCTTGTTAAGCGAATTAAGGGCTGCATCCACAAGTCCCACATGCCTAGCGGAATCGCTCCCTTTTAGCTCCTTCTTCAATGCCTCCAGCTTCTTCTGCAAAAGCCTGATGAGGGGAATGACCTGACTCAGGCTGGCAGTGTCTGAACTGACTTCACGTGTGGCAAGTTCAAAGGGCATCAGAACCTTGCACAACGTTGAAATCATTCTCCACTGCACTTGAGACAGGTGCATTCCATCTCCTATATCGTGCTCAATTGTATAGGCTTGAATGGCCTTTTGCTGCTCCTCCAACCTCTGAAGCATATAGAGGGTTGAATTCCACCTCGTTACCACTTCTTGCTTCAGATGATGGCAGGGCAGGTTCAGTAGTTTTTGGTGGTGCTCCAGTCTTCTGTACGTGGTGCCTGTACGCCGAAAGTGTCCCGCAATTTTTCTGGCCACCGACAGCATCTCTTGCACGCCCCTGTCGTTTTTTAAAAAATTCTGCACCACCAAATTCAAGGTATGTGCAAAACATGGGACGTGCTGGAATTTGCCCATATTTAATGCACACACAATATTGCTGGCGTTGTCCGATGCCACAAATCCACAGGAGAGTCCAATTGGGGTAAGCCATTCCGCGATGATCTTCCTCAGTTGCCGTAAGAGGTTTTCAGCTGTGTGCGTATTCTGGAAAGCGGTGATACAAAGCGTAGCCTGCCTAGGAAAGAGTTGGCGTTTGCGAGATGCTGCTACTGGTGCCGCCGCTGCTGTTCTTGCGACGGGAGTCCATACATCTACCCAGTGGGCTGTCACAGTCATATAGTCCTGACCCTGCCCTGCTCCACTTGTCCACATGTCCGTGGTTAAGTGGACATTGGGTACAACTGCATTTTTTAGGAGACTGGTGAGTCTTTTTCTGACGTCCGTGTACATTCTCGGTATCGCCTGCCTAGAGAAGTGGAACCTAGATGGTATTTGGTAACGGGGGCACACTGCCTCAATAAATTGTCTAGTTCCCTGTGAACTAACGGCGGATACCGGACGCACGTCTAACACCAACATAGTTGTCAAGGACTCAGTTATCCGCTTTGCAGTAGGATGACTGCTGTGATATTTCATCTTCCTCGCAAAGGACTGTTGAACAGTCAATTGCTTACTGGAAGTAGTACAAGTGGGCTTACGACTTCCCCTCTGGGATGACCATCGACTCCCAGCGGCAACAACAGCAGCGCCAGCAGCAGTAGGCGTTACACGCAAGGATGCATCGGAGGAATCCCAGGCAGGAGAGGACTCGTCAGACTTGCCAGTGACATGGCCTGCAGGACTATTGGCATTCCTGGGGAAGGAGGAAATTGACACTGAGGGAGTTGGTGGGGTGGTTTGCGTGAGCTTGGTTACAAGAGGAAGGGATTTACTGGTCAGTGGACTGCTTCCGCTGTCACCCAAAGTTTTTGAACTTGTCACTGACTTATTATGAATGCGCTGCAGGTGACGTATAAGGGAGGATGTTCCGAGGTGGTTAACGTCCTTACCCCTACTTATTACAGCTTGACAAAGGGAACACACGGCTTGACACCTGTTGTCCGCATTTCTGGTGAAATACCTCCACACCGAAGAGCTGATTTTTTTGGTATTTTCACCTGGCATGTCAACGGCCATATTCCTCCCACGGACAACAGGTGTCTCCCCGGGTGCCTGACTTAAACAAACCACCTCACCATCAGAATCCTCCTGGTCAATTTCCTCCCCAGCGCCAGCAACACCCATATCCTCCTCATCCTGGTGTACTTCAACACTGACATCTTCAATCTGACTATCAGGAACTGGACTGCGGGTGCTCCTTCCAGCACTTGCAGGGGGCGTGCAAATGGTGGAAGGCGCATGCTCTTCACGTCCAGTGTTGGGAAGGTCAGGCATCGCAACCGACACAATTGGACTCTCCTTGTGGATTTGGGATTTCAAAGAACGCACAGTTCTTTGCGGTGCTTTTGCCAGCTTGAGTCTTTTCAGTTTTCTAGCGAGAGGCTGAGTGCTTCCATCCTCATGTGAAGCTGAACCACTAGCCATGAACATAGGCCAGGGCCTCAGCCGTTCCTTGCCACTCCGTGTGGTAAATGGCATATTGGCAAGTTTACGCTTCTCCTCCGACAATTTTATTTTAGGTTTTGGAGTCCTTTTTTTACTGATATTTGGTGTTTTGGTTTTGACATGCTCTGTACTATGCCATTGGGCATCGGCCTTGGCAGACGACGTTGCTGGCATTTCATCGTCTCGGCCATGACTAGTGGCAGCAGCTTCAGCACGAGGTGGAAGTGGATCTTGATCTTTCCCTAATTTTGGAACCTCAACATTTTTGTTCTCCATATTTTAATAGGCACAACTAAAAGGCACCTCAGGTAAACAATGGAGATGGATGGATTGGATACTAGTATACAATTATGGACGGGCTGCCGAGTGCCGACACAGAGGTAGCCACAGCCGTGAACTACCGCACTGTACTGTGTCTGCTGCTAATATATAGACTGGTTGATAAAGAGATAGTATACTCGTAACTAGTATGTATGTATAAAGAAAGAAAAAAAACCACGGTTAGGTGGTATATACAATTATGGACGGGCTGCCGAGTGCCGACACAGAGGTAGCCACAGCCGTGAACTACCGCACTGTACTGTGTCTGCTGCTAATATATAGACTGGTTGATAAAGAGATAGTATACTCGTAACTAGTATGTATGTATAAAGAAAGAAAAAAAAACCACGGTTAGGTCACTGGTATATACAATTATGGACGGGCTGCCGAGTGCCGACACAGAGGTAGCCACAGCCGTGAACTACCGCACTGTACTGTGTCTGCTGCTAATATATAGACTGGTTGATAAAGAGATAGTATACTCGTAACTAGTATGTATGTATAAAGAAAGAAAAAAAAACCACGGTTAGGTGGTATATACAATTATGGACGGGCTGCCGAGTGCCGACACAGAGGTAGCCACAGCCGTGAACTACCGCACTGTACTGTGTCTGCTGCTAATATATAGACTGGTTGATAAAGAGATAGTATACTCGTAACTAGTATGTATGTATAAAGAAAGAAAAAAAAACCACGGTTAGGTGGTATATACAATTATGGACGGGCTGCCGAGTGCCGACACAGAGGTAGCCACAGCCGTGAACTACCGCACTGTACTGTGTCTGCTGCTAATATATAGACTGGTTGATAAAGAGATAGTATACTCGTAACTAGTATGTATGTATAAAGAAAGAAAAAAAAACCACGGTTAGGTGGTATATACAATTATGGACGGGCTGCCGAGTGCCGACACAGAGGTAGCCACAGCCGTGAACTACCGCACTGTACTGTGTCTGCTGCTAATATATAGACTGGTTGATAAAGAGATAGTATACTCGTAACTAGTATGTATGTATAAAGAAAGAAAAAAAAACCACGGTTAGGTCACTGGTATATACAATTATGGACGGGCTGCCGAGTGCCGACACAGAGGTAGCCACAGCCGTGAACTACCGCACTGTACTGTGTCTGCTGCTAATATATAGACTGGTTGATAAAGAGATAGTATACTCGTAACTAGTATGTATGTATAAAGAAAGAAAAAAAAACCACGGTTAGGTGGTATATACAATTATGGACGGGCTGCCGAGTGCCGACACAGAGGTAGCCACAGCCGTGAACTACCGCACTGTACTGTGTCTGCTGCTAATATATAGACTGGTTGATAAAGAGATAGTATACTCGTAACTAGTATGTATGTATAAAGAAAGAAAAAAAAACCACGGTTAGGTGGTATATACAATTATGGACGGGCTGCCGAGTGCCGACACAGAGGTAGCCACAGCCGTGAACTACCGCACTGTACTGTGTCTGCTGCTAATATATAGACTGGTTGATAAAGAGATAGTATACTCGTAACTAGTATGTATGTATAAAGAAAGAAAAAAAAACCACGGTTAGGTCACTGGTATATACAATTATGGACGGGCTGCCGAGTGCCGACACAGAGGTAGCCACAGCCGTGAACTACCGCACTGTACTGTGTCTGCTGCTAATATAGACTGGTTGATAAAGAGATAGTATACTACTAATATTATATACTGGTGGTCAGGTCACTGGTCACTAGTCACACTGGCAGTGGCACTCCTGCAGCAAAAGTGTGCACTGTTTAATTTTAATATAATATTATGTACTCCTGGCTCCTGCTATAACCAATAACTGGCACTGCAGTAGTGCTCCCCAGTCTCCCCCACAATTATAAGCTGTGTGAGCTGAGCAGTCAGACAGATATATAATATATATAGATGATGCAGCACACTGGCCTGAGCCTGAGCAGTGCACACAGATATGGTATGTGACTGAGTCACTGTGTGCTGTGTATCGCTTTTTTCAGGCAGAGAACGGATTATAAATAAAAGTGGTGGTCACTGGTCACTATCAGCAAAACTCTGCACTGTACACTACTGAGTACTCCTAATGCTCCCCAAAATTAGTAAATCAAGTGTCTCTCTAATCTATTCTAATTCTAAACGGAGAGGACGCCAGCCACGTCCTCTCCCTATCAATCTTAATGCACGTGTGAAAATGGTGGCGACGCGCGGCTCCTTATATAGAATCCGAGTCTCGCGATAGAATCCGAGCCTCGCGAGAATCCGACAGCGTCATGATGACGTTCGGGCGCGCTCGGGTTAACCGAGCAAGGCGGGAAGATCCGAGTCGCTCGGACCCGTGAAAAAAAACATGAAGTTCTGGCGGGTTCGGATTCAGAGAAACCGAACCCGCTCATCTCTACAAAAAAGTGGAGGTGTGTGCATGTGGGCATAGGTATCTGTATATGTATACAGACATACATCTATAAATGTGAGTAATGTATAGATCTGGGACAAGTAATAATGGGAAGGGTGACAACAACTTTTCCCTAGAAGGAATGTTTATTTAATTATAAGCAGCTCTAACACTGAAGCAATGTTGCTAGGAGACTCAGAGATTCAATACTTACCTTGTGACCTGGACCTTGAGAACCTGGAGGGGAAAAGGGAAAAATAGACATAAGAATTGATATATGGGATAGACGGGGAAATCAGCATGATTAAGATCAATGGACAAGCATGATGATACAGGATCACATGCACAATCCTTATAATGGATCACAGTTATATCACTTAAATGCAGTACAGTTAGTACTGTACTGAAATTATGCACAACAGATCACAGTTACATCACTAGAATGAAGTACAGGCAGTACTGTACTGATTTTAAGCACAACAAGATCATGAAGATATGATCACCGTCACTATCCTCACCAAATATTTTATTATTTTTATTTGTATTATTTTTATTCTTCAAGCACTGAATTTTACTGTACTATTAATCACAATCATGCACCGTCGTATAGGTGCTCACAAAAGTTTAAATGGGTTTTGTTTGGTCACTTTTTACACGTTTGGTTACTAACACTAATATGAGTTTTGTTCTTTTTTTCACTTCACTAAATCCCACTTAAAGCTATGTTTATTTCAGCATTATTATTAACATAACAAATTTAATATAAATTAATGGGACATAAAATAGCTTTCTCACGTATGAGATAGAAGGTATAGTTATACCAGTACAGTAAAGATACAAGTAGAATAGGAATTAGTGTAATATGATCAAAGGCAAGGGGACTTATCTTACTAACATATGGATCTAAATAGAGCAGGCGATTAGAAAACGGAACACACACTAGGAGACACATTTACAACATTGTATTTACTCCTAGTGAATAATGCCTAAGCTTTAAGATTGGTCCGGAGATATCATGTGATAGGATAGACTCCATCTAAATCCCTATACATAGGAACTCTACCGCGAGTGTAAAAGCGAGTCACGTGATCGGGAACCCACAGCAGGAGACACAATTCTAACAATGTCTTTCCCCCTAGCAAATAGTATTTAAGGTCCCATGATTGGTCCAGGGACACCGTGTGACCAGATACATTATGTCTGAGTCTCTACACACAGGAGCCGCGCCGCGATTGGATAAATAAATCACATGACCCTGAATTCGGGCCGTGATTGGCGCGGCGGTACTGTGATAATCCGGTTACCGGAGACATTCGGGTTAGCCCTGAAAAAACAGTCTGTGAAACGCGCGTCGGCGGTTCACGCTGCACTAGAGTGGAAATAATGCATGCATGCTAATTATATGTGTATTTGTCCGAGTGTGATTGTGATCATAAATGCACTTCTAATGTAGAGGGGTGGCGAGCCAAATAGCTAGCAGCACAAGTAACCAGCTACTTAGAAATCTCAATACTAAAAGAGAAACATATTGTCTAACATACTCCTGTATAGACTGCATATACAGAGGTGCCTGTGGTATATCATACAATCCTATAGCAAATATAATATGGTAGGGTATGAAACCATGGCTCTCTCCAGTTAATCGGCTGAATGATGCAGACTCTATTTAGTAATCAATCCTATGCATGTGTGGGGGATATATTATAAATGGCAATATAATTAACATATGGTAACTAAACACCTGCCCTCTAACAAACATATCAAGTATCTAGCCATTAGCAGTAGCTCATAGTGGATTGAATATAATATCATAAGACACTATCATATAGGAGTAAAAAGCTGGAATTGTCTGTTACTGAATAGGAAACCATTACTGCCCTCACCTAATATTCAGTGGCACGCAGCTGCTCTGAATACATTGTAAACAATTGTGTAATAATCAGAGGTGGAATGGCAGGAGGTTGATACTTAATAACCATCATATGTACCTATTAACCCGCAGACTCTACACAGAAAAAATTGCAACAAATCTGTTACTAAAATAACCAAGTCTCCAGAGAGAATTAAATGTGTGGATTATTTTGGAAACAATTTAATGTTTCAACTCACTCACTCTAATTTAAAGCTGCATATATAGAGCAGTGGATCCCCTTGAATAAATTTCTCATAATAAATTATCATTTCTCTGCAATAAATGGGTGTAGTATAAAGAGATACAATTAGTACCTCAAAGAATAACACGCTTATATTAAGTGGATACCATCTAATTTGAGATTCTAAGCTATGATCACTGTAATAAAAGGTGGAATGTACCAACAGTGAGACACAGCATCTCTCTTTTACATTGACAGTGCTGACTACAAGGATTGAGAGCACTAGTTAATAATATGGAATCTTAATTGATCACTTAGGGTGATATTAAGGAATAAGAAATAAACAGTAAACCTTCGGAAACTATAACTATACATATGCACCCTGCAGAGTAAAACCTGTTGATATATGAGATAGGGGTTCACCAGCCAGCAGCTATTAAAATCCTAGAGTAATTAAGTGTATTAACATAGACACACTGAAAATCTCATAAGTGACATAATATCTCACAATATACTGGAGAGTCTGGTAACTGATACAAAACAGAGACAGATTGCAATACGGATACTGATACAAATCTTTATTCACACAGTATCAGACAATACACACAAAATTTATAGAGGTCATTGTACCCATTAAGTAAATAGAAGAGCAGTGCATGACACTCTGAGTGCAGCGTGTGTTTTTAATGAATACACTTTGTCTTGTTATTATATGTTGGTTTTAATATTTCACAGTTACAGGTCTTTTAAATAAACTAGAATAAAAGTTATATTTTAGGTAATTGTTTAATCATTTTTGTGCGCCATTTAAGACCAATTCTTTCTTCTTTTTGGTATACAAGTTCTCTAAAGTTGGTAACACTACGGTGTGTGGCAGCACCCCCATAATTAATTCAAATCTATGAAATAGAAAATAATATGGGGTTTGTAGAAAAACAATATACAGTATAGTACTGGTGCAGTAGCTTTTCCACTTCCCTTTTTCCCTAGAATAGTGAATTCTTTCAATGGTGACAGAATCATATGCAGTGACAGTAGACGACATGTCCGTAATCGTTGTCAGGTCCTTCAGTCCGGACCAGATGTCAGCATCAGCAGTCGCTCCAGACCAGGGACGTGCAGTCAGGGGAGGCAGGGGAGGCAGTGCCTCCCCTGTCATATTCCAATCTGATGATTACAATAATACAAAGAAGATATTTATAAAACAGATTCTGTGTATAACTAACTTCTTTGTATCATTGTAATCATTTTTGCTGTAAAAAATCCTAGCCATAACTGGATATGAGGCAGCGAGAGCGCTGCCTCACACTGACAATTACAAACTGTATTAAGCAGGGGGCGGGGCCACGGGCGCTGTCAAGAAAAGCCCATTGAAAAAAACAAGGGGATGAGGCACCTCTATCGCTGCCTCAGTGACAGGGGCAGGGCTGTGATAGCAGCAGCTGCTGGGACGGATCCAGAGGGGGCGTGGCACACTGCTCTCTTACCCTCCGTGATTGGATGCCTGAAAAGGAGGCCTGGTTTTCAGTACTCATTGGCTTCCTCCCCGACCAGTCACTGGGCATCTGTCCCATACATCACTCCATCGGTGGGACACTGGGACTCGGCTGATGGCTCCCGTTGGTCCAGCTCCTTATACACCATTACGCTGCCTGTAACACCACATCCGCCCAGCGGTGCCCTTTGCTGCAGTATACGTCTGGGCTCTGTCAGGGATCAGCTGCCTTGAGCAGAAAGGAGTGCTGCTGGTGGCCCCCACTTGGCTGCAGGTTCATGGAACAGGTGAGCATGACTGCTGCAGCCCCCCCCCCCCTTCCCCCCTTTCCTTATCAGGACCAGGTGCATGCAGCTAAGCAGTGCCGTGATTCGCGGGTGTTTAGGGGGCGGGGCCTAATGTTGAGAAGTGTCCGCCCCCAGAACAGACCTGTGCTGTGTAGTCAGGTAGTATTATTGTCTCTCCTGCTCACTCCCTCTCCCTAATCCCCCTCTCCCTAACACTCCCTCCTCTTGCTCCCCTCTCTCTCTCCCTGAAATTCACTCTCTCTTCCTGACAGTGACTCTCTCTCTCTCCCCCAGACACTGGGGGTCATTCAGACCTCGCTGTTGATGCAGCCTGCAGCGCAGTTTGCTGATGGAGGCAAACTGCACTGCACGGGCAGACACATTGCGGTCGCATCCCTGATGGATGCGGCCGCAGTGTTACTGACATTGGCAGCTATCGGGCATCGTCATTGCGGCTTTGGGGGGGCGGGCCGGATTGTTTTCGGGGCGGCTGCGTGACGTCACAGCCGCTCCAAAAACAAAAAAATGGTGGCAGACCGCCTGACAGCGCAGCCAGGGGTGAACGTTAGTTCCAATGCATCCGCAATCTTATTGCGGACACATCGGGAGGCGGCATAACACATGCTGGGTGGCCCTCAGCATGTGCGGAGATGGACGCAGATCTGACTGCGTATGCATTGATCTGCCGCCATCTCTGAATAAGGCCCACTGTCTCTCACACTCTCTCTGACACTTTCTCTCTCTCTTCCTGACACTCTCTCCCCGACACTATATCTCACTCCCTCTCTCTCCCTAACACTGTGTCTCTCCCTTTCTGACACTATCTTCCTCTCTCTCCCTGACACTGTCTCTCCCTCTCGCACACTATCTCTCGCCTGAGACTGTCTCTCCCTCTCTCTTCCCCGACACTACTGTATATCTCACATCCTCTCTCTCCCTGACACTGTGTCTCTCTTTCTTACACTGTCTTCCTCTCTCTCCCCCTGACACTGTCTCTCCCTCTCACACACTATCTCTCTCTGTCTCTCCCCGACACTCTCTCTCTCTCTGCCACTCTCTCCCCTCTCTCTGACACTCCCCGTCTCTCTCTCCCTGACACTGTCTCTCTCATTGATACTGTCTCTCTCCCTCTTTCCCTGACACTCTCTTTCTCTCTCCCTCCCGGACACTTTCTCTCACTCCCGCTCACTTCTCTCTCTCACTCCTCCCCCTCTCTCTCTCTGACACCTTTTCTCTCTTTCACTCTATTCCTGACCCACCCCTGTCTCTCTTTCCATTTCTTTCTTGCTTCTCTATCTCACCCTGGCACCCTTTCTCCCTCTTGCTCCTCTCTTTATCCCTGATACCCTCGCTCTCTCCCTGACACCCTCTTTGTCTCTCTCTCCCCTCACTTCTTTCTCTCGTAAGAGGAAGTGACAGCAGCAGTGGGTGGTGGATGTGTGTGTGCGGGGCCGAGGTGGCGGGGCCCAGAGATATCCACCTATTGGGCCCCAAGATTTCTGTTGCCGGCCCTGCCTCCAATCCTCTCTCTGCCCTTGTTCCTCTAGATGAGTGACTGCACTCTTATTGTCCTGTCTCTGACTCTATTACCCCACAGCCCCAGCCCCATTCAGTCTCTCCACCTGCCCCTGTCTCTGCCCCTCTCCATTTGTGACTGCTTTGTCGTTGTACTGTTTTTGACACCCTCTATTATCTCCCCCAGTCACCTCTTTCTGCCCGTATTCCTCTCCCTCTCATTGTTCTGTCTCTAACACGATCCCCCAGCCGCACCCTCTCTTTCTGTCTTCCTTTCTTCGCTCATCGCATCATTGCCCCACCAACACTGACCAGTGCCTCCCCAGCCATTGACCTCACCGCACGTCACTGCTCCAGACTGCCCTGCATCACCGCCAGCGGGTGGGCTCGGAATTCTGAGCCTTTTCCTCGCACCCCCAGTTGCGGGAGAATGTGAAGGAGGAGATGTTGACAGGTCGCGTTCCGCTTGACTTGACAATTTTGTCACCAGCAGGTCTTTGAACCCCAGCAGACTTGTGTCTGCCGGAAAGAGAGATCCAAGGTAGGTTTTAAATCTAGGATCGAGCACGGTGGCCAAAATGTAGTGCTCTGATTTCAACAGATTGACCACCCGTGAATCCTTGTTAAGCGAATTAAGGGCTGCATCCACAAGTCCCACATGCCTAGCGGAATCGCTCCCTTTTAGCTCCTCCTTCAATGCCTCCAGCTTCTTCTGCAAAAGCCTGATGAGGGGAATGACATGACTCAGGCTGGCAGTGTCTGAACTGACTTCACGTGTGGCAAGTTCAAAAGGTTGCAGAACCTTGCACAACATTGAAATCATTCTCCACTGCGCTTGAGACAGGTACATTCCACCTCCTATATCGTGCTCAATTGTATAGGCTTGAATGGCCTTTTGCTGCTCCTCCAACCTCTGAAGCATATAGAGGGTTGAATTCCACCTCGTTACCACTTCTTGCTTCAGATGATGGCAGGGCAGGTTCAGGCGTTTTTGGTGGTGCTCCAGTTTTCTGTACGTGGTGCCTGTACGCCGAAAGTGTCCCGCAATTCTTCTGGCCACCGACAGCATCTCTTGCACGCCCCTCTCGTTTTTTAAAAAATTCTGCACCACCAAATTCAAGGTATGTGCAAAACATGGGACGTGCTGGAATTTGCCCATATTTAATGCACACACAATATTGCTGGCATTGTCCGATGCCACAAATCCACAGGAGAGTCCAATTGGGGTAAGCCATTCCGCGATGATCTTCCTCAGTTGCCGTAAGAGGTTTTCAGCTGTGTGCGTATTCTGGAAACCGGTGATACAAAGCGTAGCCTGCCTAGGAAAGAGTTGGCGTTTGCGAGATGCTGCTACTGGTGCCGCCGCTGCTGTTCTTGCGGCGGGAGTCCATACATCTACCCAGTGGGCTGTCACAGTCATATAGTCCTGACCCTGCCCTGCTCCACTTGTCCACATGTCCGTGGTTAAGTGGACATTGGGTACAGCTGCATTTTTTAGGACACTGGTGACTCTTTTTCTGAGGTCTGTGTACATTTTCGGTATCGCCTGCCTAGAGAAATGGAACCTAGATGGTATTTGGTACCGGGGACACAGTACCTCCAACAAGTCTCTAGTTGGCTCTGCAGTAATGATGGATACCGGAACCACGTTTCTCACCACCCAGGATGCCAAGGCCTCAGTTATCCGCTTTGCAGCAGGATGACTGCTGTGATATTTCATCTTCCTCGCAAAGGACTGTTGGACAGTCAATTGCTTGGTGGAAGTAGTAAAAGTGGTCTTACGAGTACGACTTCCCCTCTGGGATGACCATCGACTCCCAGCAGCAACAACAGCAGCGCCAGCAGCAGTAGGCGTTACACGCAAGGATGCATCGGAGGAATCACAGGCAGGAGAGGACTCGTCAGAATTGCCAGTGACATGGCCTGCAGGACTATTGGCATTCCTGGGGAAGGAGGAAATTGACACTGAGGGAGTTGGTGGGGTGGTTTGCGTGAGCTTGGTTACAAGAGGAAGGGATTTACTGGTCAGTGGACTGCTTCCGCTGTCGCCCAAAGTTTTTGAACTTGTCACTGACTTATTATGAATGCGCTGCAGGTGACATATAAGGGAGGATGTTCCGAGGTGGTTAACGTCCTTACCCCTACTTATTACAGCTTGACAAAGGCAACACACGGCTTGACAAATGTTGTCCGCATTTCTGGTGAAATACTTCCACACCGAAGAGCTGATTTTTTTGGTATTTTCACCAGGCATGTCAACGGCCCTATTCCTCCCACGGACAACAGGTGTCTCCCCGGGTGCCTGACTTAAACAAACCACCTCACCATCAGAATCCTCCTTGTCAATTTCCTCCCCAGCGCCAGCAACACCCATATCCTCCTCATCCTGGTGTACTTCAACACTGACATCTTCAATCTGACTATCAGGAACTGGACTGCGGGTGCTCCTTCCAGCACTTGCAGGGGGCGTGCAAATGGTGGAAGGCGCATGCTCTTCACGTCCAGTGTTGGGAAGGTCAGGCATCGCAACCGACACAATTGGACTCTCCTTGTGGATTTGGGATTTGGAAGAACGCACAGTTCTTTGCGGTGCTTTTGCCAGCTTGAGTCTTTTCAGTTTTCTAGCGAGAGGCTGAGTGCTTCCATCCTCATGTGAAGCTGAACCACTAGCCATGAACATAGGCCAGGGCCTCAGCCGTTCCTTGCCACTCCGTGTGGTAAATGGCATATTGGCAAGTTTACGCTTCTCCTCCGACAATTTTATTTTAGATTTTGGAGTCCTTTTTTTACTGATATTTGGTGTTTTGGATTTTACATGCTCTGTACTATGACATTGGGCATCGGCCTTGGCAGACGACGTTGCTGGCATTTCATCGTCTCGGCCATGACTAGTGGCAGCAGCTTCAGCACGAGGTGGAAGTGGATCTTGATCTTTCCCTAATTTTGGAACCTCAACATTTTTGTTCTCCATATTTTAATAGGCACAACTAAAAGACACAGAGGTAGCTACAGCCGTGGACTACCGTACTGTGTCTGCTGCTAATATAGACTGGATGATAATGAGATGAAATCAATATATATATATATATATATATATAATATCACACTAGTACTGCAGCCGGACAGGTATATAATATATATTTATTATGTACTAATGACTGATGACGGACCTGCTGGACACTGTCAGCTCAGCAGCACCGCAGACTGCTACAGTAAGCTACTATAGTAGTATGTATCAAGAAGAAAAAAAAA
The DNA here is from genome assembly GCF_028390025.1 of Pseudophryne corroboree. Lineage (NCBI taxonomy): Eukaryota > Metazoa > Chordata > Amphibia > Anura > Myobatrachidae > Pseudophryne > Pseudophryne corroboree. Next base: position 343,694,900 of record NC_086447.1, read on the forward strand.
AAAAAAAACACGGGTAGGTGGTATACAATTATGGATGGACCAGCGACTGCCGACACAGAGGTAGCTACAGCCGTGGACTACCGTACTGTGTCTGCTGCTAATATAGACTGGATGATAATGAGATGAAATCAATATATATATATATATAATATCACACTAGTACTGCAGCCGGACAGGTATATAATATATATTTATTATGTACTAATGACTGATGACGGACCTGCTGGACACTGTCAGCTCAGCAGCACCGCAGACTGCTACAGTAAGCTACTATAGTAGTATGTATCAAGAAGAAAGAAAAAAAAAAAACCACGGGTAGGTGGTATACAATTATGGATGGACCAGCGACTGCCGACACAGAGGTAGCTACAGCCGTGGACTACCGTACTGTGTCTGCTGCTAATATAGACTGGATGATAATGAGATGAAATCAATATATATTTATATAATATCACACTAGTACTGCAGCCGGACAGGTATATAATATATATTTATTATGTACTAATGACTGATGACGGACCTGCTGGACACTGTCAGCTCAGCAGCACCGCAGACTGCTACAGTAAGCTACTATAGTAGTATGTATCAAGAAGAAAGAAAAAAAAAAACCACGGGTAGGTGGTATACAATTATGGATGGACCAGCGACTGCCGACACAGAGGTAGCTACAGCCGTGGACTACCGTACTGTGTCTGCTGCTAATATAGACTGGATGATAATGAGATGAAATCAATATATATATATATATATAATATCACACTAGTACTGCAGCCGGACAGGTATATAATATATATTTATTATGTACTAATGACTGATGACGGACCTGCTGGACACTGTCAGCTCAGCAGCACCGCAGACTGCTACAGTAAGCTACTATAGTAGTATGTATCAAGAAGAAAGAAAAAAAAAAAACCACGGGTAGGTGGTATACAATTATGGATGGACCAGCGACTGCCGACACAGAGGTAGCTACAGCCGTGGACTACCGTACTGTGTCTGCTGCTAATATAGACTGGATGATAATGAGATGAAATCAATATATATATATATAATATCACTAGTACTGCAGCCGGACAGGTAGATATATTTATTATGTAATGACTGATGACGGACCTGCTGGACACTGTCAGCTCAGCAGCACCGCAGACTGCTACAGTAAGCTACTATAGTAGTATGTATCAAGAAGAAAGAAAAAAAAAAAAACCACGGGTAGGTGGTATACAATATTATATATATATTATATACAATTATATATATATATTATATATATTAAACTGGTGGTGATTATTATAAACTGGTGGTCAGGTCACTGGTCACACTATCAGCAACTTGCAAGTCGTACTCCTAAGCAGACAATCACAATATATATTATACTGGTGGTCAGTGTGGTCACAATGGCAGTGTGGCACTCTGGCAGCAAAAGTGTGCACTGTACGTTATATGTACTCCTGAGTCCTGCTCTCAGACTCTAACTGCTCCCCACTGTCAGTGTCTCCCCCACAAGTCAGATATACATTATACAGTCACACTATCTATCTATCACTTCAGCAAGTAGTAGTACTCCTCCTAAAGTACTCCTCCTAATGCTCCCCAAAATTACTACTGTGTCTCTCTCTACTCTAGTCTCACTCTCTATAAACGGAGAGGACGCCAGCCACGTCCTCTCCCTATCAATCTCAATGCACGTGTGAAAATGGCGGCGACGCGCGGCTCCTTATATAGAATCCGAGTCTCGCGATAGAATCCGAGCCTCGCGAGAATCCGACAGCGGGATGATGATGTTCGGGCGCGCTCGGGTTAACCGAGCAAGGCGGGAAGATCCGAGTCGCTCGGACCCGTGTAAAAAAACATGAAGTTCGGGCGGGTTCGGATTCCGAGGAACCGAACCCGCTCATCTCTAATGTATAATGCATAATTCAAGTGCACCTGGATAAGTCTGGACCCTGTTCCCTAGAGGAGGAGGAGGGCCCACAGGAAGTGGGGCCTACCGGTGGTTTCACCTGTTCCCCTGTGGGTTAGTCCGACACTGAGGACTAGTCAATGTATCCCATGTGCCTCCCCTTAATACATCTCCTCCAGTGCGGATTATATACTTTCTTATTCACAGGACTGTCTCTAAGGAGAAGATTTTTGCAACTTGCATCATCGATGGGACCCCCACATCAACCACTTATATTTGTGCCTTATGTACCTCCCCTGATGGCGGCTCTGCCTAGTAACAGACTACAACCCCCTGCATCATATAATAGAATTATGCGATACCTTTATTTCTCCTATCTCATGTGACACACTGGGGCAGATATACTAACCTGGAGGGGGGATAAAGAAGTGATAAAGCAGTGATAAGCGCAAGGTGATAAACACACAAGCCAATCATTAGGGATTTGAACAATGACAGTTAGGAGCTGACTGGCTGGTGCGTTATCACCTTGCACTTATCTCTGCATTATACCTTCTTTAGCCCTACTTCAGGCTTAATAGATCTGCCCCACTGATTAGTCAATTAAAAAAAAAAAAAAAAACGCTGTCTGGGGCCCCTTACAGTACATGTGTACTAGCTTTACCTCCATGACGACAGCCTTGTTTATGGTTGTGGGAATGTTCTTTCTTTATAGCCCAACTGCACCTTTATGATAATGACGCAGCTGGAATTAATGACAAAGTAATTTTGCATTAATATGTGTCGAACAGTTGGTATGGGCTGTATACACTGCAAGGTGATTGTACAACTGTTCAGTCGCACATTTTAGGTGCTGCATCACACATGGCTCACCACTTTATCCCGATACTGCAGTGTACTGGAAGTGTGAAGGGCACACACAACTGTGTTTTTTTACTGACTATAAGAGCTTACTGCTTACTCCTATAATGTTCCAATCAATACTCCCAGTGTGTATAGTGGCTGCTGCTAGATTAAAAAAAAAGTTCCATTTCCAATCGGACAAAGTTCAAATTTTCACTAGTGATAAATCAGCTGCGCCTTCAGTGCAACAAATTGGGATTTCTCCCGTGATTTGACAGTGACAGTCAATATCTGCGTACCGGATGAATGAGATAAGTGAACATGTAGCGATGTCTTTCAGGTGCAGTACTTTTTCTAGTGTTCCTCCTCCTTCCACCGTAGTTCAAAAATGTTTCAGTGTCAATGCACATGGATACAGGATGGAGACAGCGTGTCAGTAATACTGCCCTTCAAAAACTCATAAAGTGACTTTGTGCTGGTATGCATACAAAGTGCTTATGTGCTTTTTGTGCAAATTTTATGTGTGAAAAAAAATTGTGTGAGGTCATGCACTAGTGCTTCCCCTGCGCTAGTGACGTATATAACCAATATCTCCAATATATGTGTAATAAATAATAAGTAATAAATGCTTCATGTGATGTCATGTGACAGAGCGGAGAACCACAGGTTGTGGTTATTACTTTTTAAATTGTATGAGTCCATCTCAATGTGTGTTTTTGTCTAGTGTAATAATTTTTAAAATGATATTGCACTATTAGGTTCTTTCCCTTTTGGGAGTCTTTTATTGGTTTTAAGGTTTTCGGAGGGATAAAAATCCTGAAGGATCACTCCTCAAGGCAGAAAATTCTGAATGAGGATAAGTGAGTTTTTGCTTCATTAAGAGTGTGTAAAGTAAACACGCATATATTGGAGATATTGGTTATATATGTCACTAGCGCACGGGAAGTAGTGCATGACCTCACACAATTTTTTTTCACACACAAAATGTGCACAAAAAGCACATCAGCACTTTGTATGCATGCCAGCACAAAGTCACTTTATGAGTTTTTGAAGGGCAGTATTACTGACACGCTGTCTCCATCCTGTATCCATGTGCATTGACACTGAAACATTTTTGAACTACGGTGGAAGGAGGAGGAACACTAGAAAAAAGTACTGCACCTGAAAGAAATCGCTACATGTTCACTTATCTCATTCATCCGGTACGCATATATTGACTGTCACTGTCAAGTCACGAGAGAAATCCCAATTTGATGCACTGAAGGCGCAGCTAATTTATCACTAGGGAAAGAAAAAAAAATATATATATATATATATATATATATATATATATTGTAACACTGTAAGGGTACAAGGTGCCGTTTCCTGGGGTAAATGGCAGCACGCAGCAGCTGAGGAATCACACAAGTCCAGTTTGTGGTGCAACTGGCCACAGCCAGTTTTATTAAACCAAAAATAAAACAAACACCAAAAGAAAATACCTTGCCTGTCCGGCACTAACTAAACACAAGACGTTCCTAACTATCACTAAACAAAAACACAGAGTTCTCCAGTAAACACTGTATAGCTCACTTGTATAAGGAAGCTCCTCTCACAGAGATTCTGCAGTCTCTCCCCAGGCAATCTCCACACACTAATCAGGCCAGCAGCTCTATAACACTCTTACACAGCTGAAAGCCTGATTAGCCTTCTGTGAGGCCAAAGACCCGAACTGGGCCCAATGTCTGGAACTTGCCCCATCTCTCTTTCAGGGCCCTTATCCAGCTTTTCCAACAAACTGAAAAGGTTCTGACAAAACAAAACATTTTCCTAGAAGTTTTCATTTTTCTAATACATGTAAGACAAGAACCTGGGACAAACATACCTGCCCTCAAACACTATTCCAGTGTTCTTGTCACATAACCCCCTCCCCTGTTTCGACCTAGGGGCCGGAACACTTGTAGCCCCCAAACAGAAGATGCGGGACAATGCATCTGCGTTGGCCAATTGTGTACCCGGTCTATGTTCAACAGTAAACTTAAAATATTGCAGCGCTAGAAACCATCTAGTTACACGAGCATTCTTACCTCTATTTATATACATCCATTTTAAAGGGGCATGATCTGTCACTAGTCTGAATTGTCTACCCAAGAGGTAATATCTCAATGCATCTAGTGCCCACTTAATGGCCAAAGCCTCCTTTTCCACAATGGCATACCTTTTTTCATGCTCATTGAGTTTCCTACTCAAATAAATGATAGGGTGTTCGTCCCCATCTCTGGTTTGGGACAACACAGCCCCTATCCCTACCTCTGAGGCATCTGTCTGTACAACAAATTCTTTTGAAAAATCTGGTGTTATCAATATTGGTTGTGAACACAAAGCCACTTTTAATGTTTGGAACGCTTTTTCTGCATCAGGGTTCCATTTCACCATATTTGACTGCTTCCCTTTGGTAAGGTCTGACAATGGCACTGCTGTGGTCGCAAAATTGGGAATAAACCATTTATAGTACCCAGTTATTCCCAAAAAAGCCCTTACGTGTTTTTTATTCACTGGACGAGCCAGTTTTGAATAGCATCAACTTTATTCAATTGGGGACTAATCAGACCTCTGCCTATGGTGAAGCCCAAGTATTTGACCTCCTCCATTGCGAGGCAGCACTTTTTTGGGTTAGCAGTTAACCCTGCCTCTCTGATTGAGTCCAGTACTGCTTGTACTTTAACCAAATGGGACCCCCAGTCTGTACTGTGAATTACCACATCATCTAAATAAGCAGCTGCATATTTTCTATGGGGCCTCAAAATTTTATCCATCGCCCGTTGAAAGGTTGCTGGAGCCCCATGCAACCCAAAGGGTAACATCTTATACTGGTATAGCCCCTCCGGAACTGAAAAGGCTGTTTTTTCTTTTGTGCTATCAGTTAAAGGTATTTGCCAGTAACCTTTGGTCAGGTCCAACGTGGTGAGAAAGCTGGCTGTTCCCAGCCTTTCTATAAGCTCATCCACATGGGGCATGGGGTATGCGTCAAATTTGGACACCTCATTTAACTTACGAAAGTCATTACAGAAGCGTATGCTACCGTCGGGCTTCAGGATGAGAACTATTGGACTGGACCACTCACTGTTAGATTCCTCAATGACTCCAAGTTCTAACATAGTTTTAACTTCTTTAGAAACAGCTTCTCGCTGAGCTTCAGGAATCCTATATGGCTTTAAATGGACCCTGACCCCTGGTTCTGTGACAATGTCATGTTTTATTATGCTCGTTCGGCCAGGCAACTCTGAAAATATCTCCCTATTTTGGATGAGAAATTCTTTAACCTGATTGTTCTGATCAGCTGATAATGTCTCTGACACCTTTACTGCGGGAAGCAACCGAGGTGAAGACACCGAAGGGCAAGGCTCCGCTGACAGAGACAACCTATCTTTCCAGGGTTTGATAAGGTTAACATGGTAGAGTTGTTCGGGTTTTCTCTTTCCCGGCTGGTATACTTTGTAATTAACCTCATTCACTTTTTCCCTAATCTCAAATGGACCCTGCCATTTAGCTAGGAATTTGCTTTCCACAGTGGGTACCAAAACAAGAACTCTATCTCCGGGAGCAAATTCCCGTATATTGGCACTCCGGTTATATACCCTCTGTTGAGCACTTTGGGCCTGTTCCATGTGCTCTCTGACAATAGGTACCATGGCTGCAATCCTATCCTGCATTTGTGTTACATGTTCAACAACGCTTCTATAAGGAGTGGGACTCCTTCCCACGTCTCTTTGGCAATGTCCAACAGCCCTCTGGGGTGTCTACCATACAACAAATCAAATGGAGAAAACCCTGTAGAGGACTGAGGAACTTCTCTGATGGCCATTAACAAGTAGGGCAACAAACAATCCCAGTTTTTCCCATCTCTATCAACAACCTTTTTTAACATACTTTTTAATGTTTTATTAAACCTTTCCACCAACCCGTTAGTTTGGGGATGGTAGATGTACGTCCTGAGGTGAGTGACCTTAAATAATTTGCACAATTATTTCATTATCCTTGACATAAATGGAGTACCTTGGTCAGTCAAAATTTCTTTTGGTATTCCCACTCTACTAAAAACCTGCACCAGCTCCCTAGCTATCGCCTTGGTTGTGATAGTGCGTAAAGGGACAGCCTCGCGATATCGAGTGGCATAGTCCATAATTACCAGGATATACTGATGGCCCCGAGTGGACTTTAACAAGGGCCCCACGAGATCCATGGCTATTCTGTCAAACGGGACCTCTATAATAGGCATGGGAACTAGTGGGCTCCTGAAATGGGGTCTAGGGGCATGATACTGGCATTCAGGACAGGAAGAACAATATTCAGACACTTCTTTATAAACCCCTGGCCAAAAGAACCTTTGTAAAACTCTTTCAGTGGTTTTTTCTGCCCCTAAATGTCCTGCTGTAACGTGACTATGAGCTAAATCTAGTACCGTTTTCCGATAAGGCTGGGGTAATACCAGCTGTTCCACCACATCCTCACCCCTTTTGACAATGTGGTACAAGAGCTCATTACAGATGGCCATGTGGGCATATGTAACCCTGTCACCTGGTACCACAGGTTCCCCATTAACAACCTTAACATTCTCTCTAGCCTTTATTAAGGTAGGATCCTTTAACTGTTCAGATGCAAACAGAGCCTTCTTTACCTCCAGGGTCAGGCACGCTTTCAGTTCTAACTACTATGTCTCTGTTCCCAGCAAGAGGGTCCTCACTGGACTCCCCATCTGTCACTTCCCCAGCCAAACTAGCAAAAGGCAAAGGGTCAGAAAGTTCTGAAGACACACGTACATCCATAAAATCACCGTTATTATCAACTGGCTCTTTACTTCTCACATCTGTTGATAAACGTGATTCCCACAGTTTCCAAAAATGAGGAAAATCCCTCCCTATTATGGCCTCATGCACCAAGGTGGGGACCAGTCCTACTTTAACAATTGCTGACCCACAACAAGTTTCTATATTCACTTCAGCAGTGACATAATGTTGGGTATCCCCATGTATGCAAGTTACCCCAATAGGTATTTGCTGGACCTTTAAGGGGTTCACTAACCCAGCTTTCACGAGGGTAACTAAACTTCCTGAATCTAGCAAGGCCTCTACCCGGTTACCCTCTAAGAACACATCACACATTTGTTTTTCCAGCTCAGGTGAAGGTACCACAGTACAGGCTAACCTAGCAAAGAAAGACATTCTGCGACATTCAAAGGCAGCATCACATTGCATGGGTTCTCGCATGACTGGGCAATTGGCAATAACATGACCTGGCATACCACACCTAAAACATTTAACCACACGATTATCAACCCGTTTGGGCAGCATAGACCGTTCTAGCCCCATTGGCCTGTCTCCAGGGCCAGTGTTTACAGTCTCTCCAGCCTTGCATTCTCTTAACCGCCCAGCAACGTTTTCCCATGGAACAGTCTTACCAGTCTTTACTGAAGGGCACTGTCGAGGATCTATGGGTTTCTGGGTGGTCATCAGTAGTTCCTCTGCCGCCAAATACCTCTCTACCATGTCCACTAATTGGTCAGCAGTATCCGGGTTTCCATGGCTCACCCACTTGCGCAGGACCACGGGCAAAGATCTCAAATAGCGGTCCATGACAACTCTTTCAACCATCTGGGGACCAGTTAATGTCTCTGGCTGTAACCATTTTTTTGTTAGCTGAATAAGGTCATGCATCTGGGAGCGAGGAGGCTTCTCCATGGCGTACACCCAACAGTGCACCCGTTGTGCTCGCACTGACAGCATGACTCCCAGGCGGGTCAGGATCTCAGTCTTTAGATTATCATAGTCCCGAGCCTCAGCAGGGCTTAAATCAAAGTATGCTTTTTGGGGCTCACCTGAAAGAAAAGGTGCCAGCAGACTGGCCCACTGTGCTTTTGGCCAGTTCTCACGCTCGGCAGTCCTTTTAAACGTTGTCAGGTAGGCCTCCACATCATCAGCCTCTGTCATTTTCTGCAGGAAGTGACTGGCCCGTATAGAACTAGAGCTAGTCAGAGCACTGATGGCCATATCTCCAATCCGGGCTGCAAGGCTCTGCACCACTTCTGTTAAGGCCTCTCTATCCTGACGCTGTTGCCTGTAAAGTTTGTCAACAGCCACCTGCTGCTGTCTCCTATTTTCCTCCATTGCCACCTGTTGCTGTCTCCTATTTTCCTCCATTGCCACCTGCTGCTGTCTGTTGGCCTCCTGCTGAGCCGCTGTAGCTTGCAGCAAGGCTTTGAGCAGTTGCTCCATGTCGACAGACTTTTCAGGCGGCTTTGTAGCTGCTTTCACCCAGGACATATATCAAATCTTCAGGGCGAGTCTCAGTAACTTCACACTGGGCTGTATCTGCATAAACCACCGTTTTCTGCAGGATTCATAAAGCTGCTGCTTTCACTTATGCGCAGAACGGCATGCTCGCATTCTCCACCAAGTTGTAACACTGTAAGGGTACAAGGTGCCGTTTCCTGGGGTAAATTGCAGCACGCAGCAGCTGAGGAATCACACAAGTCCAGTTTGTGGTGCAACTGGCCACAGCCTGTTTTATTAAACCGAAAATAAAACAAACACCAAAAGAAAATACCTTGCCTGTCCGGCACTAACTAAACACAAGACGTTCCTAACTATCACTAAACAAAAACACAGAGTTCTCCAGTAAACACTGTATAGCTCACTTGTATAAGGAAGCTCCTCTCACAGAGATTCTGCAGTCTCTCCCCAGGCAATCTCCACACACTAATCAGGCCAGCAGCTCTATAACACTCTTACACAGCTGAAAGCCTGATTAGCCTTCTGTGAGGCCAAAGACCCGAACTGGGCCCAATGTCTGGAACTTGCCCCATCTCTCTTTCAGGGCCCTTATCCAGCTTTTCCAACAAACTGAAAAGGTTCTGACAAAACATTTTCCTAGAAGTTTTCATTTTTCTAATACATGTAAGACAAGAACCTGGGACAAACATACCTGCCCTCAAACACTATTCCAGTGTTCTTGTCACAATATATATATATATATATATATATATATATAGACACACACACACACATACATACATACATACATACATATATACATATATACACACACACACACACACACACACATATATATACTCCAAATCCATGAACTCCGCTTCTACTTATACTGTATATGTGTAGAATCGGTGCTCTCTTCTGCTGCAGGTCAACACCGTTTGTGTTTCTATAATGGGTGCAATATGTGCTGTGCACACGAGCCCCTGGGTCCAGGGGGGGGCCCACACAGCACACATTGCACCCATATTTGCACACTTACCTTTCCGGAGCCCAGTGTCGGGCGCTGCGATCACTGCGAAAATCACAGGCAAAATAGCCACCATGAATGTGCAGTGGTTAAATTGGTCTCCAGAACATGGCGGGCGCCATGTTTCTGGAGACCTGCACATGCTCAGTAGACTCAGACAAATGCCAGAGACTCTGTGCCGTGTAGAGAATGGGGCCGGAGGTGCACATGGGCCCTCTCCTCTGTTGAAACACCCCTGGTCAACACTTTTTGTAAAATCCCAGAATCTCAGTATTTTTTGGGGTTGTTTTAAAAATGCTAATTTCTGCAGCAGGGTACATTGGTTTCCACAGGGAAACATCCGGTGTAGAGTGGATCTTGATCCTGAGAGGCACCAACAGGCTAAAGCTTTATGCTGTCCCAGGATGCATTGTCGGGCCTCCTCTATAACCCCGCCTTCAGGCACTGTGAGCTCAGTTTTGAGTTGGTGCCTGTAGAAGCAGTCACTAACAGGAGGGCTGCACTGGGCAGCCCTGAAAAAGCTTTTTCTAACAGAAAATTTCTTAAAAACTGGGCTGCCAGCGCTGTATGTCATGGTGACACTTCAGTGCTGCAGCTCCATCACCACCCAAGCAGCGCTGCATACTCCCACGGCCTGTTCCCGGATACTTGTGGCAGAGACGCTCCGGCTCAAGGTACACGGTCGCAGACGCTCTCCTGGTTCGCGTGGCTGCTATGGGGAGGAGGTAAAACGGGTCCCCCCCAGGCGGGACCTGCCACTAAATCGCATTCCTGTCGCAGCATAGGGGAACCGGCGCTTGACCTGTATCCTCTCCCCCGGCCCAGGGCGCCATCTACTGCTGGAGTTCCTGCCCTGGAGCATTTTCTAAAATAGATGCGTCTGGTCTCCCGGACTGTAGGGCAAGGTCTCCTTTGTAAACCCACCTGTACATCAGTGCTGTGGTTTTACAAGCACTTAAGTAAGTAAGTATTCTACATGACGATATTAAGACAGCTTTAGTTAAGAACAAGTGTAAAAAGAAAAAGAAATGGCTGCGCTGTATGTCAGGAGTTAAATGTAGTAAGAGAGCCGACGTGTAAACTGCATAACATTTATTAATAATACATCATAAGATAAGTAATTATAAAATTGTGTACAAATAATTTTAAAATGCAAAAATCACACCTAATTGATCTCAGGATATAAATGTCTCTTATCACATAGGATCAATAAAGGCTTTTGACCAGCCCATCAGAGAGGTAACAACACCCGCTTATCCAACCTGGTGCTAACAAGCATTTAACCACTCGGGACTGCACCTATCTGCACCTTAGTCACCTATCTTCATTGCAGCGATCATCGGCAATTTGTGGAATACGGAGCTTTACAATTGATATCCACTACAGCCGTTATTGATCCTATGTGATAAGAGACATTTAAATCCTGAGATCATTTAGGTGTGATTTTTGCATTTTAAAATTATTTGTACACAATTTTATAATTACTTATCTTATGATGTATTATTAATAAATGTTATGCAGTTTACAAGTTGGCTCTCTTACTACATTTAACTCCTGACATACAGCGCAGCCGTTTCTTTTTCTTTTTTCATTTGTTTTATCACGTTACATAGTGTTTTCGGCAAGCGCAGTATCTCAGAAGTTGTTTCTCATCAGTACTCTAATTATTATTTTAATTTCATATTTAAATCTGTTGTTGAGGCGCTTTTCCAAACAGTTAATCATTGTTGGTGGTTAAGAACAAGTGTACCTGTGCCAGAATATATTGTACGAGTATTCTGATATATACATCCGGTCTCAGACCGCGCTTTGTTTAATATATATATATATATATATACATACATACATATATATATCTATATATATCTATATATATATATATATATATACACATACATACACACACACACACACACATACATATATATATATATTTATATATACATACACACACACACACACACACACACACACACACACACACACACATATGTATACACACATACACTAGTCCAGTGTAGTTTTATTGTCTGACTAGAATAATTATCTGCATTGTCACTGTGACTGTGTGTGCTGTATCTGCTGTGTGGATTTCACTTTCAGTGTATCCCAGCTATAATCTATCACTGTATTCTGTACCTAAGGGACTAGGTGCATCAGGGTCCATATACTGTATAGTGCTTCACAGTATTTACCGATTAAAGTGTACTCTACTGTGTACTCAGTCACCTAATGTCGGATGTATTCACTGGTGTTGTGTACTGCGGGCTCAGTCGCATAATACCGGACTTATTCGCTGGTGTTTGTGCACTATGGCCCTCATTCTGAGTTGTTCGCTAGCTGCTTTAGTTTGCAGCGCAGCGATCAGGCAAAATATCGGCAATTCTGCACATGCGTATGGGGCGCACTGCGCACGCACGTCGTACTTTCACAAAAGCCGATGCAGTTTTACACAAGCTCTAGCGACGCTTTTCAGTCGCACTGCTGGTCGCAGAGTGCTTGACAGGAAGTGGGTGTTTCTGGGTGGTAACTGACCGTTTTCGGGGAGTGAGTGAAAAAACGCAGGCGTGCCAGATAAAAACACAGGAGTGGCTGGAAAAACGTAGGTGTGGCTGGCCGAACGCAAGGCATGTTTGTGATGTCAAAACAGGAACTAAATAGTCTGAAGTGATCACAAGGTAGGAGTAGGTCTGCAGCTATTCTGAAACTGCAAATTTTTTTTGTAGCAGTGCTGCGATCCTTTCATTCGCACTTCTGCTAAGCTAAGATACACTCCCAGAGGGTGGCAGCTTAGCGTTTGCACTGCTGCTAAAAGCAGCTAGCAAGCGAACAACTCGGAATGAGGGCCCATGTGCGCTGTCACATACTAGGGAATTTATTTGCAGGTATTGTACTCTGTCTGGCTGTATCATACTAATACGCTCTGCGGTTGCATTTACTAATAATGTCTAACACAAAGGGCAGGAAATCTGAGGACGCTCCTGCATCTGGCAGCGCATGCACCAAGGATTTGCCTGAGGGGAAAGTTTTGTATGATGGTCTGTGTACTATGTGTCACACATCTCCCAGTCAGTCCATGGCACCTGTAACTAATCAGGAGCCACCTTGGGCGGCATTCTCAACTATGCTCAATATGCTTGTGACACGCCTTATGCCCCCTATGGGACCTCCTGTGCAATTACAGCCACAATTTGTCCCTATGATAAATCCGCCTTGGGCGGATAATTTGTCTACCCGGTTGCAGCAATGTAGTCACTCCTTGGTTAGACATAAAACTGCCCCAAGTCACTCTCACGTTACAGGGTCATTTAAGCAGGCTACTTCCTCCTCACAATCCACTAATCCCTCAGAAGAGTCTTCTGATGAGGATGGGGAGTATACTGTCCCATCAGACACTGACACAGCTGCTTCTGACGAGGAATCCACTACTCAGGTTGATGTCCCTAACTTAGTGGTTGCTATTAAGCAGATCCTACAAATCACTGATGATGAAGAGGATTCCACTGTGGTGTCTAAGAAACCTGATAGGTTTGAACATCAGAAGGTAACTAAAACGTTATTACTTCTGACTATCTAGTGGACATACGACAAGAACCCTGGTCTTTTCCAGGAATTAAATTCTCCCTGTCTAAAAGGTTGGTAGCTCGCTATCCTCTCCCTACAGAATTGTATAACAAGTGGGAAAATTAACCACCGGTGGATTGCCATGTCACCTGTCTAGTGGTGTCGTCTACTCTGCCTGTCACCACACTGAAGGAACCGATGGATAAGTGCGTGGAAGGATGCCTGAAGTCTATTTACTCCCTTACAGGTGCTGTACATAGACCCCCTACAGTAGCCTCTTGGGCTGCAGAAAGGAATTAAAGCAGGGGTTCAAGCATTAGAGGAAGAGCTGCTTCAGGATATATCTGACATTGCCAGACAGTACCTGTCTCACATGACCACCACCGCCTATTACATTCAGGAGGCATCCTCTGAGGCAGGTGTGTTGGCAGCCAAGGCATCGACTACGTCCATCCTGGTTTGTTGTATTCTGTGGTTGAGGTCATGGACGGTGGACCTGGACCTTGGAGGTACTTCCTTATAAGGGAGACATCTTGTTTGGGGAAGACCTCAATAAAAATTGTGGCTGACTTGGTGGCTGCTAAGGCTGCCTTTCTCCCTAACACTACTCCATCTGCACAGAAGGCAAAAGGTACCACTTTTCGCTCCTTTCGGCCTCAAGGGAAAGCAAAAGTCAGACATACCCGAGACAAATCTTGTGCTTCCAAAACCACAAAGCCCAAGGCTAAACAATCCTAGGCATCCCATCAGCCTGCTTCTAAACACGACAAGCCTGCTGCATGATGGGACAAGCCTCCCCCTGGGGGACCCCAGGGTGGGAGGCAGACTTCTGCGATTCACCCAGGTCTGGTTAAAGACCCCTTCAGACGCATGGGTGCGATAAGTTGTCTCTCATGGGTATGCAGTCTTTCAAGAGGCATCCCCCTCGCCAGTTCTGCACATTGGTTATGCCTTCGGATCAGTTACAGGCGCAAGCACTACAAATGGTTATGAGTTCCCTCCTGGATACAGGAGTGGGGGTGCTGGTACCTCTATCCCAGAGAGGCAGAGGATACTACTTGACCCTGTTTCTAGTACCGAAACCCAATGGGTCTTTTCGGCCTATACTCATCCTCAAATCACTGAACAAGTTTGTGAGAGTATCCAAGTTCCGTATGGAAACACTGCGCTCAATTGTACTGGCCATGGAACCCGGAGATTATATGGTATCCCTGGATATACAAGATGCTTACCTGCATATACCTATTGCCATATCGCATCAGCAATGTCTGCGGTTTGCTATTGGCAACCTTCACTATCATTTGCAGGCTCTGCCATTTGGACTGGCCACGGCCACTCAGATCTTCACCAAGGTTATGGCCCTGATGACGGCTCATCTCTGTCGCCAGGGAGTAAGGATCCTGCCGTAAATGGACGACTTGCTGATCCTTGCAAACTCCCACAATGTACTCCTCAGTCATCTGCAACTGACGGTAAACTTCCTACAAGCCCACAGATGGCTCATCAACTGGAAAAAGTCCTCGCTGGTTCCTGCACGGAGCATGGTGCACCTGGGGGCACTGCTGGACATACACAGTCAACGGATGTTTCTGTCTCCAGAGAAGGTCCTGAAGCTTCAGGACAGGATAAGATACTTCCTCTCTCTCCCAAGAGTGTCGATACACTCGGCGATGCAAGTACTAGACCTGATGGTGTCGGCTTGCGACATGGTAGAGTACGCTCAATTTTATTCCCGCCCTGTGCAGAGGTTAATACTTTCCAAGTGGGACGGCCTACCTCATCGGATCAGGTCTCACATGATCTCCTTGACTCCGAAGGTTCATCAATCGCTGACCAGGTGGCTACAGGACCAGCAGTTCAACAGGGCCGTCCCTTCTGGATCCCCAACTGGGTCTTACTGACTATGGATGCCAGTGTGAGGAGCTGGGGCACGGTGTTGGAGCAGCACTCTTTCCAGGGACGGTGGACCAGGAGGAATCACTCCTCCCGATAAACATTCTGGAATTCCAGGTAGTGTTCAATGCTTTGTCTCTCCCCCTGCCTCTGTTAAAGAATTAGCCTGTTCAAGTATGGTCAGACAACGCCACCACAGTGGCATACATAAACCATCAAGGAGGCACTCAAAGCCGCATGGCAATGATGGAAGTGTCAAAAAAACTTTGTTGGACGGAACACCATCTGCCAGCAATATCGGCAGTGTTCATTCCGGGAGTCCTCAACTGGGAAGTGAATCTCTTCAGTCGTCAGGACGTGAATGCTGGAGAGTGGAGTCTTCATCAGGAAATCTTTCAACTCCTAGTGGACAAATGGAGCCTACCAGATTTAGACCTGATGGCGTCTCGACACAATCACAAAGTTCCGGTCTTCGGATCAAGAACCAGGGATCCTCAAGCAGCGTTCGTGGACGCACTGGCAATTGCATGGAACTTTCGGCTGCCCTATGTGCTCCCTCCAGTGTCACTCCTGCCCAGGGTACTATGGAAGTTCAAACAAGAATGAGGAATACTACTTCTAGTGGCTCAAGCATGGCCCAGGCAGCATTGGCAGGCAGCATTGGTTCTCAGACCTGCAGTGTCTATCGATAGAGCGTCCTTTTCTACTTCCTCAACGCCAAGACCTCCTAGTTCAGGGCGCTTGTGTCTATCTGGAACTGGGCAGACTGGCTTTGACGGCGTGGCTCTTGAAGCATCACTCCTGAGGGCCAAAAGATTCTCAGAGGCAGTTATCCAAACTATGCTAAAGGCCCGAAAACCGGCATTTGCACAGATATATTACAGGGTCTGGAATTCTTATTTCACCTGGTGTGCTGCTAAGAATTACGATGCATACAAATTCGGAACTTCCAGAATTCTGGCTTTTCTGCAACAAGGCCTGGACTTCGGCTTTCATCTGGACTCCCTCAAGGTCCATATATCTGCCTTGTGGAGGGTGTCAGACCTAGATGCTTTGTCCTGTCGTCCACCCTTCCTGATATTTCACCGTGACCGGGCAGTTCTTAGAACTGGTTATTTACCTAAAGTGGCGTCATCTTTTCACCTAAACCAAGAGATTGTGGTTCCGACCTTCATCTCTTCTTGTTTGTCCTCCAAAGAGCGGTCTTTGGATGTGATACGGGGAGTGGACTGCCTCTATCTGGAGGTCAGGTTGTCAGGTTCCCTTTTTGTACAGTTTGGTTTTCACAAACGTGGCTGGCCTGCGAATAAGCAATCCCTGGCCAGATGGATTAGAATGGTGAATGCACAAGCTTAAGCACAGGCTGGACTCCCAGTCCCTGCTGCTATTACCCATTCTACTCGGTCTGTTGGACCTTCTCGAGCAGCCCACCGTGGCGCATCCGCTGAACAATTGTGCAAGGCAGCTACGTGATCCTCAGTGAACACGTTCATTAGGTTATATGCCTTTGATACTTCCGCTTCCCAAGATGCTTCCTTTGGACGCCGGGTTCTCATACCCTTGAGGAACTGCTTTAGAACATCACCCGATCTTTCCCTGTGGAAACCAATGTCCCTGCTGCAGAAAAGGAGATTTATGGTAGACTTACCATTGTTAAATCTCTTTCTGCGAAGTACATTGGGTTCCACAGGGCACCCACCCTGACACACCTAGCTTCTATGGGTTTGTATTGCATTAGCCGCTGGTACCTTCTCCTGTCTTGAGAATGTGGTTCTATGTGACTAACATCTGCCTTCTCTTTTGCCTGCTCCTACATTGGACTGGTTAACAAAACTGAGCTCATAGTGCCTGGAGGTGGGGTTATAGAGGAGGCCCCACAATGCATCCTGGGACAGCCTAAAGCTTTAGCCTGTTGGTGCCTCACTGGATCAAGATCCACTCTACACCCAATGTTTCCCTGTGGAATCTAATGTACTTTGCAGAAAGAGATTTAACAATGGTAAGTCTACCATAAATCTTCTTTTATTAAGGTCAAAGATGACAGTAGATACTAGCAAAACTGCCCTTTTCAAATCCAACACACTGCAAATTGCCATCCTGATTTTTGACATATCTAAAATGCAAATGGTCAGATGTATTAAGCTGCAGTTTCACAAACTGCAGGAAAATCCACATGAAGAAAGTGGTTGTGAAAGGTGAGGGTGCTCACACTGCAGGCAACATGTGATAAAAAAGAAAAACAGTAAGAGGAATCTCTCCTACCCATTCAATAATAGAGGGCTCTAATTAGCATTACTCCAGGTATTTGGGGGTGGGGGGTCTGGACACGTAGAAATGCTGGTGCAATGCAAAGTAGCGCTGCCCCCCTCCTGGTACCCCTGGTTAGTGAATATTAAGGAACAAAAGTAAACAGTGCTTCCTTAGTGCATATAGTATACTTATATTACCTACCTACAATCTACTTTTCTTGATCCAACATATTTTTAGACTAAGGGGGACATTTACTAAGCAGTGATAAGAGCGGAGAAGTGAGCCAGTGGAGAAGTGCCCATGACAACCAATCAGCACTGAAGTAACATCTCTAATTTGCATACTATAAAATTATACAGAGCTGCTGATTGGTTGATGGAGCAACATCTCCACTGGCTCACTTCTCCGCTCTTATCACTGCTTAGTAAATGTCCCCCTAAATTCTCTGTTGCTGAAAATATTTATTCTATTGGAGAATGAGAATTGCTGACCATTAAGATGGCTTCTAATAAGTGTCAACAGTTTGTGTGAACAGCTACTGTAAATAATAATTTCTGGAAGTCTAAATATATTTTCTGCCATCAGTAATCCCATAGGTTTAAACTTTAGAACCATTTGTTTCTCAGTTTGACTTGTCTTCAAGCACAAATGAACTAAAGGGCCAAATCACCAAAATCTGAATAGGAGCATAAGCATTTGGTGGGGTTTTTGAGCATGCACAAGAAGATTTTACACAATTACTCTGCATAAACTGGAGGTGTACCGTAGTAATACTCACATCAGCCCAATTATGTAGGGGAGTAATCAATGCCAACTGCAAAACCTAATAAATTGACTCATTAAAATTTCAGTTCTGCATTTATAATCTCAGACAGACAAGGGATGAAGCGGGACAAAGCAGCCAGCAGAGAAGGTAGGACAGAGCTAGGGCAGAGCAGCAGACAAAGAAGGGGTTGGGCAGGACAGAGTGAAATGGGATGGGACGGAGCAGTGGGCAGACTGAAGTGACTTGGCATATTCTTATATTGACAAATAATAATAATAATAATAATCAGCATTTTACAGTGTTGGTTATAAAAAATGTTAATATTTTATAGAGGCACCATGCTTTTTAGCCAGTACATTCATGCAGTTTATACAAGATATAAGGGTCTATGTATAAAGCCTTGGAGAGAGATAAAGTGGGCAGAGAAAGTACCGCCAATCAGCTCCTAACTGCAATGTTACAGGCTTGGTTTGAAAAATTACAGGAGCTGGTTGGGTATCTACGTCCACTTTATCTCTCTCCAAGGCTTAGTACATAGACCCCATTGTCTCTACAGACCTTTTATGATTTTGATCCTATTCTTAAGGGCCGTATTCACGGCACAATTTGGGGAGAGATGTGTGCTGAGCAAACCACTCAGCACACATCTCTCCCCCCTCTCAGCACAGCGGGACGTGTGCTGAGCGTGTGGGGGGAGACGGGGGGGGGGGGGTGAAATGAGCGACCTGCTAGATTGACAGACAGGTCAATTTAGCACCAGTGATAGCTATGCACGGGGTCGCACATCGCTATCACTGTGGGGGTACACACGGAGTGATCACTGCTTAAAATCTAAGCAATCTAGTCAGATTGCATAGATTTTAAGCAGCGATCGCTCCGTGAGTACCCCCCTTTACAGACAGATTTGCACCACATTTCCCACAGTAGAACTTTTGCCTTTTACTTCTTGAGCCACTCCAGTGATAGTTTAGCCTTAGATTTACGCATGACATATTGCTTTGAACTTTGGCTAAAACGCTTGATCTTAAGGCCTGTACACACTGGTCGATGTATCGGCCGTTCTCTTGAACGGCCGATACATCGCGGGACCGTCGGCCAGTGTGTACGGGCGATACGTCTGTGAACTCCGTCGTTCACAGACGTATCACGTCGGCCGCGCAGCACAGCCGACAGCCAATATATCTAACGATATATTGGCCCGTCGCTGTGTGTGTACGGGGCGGTCGTCCGACCGCCCGTACACATACTGCGGCGGCCGGCAGTGATTGACAGGTGAACTGGGCGGGCGCGAGCGCCCGCCCGCCCAGTTCATGTCGTCAGTCCCCCGACAGATCGGGCTGTGTGTACGCACAGCACACTGCCCGATCCGTACATAGATATATCTGCAGATCAATTGATCTGCAGATATATCTAATAGTGTGTACCCACCTTTAGTCTCATCAAATCTGTGTCACTCTTATGCTTTTAGGCAAAAGTGGTTCATTTTGAGTAATGGCTTTTTTGTGCACATCACCCCAAATTCGGAGTCCATTACATGATCGACATTTATTGCAGTCTCATCTAGCGAGCTCTGTATGTCCTTCAAAGCGATTGTTGGACTTTTTTAAGCATAGTACAGGGGGTTTAATATAGCTTCTGTTATATGACAATTGATCCAACAGCACCCTCTGACACATCCAACTACTTAGATATTGTTTCCCTAATTTATATACTTGTACCTCTTTATCTATAATATATTTGGGATGCTTCATTTCACAGCTGCCATTCAGATTTACAGCTTGAATTAATGACCTTTTAACTGTGAGGTTTCTAATCCAGAAAACGTGGCAGCTATTTTAATCATTCAATGGTGGAGACTAATTGAAATTGTTTTTCACCAGTGAAAAACTTCTATGACACAAGAACAAAGGGGGAGACTTATCAAAGCTTGGAGAGAGATAAGCTGGAAAGTGATAAAGTACTGTCATTTTACAGGCTGTGTTAAAAAAATATCAGTTAGAAGCTGGTTGGTTGGTTGGTTGGTTGGTTGGTTGGTTGGTTGGTTGTTTAGTTACTTATCTCTCTCTAAAGCTTAGCAAATAGAACCCTGTGTAATAAAATCACATTATTAAATACAACTGTTTAGAAGTTTAAGTGCTTAGAAATAAAACTACCACAGAGAACAACACTTGTAGGATTTATGGGCCTGATTGAGGTTTGCAAGTAAAGCAAAAAAGCAAGCAACTGTCAAAACCATGTTGCAATGCAAGTGGAGCAGATGTAACATGTGCAAAGAGTTTAGATTTGGATAGGGTGTGTTCAAACTGAAATGTATATTACAGAGTAAAATAAAGCTAATATTTGGGGGCTATATGCAGGGGCGGATTGGCCAGGCGGGACGCCGGGATGATATACTGCTTGGCCGGTACCATGTCCTCTCTGTCGGGCCTGCTTGCAGTGCATGCTGCATGGTAGTACTTTTTTTTTTTAATAAAAAGACGCGGTCACGGGTCCGTGCTTTGGCCATGCCCCCGACTCTGCCTGGACTCCGTGAGCCAAGTTGTCTGTGCTGTGGCAGCAACTGTATGTCCCACACTATGAAGCTGAAGGTTGGTCTGACTCTTTCTGCAACTGCAAGTGCTGTCTCACCAGCCAGCTGCATCCCACAGCCTGAGCTCACCATCA
Source organism: Pseudophryne corroboree (assembly GCF_028390025.1). Classification (NCBI taxonomy): domain Eukaryota; kingdom Metazoa; phylum Chordata; class Amphibia; order Anura; family Myobatrachidae; genus Pseudophryne; species Pseudophryne corroboree. The sequence goes on from NC_086447.1 coordinate 343,716,058, forward strand.
GGGCCGGATTAACAATGGGGCTTATGGAGCTGCAGCTCCAGGCCCACTCTCCCAAATAGGCCCACAGCATCCTACAGTTCTCTGTGCTGCTGTAGATAGATTTTTTTTTCCTTGTAGAGCAGCTTGACTCATCTAACTGCCGCCTCTCCCGGATGTCCTCACTGCAGCCCTGTGTCTCCCTGCTCCGTCATCAACAAGCCGGTCTCGGGGGTGCCAATGGCCGCTTCCCATGTCCCGACTGCCTCACTCACTCTCTGGCCGGGACCCACACTGTGCCTAGTGTGCCACGCCTTTGCTGCCACCTCCTGGGCGGGTGTTCTCTGCCGGCCCAACCTCCCCTCACAGGGCTGCCTCTGCATTCTCAACGCTGAGAGGAGGAGACCAGTGCAGCGCAGCTCTGCTCTCCAGTCTTGGGGATACCTTCAGAATTCTTTACCGGTCGCCAGTGAGTGCACCATGCAGCTAACGTTTCAGTCAGTAAGTGTCACAGGGCCGAATTCAAACCTGATCGCTGCTCTGCAAATTTGCAGAGGGCTGCGATCAGATAGTCGCCGCCCATAGAGAGAGAAAACCCGCCCCGTGCAAGTGTGCGAATGCATGCGTACGCTGTGCGAAAACTTTGCCAGACAGCTGCAAATCCATTCACAACTCACTCACCATAGAAGACCAGGACTTACTCCTACAGTCAGAGCCGGCCCTAACCAATATGATGCCCTAGGCAAGATTTTGGCTGGTGCCCCCTAGCACCGCCGCTAGTTCTGCTGGACATGCCTGGCATGAGTCAGCTGGCAGCTCTGCTAACGTTGGGTCGCCTTTTATTTATGAAAATGCATCTTATTTGCATTACTATGTGGCTAGGATGCACAAGCAGCTTTTGCGGATTAAAATGATATGCAGCATGCCTATATTCTGTGTGCAACTGCGGCTGTATCTGCATACGAAATGCTACATTAAAGTTATTTCCACACAAATATAGGCATGCCGCATATCATTTTAATCAGCAGAAGTTGCTGGTGCCCCTAAGCATACCAAACCTAGGCATTTGCCTAGTTTGCCTATACCTAGGGCCGGCTCTGCCTACAGTGCAATAGAATCAGGCTGTTCGATGCCGGAGCTGATGTCACACATCAGGCTGTTCGGGGCCGGAGGTGATGTCACACATCCTCCAAGGAAACGCCCAGAAAACGGACAGTTACCTGCCTCCGGGCAACTGGGATGAAGTTACACCACTGCTGGAAGAGAAAGGGTGCTGTCACTGTCTGTGATATGATAGTACAGTAGTTCTGCAGTCAGAAGTGGTACAGCAGCTGGTGTCAGAGCTTATCCAGACATTTTGTGCATTGGAGTACAGTCGCGGTTGTGGAGGGGGATGCGGGGAGGGCTGTGGTTACGTCCAGCTTGGAGGAACCCAGCCTCTGGGCAGGCCCCGCCCCCTCAGTAGACCACACCTCCATTGTGGCTGCTTACTTAGGTTTCCTGGGCTGGTTTTCCATCCCAATCCGCCCCTGGCTACATGCAAAAGCTGCCAGTATTTCCCTGCACAGAAACAATATAACCCACACAAATCTAAATCTCTCTGCATATGTTCCATCAGCCCCACCTGCAGTACAACATGGTTTTCTCCAGTTGCTTGCTTCTTTGCTTTTCTTACATGAATCGGGCCCAATATTCTTCTGTTTGGTAACTTTCTACTTACAATTAAATATCACTGCTCATATGATTTGCATAAACTGATAGAACATTGTGTCTGTCATTCTCACACTGGAACATATTTGGTGTGCATGCCACGCAGTCAGTGAAACAAAAATTATTACAGGTTCTCACTGTGAGTGAGAGACCTAGTTTTCTGTATTACTCTACATTATAGTTTAACAAATTACTTAGTAAACCTAGTCTGGCACAACATTTGCCTACCATTTAGATATTCATAGCTGATGTCAGGTTTAATGTTTAATTTATGTTGCTATAATTAGTTATCTCTTGTTTGGTTTTAGCAATAGAGACGATCAGATGCTTTGCTAATGTCAGGCTGAGAAATGGTAAATGGAACACATACTGTATGCTTGCATTCTATGCGTATTGAAAATGTTCTATGTGAAAGTTTATCTTCTTATGGCACAGAGGTAGGCATGGGAGAAAAAAAGTATTGGGGGATTTTAATAAGATCTGATGAGGCAAACGCCCCATCTAGGAATGACCAAGTTAGTATCATGTTGTTATAATACTGGGGTCCACATAAGCTATTTATCAACACCAACCAGTGGAGAATGTAACCAACCAGGATGAACTGGCAAACCTCTCGCTCCATGTCAGCACTGATAATTATTATTCTCTTTTCTTTATAAAGGCACTGCATTGTTTCCCAATGTCATACAATGAAAACAAAATACATACATGCAGCGGCGGATTGGCCATAGGGTTTACAGGGAAGATGCCCGGTGGGCCGACGCACCCGTGGGGCCTGTTTTGTTTGAGGACATGTGGTCATTTTTATAGACATAATGAATAAGATGCAAAATAATTTACATATATGAAAATTACTTTACCACTTAGCCTGTGATTGCAGATGATCTAGTGCAGCGGTGGCCAACTTGTGGCTCTTGAGCCACATGCAGCTCTTTCTTTATTCAAATGTGGCTCCCCACACTCGAAGTTACGTGATCACAACAGGTCAGGATGGGCAGCAGCATTACGATGACTGAGAACTGAGGGAGCCAGATACTAGAGGTGAGACACCCACCGGCAAACAGAGGACACATAAGGGGCTGCTGCAATGGCACGAGGTGTGTGTGTGTGTGTGTGTGTGTGTGTGTGTGTGTGTGTGTGTGTGTGTGTGTGTGTGTGTGTGTGTGTGTGTGTGTGTGTGTGCGCGCGGGGGGGCAGAGCCGGTCATAGGCATAGGCAAACTAGGCAATTGCCTAGGGCATTTGATATGCCTAGGGGCATCAGCAGCTTCTGCTGATTAAAATGATATGTGGCATGCCTATATTCTGTGTGTGTAGCATTTCATATGCAGATACAGCCACAGTCTCACACAGTATATAGGCATGCTGCATATCAATTTAATCAGCAGAAGCTGATTGTGCATCCTAGCCACATAGCGATGCAAATAAGATGCATTTTTATTTTAAAAAATGTGCCCAACAATAGCACTGAGGCAAGATTTATGAGGACACATCTGTATTCAACAGAGGCAGAGGTCACAGTGTTAGTGGTAGTGTGAGTGTTGTGTGCATGTGAGTAGGTTAGTTGTGCAGTAGTGTTCGGAATATGTGTAAGGAGCATTATGTGTGTCATGTAAAAATGCATTTATAATGTGCACCATATGTGTAAGGGGCACTATGTGTGTCATTATGTGTATAAGGGCATTAATAATGTGCAGCATATGTGTAACAGGGTACTACTGTATGTGTGTCATTATGTGTATAGGGGCACTAATAATGTGCAGCAAATGTGTAGGGGGCACTGTGTGTGTCATTATGTGTATAAGGGCATTAATAATGTGCGCCATATGTGTAAGGGACATTACGTGTAAAAGGGTATTAATAAAGGTTGACATAATGTGTAAGGCGCATTATGCTTATAAGGACATTAATAATGTGTCTCATATGTGTAAGGGGCATTACTGTTTGGCATTGTGTGTATAAGGTGCTCTACTATGTGGCATTGCGTATAGAAAGGGCACCACTGTGACATCTAATGTGAATAAAGGGCAATAGGGTGTGGTGTAATGTGAATAAGGAGCAATTCAGTGTGATGTAATGTGAGTAAGGGGCTCTACTGTGAGTAGTAATGTTTATAAGGTAAAGTAATACTACTGTGGGATGTAATATGAATTATGGACACTATCGCATGATCAAATGTGAATAAAGTTGCACTACTGTGTGGCATAATTGAAATTGGGGGTTACTATTGTGTGGCCATGCCCCTTGCCAGCAAAAACACACCCTTTTTGGGCTGTGCGACAAATGTGCGAACTGTTCCTATTTAAAATATAGGGGGTCCAAACCCCAAAATAAGGACTGCTCTGGATGAGGGGTGATGGTGCTGGGAAAGAGAAGCGGGGTCAGCGGTGGTGCTATGGGGCACCAGCCAAAATCTTGCCTAGGGCATCATATTGGTTAGGGCCGGCTCTGCGGGGGGGGGACTGTAATGACACATGAGGGTGCTAGCTGGAATGACGCAGCAGGATACTGGCTGGAGTGACCCATGGGGGAGCTTAAGTGTATTATGTGAATTCGGCTTTTTCAATATATTTTATGTGGATCTTTCTTTCTCAATTATTTTATGTGGAAGTGGCTTTTTAAATGTATTTTATGTTGGATCTGGCTTTAAAAATGTATTTTATATGGATCTGGCTTTTTAAATGTATTTTTTTTTACCAGGAGCATGGCCTAGCAGGCACAAGGGTGCACCCCATTTTTGCATGTGCGCTTTCAACTCGATGTCGGCTCTTTGACGTGCCTAACAAGATTTTTTGGCTCTTTGACTCTGATTGGTTGGCCACCCCTGATCTAGTGTATGCTCTGTCTGCCTGCTTGGCTGACATATAAGATTGAGTGGATAGTGATTGGGATATGGTTGGTGTAATAAGCAAGAAAATATATCTTTCTAAAGAATGATATAGTTTCCTAAATTCTGAAGGTGTATCATATAATAATGTGCTCATAATATGTAATTTTATTTCTTTTTAACTTCCTCCTTGATGCTGGACATGCCCACTATCTGGAAAGTCTTGGGGGGAGGGTGCTGCTGCCATGGCCCATGGCTAGACCGTACACCTCTGGTGCTGCCCATGTGGGGCCACTAGTACAAATTTTTCCAGGGCCGCTTTTTGTTCCCAATCCGCCCCTGCATACATGTAGTAAAAATACAAATGATACCCAAAGTACAAATAAGCAAAGAACACTTGTGGAAAAGAGGAGTGTCTCACTATGATCTGAAGCAAGCAGTCAAGGATCACACAAGGGGGAGTAGGGAGCAAACAGGAATGATTCAGTCTGTAACCAAAGTGGACAGACAGACAGACAGACAGACAGGATCAGGGTGGTCATTCTGAGTTGATCGCACGTAGCAACTTTCTCCTGCTCGTGCGATCAACTTGGCGGCGACTATGGGGGAGTGTATTTTAGCATAGCAGGGGTGCGATCGCTTGTGCAGCCCTGCTATGCTAAAAAAGTTTCAAGCAAAACAAGACCAGCCCTGCAGCTACAGTGCGACGGATCCAGCGATGAAGATCCCGGCTGTGACGTCAAACATCCGCCCTCCAAATGCCTGGACACGCCTGCATTCACCTTACCACACCCAGGAAACAGTAAGTAGACGCCCTGATCCCCCTTCCCGCTGTCATTCTTCTTGCGATCGCTGTCATCGGTCCAGGCGTCATTGACTGGTGACTGCCGTCACTGGGCAATGACGCGCATGCGCAATGCGGGTGCCACCGCAGTTCCGACCCGTTCGCACCTCAGTGAAGAACCGCTGCGTGGGAACGGGTCGGAATGGCCCCCAGAGTCACTGAGGGGAAGTAAGACGGGAGAACAGAAGCGTCACTGGTGACAGGGGTAGTGTTAGAAACAAGGAAAAGGGCCCTGCCAGTGACAGCTTGCAGTCTGCTCTAAAGGGCCCCATACACTAGAACGATAATGCCTGATTTCATCCAATTTCAGGCATTCGGCCCGATATATCGGATGGAATCGGCCATTTTGGAGGTGTTTCCGATCCAATGCGCGCTCCCGTGAGTGTCGTGTCAGATCCCCTAGGTCGCTAGTGCTGCACTCATGATATATATCGTAATCGCCTGGAATAGTATGGAAAAAGGTGTGTTTTTTTGTGCCTGCAATATATCGCCTGCAATATATCGTAGGAAGTTTGACTGGCATTCTCAGGACACTCCCATCAGCGGTAGCAGCAACAGCAGTATCAGCGGCGACGCAGCAGGAGAGCTCATCAGATTAATCCAATCAAATCGGATATTTTATTGGGCCAAATATGTATTTTCACACTGACCACCAATCACTGTCCACCAATGTAATCACTGACCACCAATGTAATCACTGACCACCAATGTATTATAAATTATTGTTCACATTTTATTTGTGTGTGCCCAGTAATTTTAACCCCCTAAAGCCATGTGTTTTCACCGCCACTGTACCCCGATGCTGTACCATTGATGTTTGTGTAATGAGCAAAGTATTTACAAAAAAATCCCTTTATTTTAAAAACATATTATACAAATTAAAAAACCATTTAACAAAACACATTTAACCAAATACCTTAAGTAAAACCATTTGTAAAAGACAAAATATAACAGTTTGTGCACCACTTTTCTTTCATTACAGATATGTCTCTGGATCAAGACATAGACTTTATCACCGGCCTACTAGACATGTACCGTGGCCATGAATGTCTATGGAAGGTCAAAGCTAAGGGTTATTCCAAATAAGTGCGACGGAATGCGGCTTTGGAGAAGCGAGTTGAGTACTGAAGGCCCTTTGTGTCCGGTGCTGATAAGGAATGGGTCAAGAAAAAGCTACAGAACCTGCATACTGTGTTCCTGAAAGAACACAAAAAAAAAATGGAACAGTCCAAAAGGTCTGGAGCAGGTTCTTCCCAGGTTTACAAGACATCGCTGTGCTGCTACCCCATGCTGGAGTTTGTCCTGGACCAGGAGCCTACCCGGACAGGTTTCACCTCCCTCCCTCAGACTGCCACACCAAAGCCTGAAGACTATGACCTATCTTTATCTGCATCTGTAAGTATGTTATTTGAATACTTTAAGTTTTTGCAAGTTCCACCATCAGTCCAACACAGTACACTTAAAATGTTGGCCTCCTGCCAATCGACTGCACCCACCCCGTTAAAATAGGCCAGGTACTCGTCCCTGACCTGTTTCGCCCTAGAATGGAGTGGAGGTGGTTCCACAGATGGAAATGGTGAAGTCTTGTGTGGGAGTTCAGGGTCTGGGTCTACTGGCGCTGCTCTGGGCAATGTCCTATGCTGGGTGGTTTTGATGCTCAAATAGTTATGCAGGACACAGCATGCAGTCACCACCCTCTAGGAAATTGCCTACGACTTCAGCCTCAGACATATCGCTGTAGTGTATGGGGGCCTACTGTGTAGAGAGTTAATTGCCGATAGGATTGGCTGGAGTAATGAGTCTTGAGGGCTTGTTTAAAGGTGTGGAGGCTGTTAGAAAGTCTAAATGAGTGAGGGAGTGAATTCCAGAGAACTGGGGCAGCACTAGAGAAATCTTGGATATGGGAGTGGGGTGGGGTGAGGTGTCAGTGAAAGAGCAAAGAGGATGGGATGGAATGTGAACAGAAATGAGGTTGGAATTGAATTCATGCAATTGTCAATTCCCATCTAGATTATTACAATCTCCTCCTCTGTGGCCTTCCTATTACTCCTCTCTCCCATGAATGCTGCTGCCTGGCTCATGTATCTACCACTGCTCTAATACAGCCTTTAATCACATAATTTAGTTTAAAATCCTCACCTTCAATAAAGGGAGCAGGTCCAAGAAGGCTTAACCTTTATTGAATATAACTAGTATCTGCTCATTTCTTAAAACCTGGAGAGTCAAGGCACAAAATGAATAAAAAAGTACTCCAGCCAAAGTCCATACTTTATTCAAAGGTGAGTGAATATAGACGCCTACTGTAATTTTTTTCCTTGCAAGGAATGGTCTCTCTAGAGTTCTTCACTGTTTATTTACTTGAATAATGTTGGTTTCTATCCATGAATCATTCAATTCAGTTCAAAATATGTTTAGTATATTGAACAATTTCCAAATTAGATGCAGAGTAAAGGGCCCTACACACCCGGCAATGTGCCGCCGAGGTGTCCAACGGCAGATACGGCCGACAAGTGACCCGGCGGAGGGTGGGGTTGGGGGAGTGAAGTTTCTTCACTCCCACCATCACCCGGCTCCATAGCAGTGCATGCCAATATAGACGAGATTGTCCATATTGGCTTGCATGCATAAGCAACCCGGCACCAACGATGAACGAGCGCGGGGCCACGCATCGTTCATCATTGGTGCCTATACACTGAACGATACGAGTTCATTAATGAACGAGAACGTTCATATCGTTCAGTTACACCTTTAAGTGTGTAGGGCCCTTTACACAACTAAGCAGCAACAGACTATACATTGCTGGAGGAAGAGAGATGCAGATGCACACTCTTAGCACTAAGAACACTGATAGTAAAAGTTATTTAAAATAACCCTCACAATTAACATGGAGTATAATTGAAGTTCTTAGCACACATTTGCGCAAATATGCGGGCCCATGTACCGCGGCCAGTTGACTTCATCACATGGGTCCCTAACATTCCTAATACTATCACATTCTATAACTGTATTCAGGACTTACCTCTAAATAGGGCCTTATCAATGTGTGATCTGAAATGCAGGAACCCAGCTAATTAAAACACCTGAGGGTGAATGGGAGGAGTGCCAGTACCAGAGGAAGGAAGCCTTGCCTTCCAGTGTACAATATATACACAAACATAGTGGAAAAAGGCTAAAGTGCTAAGAACTTCAATTATACTCCATGTTAATTGTGAGGGTTTATTTAAATAATTTTTACTATCAGTGTGCATCTGCATCTCTCTTCCTCCAGCATAGTATTAGAAGCCTCAGCATGATAGCACCTCTTGATATCTTTAGTAATAGGATGTGCAATCCAGGTCCACCCCTTTTTCCACTATATTTGTGTATATATATGAGGTAGTCAAAATAACTGGAAATGATGGGAAATGAATGTTATTGGGATTAATAATAATCTAGGTACAAAACAAATGCCAAGTTATGTGATTTTAGATTTTTTTTGTACATTTTTAGAAAAAATCCAAAACCAAAATCAGTCATAGCCAAAATCCAAAACCAAACCCAGTTGATTAGAACCAAAATCAAATCCAATAAAAATTGTCCAGTGCACATTTCTAGTTTGAACCATTGGTGGGCGGTACAAGTGCAAACATGTGACCACAACAGGTCCATCAGAGAGGGAGGGCAAGACTAAGGGATGGCTGATGGAAGGGTGGGGTTAAGCAATGCGAGGAAAAAAAAAATCTGTCACTGATCAGAACTCAGCCATTGATGGTGGAACTCCACCATTAGTGGCAAAACATCAATCATTGGAAGCAAACCATATATGTTTTCTACAGATTGATGGCCAAAGTCTGGTACCATGTATGGGGTTTTAGATCAGGTTCGGTAATTAAGTTATAAAACTGTAGATTTCAATGTAGCCACTAGGCTCTTTCTTTTGGGGATGGAAATCTGAAGATTACCATGAAATGATGGCTGGACTTCCACCATCGAATCTTTTGATGCAATGGTAACTGACCATTGCATTAAAAGAATTCGATAGTAGAAAAAAAATCATATGATTAGCACATGCGCAACCCTCTGCAGTATGGTGGCCGGGGATGGGACATGGGGCGGCATATCACTACACCATCAAATGTTTACCATTAGATGGCGGCAAACATCAGAACGTTGCCATCGAGTGGTAAAACCACTATCATTGCAACGAAAACATTGCTGGTTGCAAAACATTGGGATGCAACGTCCATCCCTACTTTTGGCTCATTATGCCTGCTCTTCAGTGCCTAAGGTAAGTATCTAGCTCCTCTACTAGCCTAAAGAGGCATTACAAATAGATTTTTTTTTATTTTTAATTTATGTAGTCTATAAACCATGTTGCATTACATCCACTAGGCCCACATATGCCAATTTATTGCAGTGCATTTCAGTACAAAAACTGTAGAAAATAGATGTATTACAGAGAGGAAACAGGTCATTAACTATTTTCAGAAAAAGAGAAGCCAGCTATTATGGCATCCAAAGCATAGATTTATGTAGACAGGGTCGAAGAAAGCTAGAACAAAGGAACAAAATCTGGCATGAAATTACTACTCAGCTGATCCCTGTATGGGAAGAGCGATAAAAAAGGAGTAATGATGTTAATGTTGCTGAAGGTATTATTATAATGTACTTAATATATTTAGGTTTTTATTGAAATCACTGTGTTTTCTGAATATTCGATAATTTTTCACAAAATGTACTGCTGAATATATATATATATATATATATATATATATATATAAAAGAAACAATGATGAACTGAGATACCAACTAAATATGTTGATATCTAGATATATTGATATTATTTAAACCAAAATGTAAATATATTTACTGACCTCTGTATAGCTATAGATATTTGTATGTAGTGTTTAAACTAAAATTACCATAGATTAAAATAAGAGAAGATAATGGTTTGAATTATAAAATCTAAGAATAATAAAATACTAAATTTAACATGTTAACACAATAGTAATGTTATAGCATTCTAAGTTATATACATGTGGCCAATACATTTTACTATAATGCAGCTTAAATCTCCCTCAGGAGACAAAGGGGTAGAATTACTAACCTGCTGTTTGTCAAAGCTGCCAATCATCCAATACATTTAAAATGGCAAGAGAGAAAAAAAAAAAAGATACATTAGCCTGGTTTAGAATTTATTTTTGTTGCCACTTTTACATCCATCAGTCAAAGGCACCAATTATTGGCAGCTTTGGCAAATTTAGGGGGATATTTAATTAGCCGTATTGCCGTGCTGGATTTATTCAATTAGCAGGGATTACGGCGCGTGTGCATTACTGATGTTGTACTGAATTTGCGAGGTAAATTCCTCAAAAAACCTACAAAATTGGGGTTCACGAGTGGGGAAATCCAGTGCCAGATTAACCACTTAACTGACAATGTTTTTCCCTAAAAAGTAAAAACTGCTCAAAAATTGACTTTTTTTTTAGTGAATAAGGTGAACATGAATTCAACCTTATCCAAAATGAATTTAGTTAAAAAAAGGCATTTTTTTTTTAAATTGTAAAAATAAATAAATAATAATAATAATATTAATAATAATAATAATAATAATAATAATGTTTCCCCAAACATCAGAACATTGGTTGGCACCATCAGAAATATTGGAACATCGGAAATATTGCAACCTTTGCGACTTTCATTTTGGGGGTCCTGCCGTGCTGATCGGTAGCACGGCAAACACTGGGAGAGGGTGCAGGAAGGCAGAGGGACCTTCCAGTCCATGTGAGAGCGTCAGCAGAGGGAAATTTATCTTCCCTGTAGCTGCACATTCTGTCTGACTGGTTGCATCCTGTGTGACCAGGCAAGATGAACCACTTGCTGGTGTGGTTGCATCTGGTGACCATGCCAGGCAAGAGGATAAGGTCCACATGGGTCTGGAGCTGAAATTTATGAAGGGCCTACTGTGTACCTTGGCAGGAAGTGTGACCAGTCTGGTGTAGTCTACATAGGAGGTGTGGCCATTTCCATGGAGTGGAAGCTACAGATGTGTCTTCATACATCTAGCTTCAATACACCATGAACCACAAGATGCCTGGTGTGAGCTAGCAGTTCTCGTGCAGCTCTGCTAGCATCAAGGATCTTTTTTTTCAACAATGCATATCATTCTCAGCACTATGCAAATAAGATGCGCAAGCAGACTCTACTGATTAAAAGGATATGCAACATGCCTAAACTGTGTGCAACTGTGGCTGTATCTGTACTTGAAATGCTATGTTACAGTGTTTTCTGTAACATAGCATTTCATATGCAGCAGGACTTCAGCCAGCCAGTATGGGGTGGGGGTGAATTGGCAGCCAGGAAGTGAGTGAGCTGCCTGAGCTGTTAGTTGTTGACAGGAATTATTATTTTTTTTACCTGTCAGCACTGGCTGAACTGCAGGGGATGATGTGGGCCTATATTCAATGGGGGGCAACTCCATCCGGCCCATTGTTAATCCGGCCCTGGGGAAATCCCATTGATTTCTCAGTCAAAGCTCTGTAATAGAGCTAGTCTTTATTACTTCTGGAATCAAGTTACACTATAGTTCTTAACTTGTGCAAATTGTACAATGGGCTCTAGGGACCATTCTAAGTATGCAGTAAATTGCAGATACCTTTGCGTCATTTATAAGAATGGATAGACTAGTATGATGTGATGAACAGGTCTCTGACCCATCATATGCCCCCCTTGACCTTCCCCCAGCTCCAGGCAGTTTCTGACTATTGCTTGGTACACATTGGACAATATAACCCGTGCTATAGAACAGACGATATATCGTTTGAGGATCAATGGGTGTGTACATATGATACAAGGTCATTCACAGACATATTGTGTCAGAACTGCAGCACTTATGTCCAATATATTTTTAGATATATTGGTGCATTTGGCTGTGTGTACAGGCGTCTGCCTGTACACTTGCTGCAGAAACTGCCAATGACTGACAAATTCAAATTCCCACTCAGTTGAGATGTCAGTGTAGACACATCAAGCAGGCGACCGGTAAGTGTGTATGCTTACCAGAATTGGTCACTCAGTCAGCATGACAGTGGGTTACACTTATATCTGCCAGGGTGTACCCAGCTTATGACAGAGGGGAGGATGCATTGCCATTTCTGTAATGGGTGCAATGTTATATTTTAATACCTTTCCAGAGTCCCGTGTCGGGCGTTGCATCTGATGCAAAAATCACACCCAAAATAGCTGCCACGCATGCACTGTAGTTATATTGGTCTCCAGAAATTGGCGAGCGCCATGTTTCCGAAGACCTGCGCATGCACAGTAGACAGCTGCACAATGCTGGAGACTACTGCACCATAAAGAGGACGAGGCCCACCCGGAGTCTGCACAGGGGCCTCCTCCTCTGTTAAAACTCCAGTGGGAGGATGAGTTCATAGCTGACTAATCTCTGGTCTCTCCCTGGCAGTCCATGGGGTATATTCAATTAGGGTTGGATCCATTCCGACATACATTTGTCGGAATGGATCCGACAACCCCTATTCAATCTCATCTCAATTCGACTTTTAAACAGTCGAATTGAGATGAAGGACCCAGAGGAGGAGAGGGGGGGGGGGGGGGGGGGGAGCCGCGGGGAGACCAGCGGGGACAGATGGAGGAGAGCAGCGTTACAGTAGTGCTGCAGGAGGCTGTCTCACAGCCGCCCGACCTCACGGCAGTGTCTCACTGCCGTGAGCGGCGCGGCTGTGAAACATCCTGCTGCAGCGCTGTGCTGTAGCGCTTCTCTCCCCTGTATGCCCTGCAGCTGTATCCCCGTGCCCCCCCCCCCCTCCTCTGAATCCCACATCTCAGTACGACATTTTTTTATGTTGGACTGAGATGGTTGGAAACGGGGCCAAATCCTGTCGAATTTTGCCCCGTTTCACTAAAAAGTACGTGATTCAGCAGCTATACCACCCATTCATGTACTATTCGATAAGTCGAATTCCACGACTTGTCGGAAAAAAAACTGATGGGACTGAATAAATCGAATCACTATTCGACCTTAAAAAGTCGAAAACTGCCGTCTTTTTGACAGGCGGCAGTTTTCGACCCTAATTGAATATACCCCCATGTATTTCCAGCGAAGCGTGAAAATTTGGTCAGTTTTAACTATAAAAATTAATAGAACAACACAATGATAATTACTGATAAGTTATAAATAACTTCTTTGTATTACTCAAATCATTTTTATAGTCAAAACTCTGGAGTATACTGGAGTATAACAGATGAGGCTCTGCCTCCCCTGCACATCACTGAGATAGCGGTATGGGGCATAAACTATTTATTTACCATTATTACAGAAGTGCATTGCACCATTTATAGACGTCTGTTTTAGTGATGATATGTCTTGCTGTTGGAAAACATTTCTGGGAACAAAGCCTCTGTTATTTGTAACAAAATGGAAATGACTGTAGAGATGGATGTTCCTGGTATAATTATTCCATGTGCAATGTCAACAAAGCAATGTCTGACGTAAAAAAATTATGAAAGTTCCTGAAAAATGCAACCACTAGCAATACAAGTTAGAAATTTTTTTTATCATACTAAAACTATGTATCATTACATGGAGCCATGATTATTCATCCATTGCACCAGCGATGGATCCTTACCTGTCTGTTCAGGAGGACTGCATCATGTCTCAGGCTGATGTCACCGTGGCTCCTAGCCATCCCGCTGATAGGTGGCTGACGTTTCTGGGAGGTGGGGTTTAAGTCCAGCAGCAGCAGGAGTTGAGTCTTAAGTCCAGGGGTGGAGTTTAAGTCTGACGCTGCTAGTAAACAGGCTGGCTTCTAGTGACTGCATCAGCTTCAGCCTCAAGAAGAGAGATAGGGAGGTACTTCCCATAGCAAATGCTCTCTCTGCTATGGCTGTCCGGACTGGCAGTCCCAGGGGAAGAAAACACCTCCACCCTGGGACTGCCTGTCTGCTGTGATTAGCAGGGAGTGCTTCCAATGGGAAGCCATTGCCACAGGCAGGCAGAATTGCTTTAGTGGCGAGGCTGCAGGACTGTAAATCTGCCATTGCATTGCAGCTCATATTATACATTGTATATATATATATATATATATTTATAAGTTCTGGGTATGTAAATAAGATGGCGCTCCGTGGAAGATAAAGTCAGCAGAGTATTAAAGATCCAGAAACAATATGACACAAAACAAAAGACAAGTCTACTGTATGTACACTACAAAGATATACTATTTTTACACCAACAATACATTTGAGTGCGTAAATGCATGTTTTTTAAATTAATTTAATATAAAGGTGTGTATTTTGGGATTCCTCTCAAAGCATAGAAAACAAGTTTTTTATGACAACGATGAAGAAGCTCCATATGTTGCAAGGTCCCCATTTCAAGCATCAATTTATACAGCTGCTACAGCTTTAAGAAGGCAATGCACTTACTACTAAAAATAATCAGTAAGAAAAACATGTAGATTACAATGAATTGATTTATGCTCATTGTGCTGTTAGTTTGTTTTCTCTCTAGAAGCAAGTGCCAGAACAACAGATGATTCCTGCGTGAATTACGGTCATGAATGCAATACATTAAAATATTCCTGGACACAACCAAACACAATACACCCATTATTCTTACTGTCTTTTACTCAACAATCTTATTAACCAGATTACAACCTGCAAACAAACTTACCTCTCCATCATCAAACACTTAAAATTACATGTTCATTTTAAAAAAGTGAATTTAGCAGATATGTGCTAAAGTTATGGTACTGCAGAAATGTAAAATTGTTTGGAGTATTTTTTTGGAGGAAAAAAAAAACAGGATTTTGGTACACACCGATAAATCCTTTTCTTGGAGTCCATAGGGGACGCTGGGATGGCTGTATTACAGTGGGGTATAGACGGGGTCCACAGAGCCGATGCACTTTTAAAAATCTATGAGTGTGTAGGCTCCTCCCCTCTATGCCCCCTTCCCTAGCCCAGTCTAGAAAACTGTGCTCGAAGAGAGAGGATCAGACCTGAATAAGAGGAGGAGGAAGAAAATAGAACTAAAGGAGAAAAATCCCCAACAATAAAACCCGGACCATGAACAACAATTGGGAATCAGAAACTATGCTAAACCGGCTACAATGTAAGCTAGAACAACAAAAGCAAACACACCTCAAGAACTTATTGTGTACAGGGAAAGGAAAAAACAAACAGCACAGTGGTGTGTGCTCAGCATCCCCTATGGACTCCAAGAAAATTATTTATCGGTGAGTACCAAAATCTGTTTTCTTTGTCATCCATAGTGGGCGCTGGGATGGCTGTATTACAGTGGGGATGTCCCAAAGCTGCCCTCATGGGCGGGAAAGTGGTGTTGACCCTGTAAGACTGAACGGTCGAACTGAGTCCGACGCTGCAAAAGTATCAAAACGTTAAAACTTGATGAGTGTATGTTTTCCTGACCAAGTAGCCGTCCGACACAATTGAAAAGCTGAGACCCCCCCCCCCGGGCAGCCGCCCAGGAAGAGCCAACCAACCTTGTGGAGTGCGCTGTGATAGAAAGAGGTAATGGTCATGAGGAAGACAGATAAACCCGACGAATGACAGACTTAATCCACCTAGCAAGAGTCTGCTTAAAGGCGGACCATCTCAATTTATTTGCATCATACAAAACAAAAAGGGAGTCCGACTTTCGCAGACGAGCCGTCCTCTTGACATAGATGCGAAGAGCCCGCACCACATCCAAACTCCTTGTAGAAGGAGAATCCTCATGTGAAACTGGTACCACAATCGGTTGATTCACATTGAAAGCGGAGACTACCTTTGGTAAAAAAAAAGCTTGGCGGGTTCGTAATCCTGCCTTGTCCTCATGAAAAATTTAATATGGAAAACGGCAAGACAAAGCTCCTAATTAGGAAATCCTCCTAGCCAAAGCAAAGAGAAGCACCACCTTCCAGGAGAAAATTTTTAGGTCCATAGTCTCCAAAGGTTTAAATAAAGGAGACTGAAGGAAGTCTAAAACGAAGGGTAGATCCCATGGAGCCGTAGGAGGAATAAAAGGAGGTTGCAATCGCAAGACTCCCTGTAGAAAAGTCTGTACTTCCGGAATAGAAGCCAAACGTTGTTGGAAAAAAAGAAAAAAAGAAAAAATTATATATATATATATATATATTATACACCAAAGAGTTGAGCCGCACTCGCAGATTTGTAAAATGAATAAATCCCCGGCGAAGACAAAGAGTCAGACAGCCAGGATGGATTTCCAACGTTTCATGTCTATTTACGACATTTTATCAAGGATAAACAAGACAAACATATAAAACTAACTTTATAGACACTCACCCAGACGTGTGCGCTCGTTGCCGCACCGCTCCGTGCTGAGGCGCGATGACGTCATTCACATGCGACTAGCGCTGACGTACCCGCCCCTGGCAACGGAGGCGTGCAGCTACAGTGCTCCCATCACCATAGAAACATGTAAATAAAACAGCAAACAGTGTCCATCGGCTGCAGAACAATCGAAAAGACATAGAACATAGTTTAAATGGATTAACAGAACTAAAGCAAATTACTAGCTTATACTCTACACTATATTCTAGTTCTATTACTTATGTAAAACAATTTAGTGAACATTGATCATTTAGACCCAGCCAGTGGCGGAACAAGCAAGCGGTGGGCCCAGGTGCAACAAAATGCTTTGGGCCCCCCATCCAAGTACACCCCATGGGCAGTGCGCGCCGTAGGCGCGCGCGCAAAAATACATAGTGGCGTGGCTTCGTGGGGAAGGGGTGTGTCCACAAAATAATACCAATTCATAAAACGGTGCACAGTAGTCTCCATTCTTCAAATTACGCCGCACAGTAGCACCACTACACCAGGTAGAGACCCTTTTACTCCTTACAGCGAACAGATTCCCCTTTTTACACATAACGGCAGACAGCGTGCACTTTTTACACATAACGGCAGACAGCGTGCCCTCGTTACACATAGCGGCAGACAGCATACACTTTTTACACAATGGCAGACAGCGTACCCTCGTTACACATAGCGGCAGACAGCGTGCCCTCGTTACACATAGCGGCAGACAGCGTGCACTTTTTACACATTACGGCAGGCAGCGTCCCCATTTTACACATTACGGCAGACAGCGTCCCCATTTTACACATTACGGCAGACACCATACACTTTTACACATAACGGCAGATAGCGTGCCCTTTTTACACATTACGGCAGGCAGATTCTACCTTTTTACACATAGCGGCAGGCAGATTCCCCATTTTTACATTGCGGCATGCAGATTCCCCATTTTTATACATAGCGGCAGGCAGTCCCCCCTTTTTACACATTGCGGCAGGCAGTCCCAACAAATAAAAAAAGAAATTACCTGCTTGTTGCCAGGGGTTTCATGCACTTGGTTCCATGCACAGTGCCAGGATGTCATGCTCGTTGCCAGGGGTTTCATGCACTGGGTGTCATGCTCGTTGCTAGTGGGTAGTGCTTGTTGCTAGGGCCGTGCTCCCAGTGCCACATATGCTCCCAGTGCCAGATATTCCCCCACAGTGCCAGGTATATGCACCCAGTGCCAGATATTCTCCCACAGTGCCAGATATTCCCTCCCCAGTGCCAGGTATATGCCCCCAGTGCCAGGTACATGCCCCCCCAGTGCCAGGTATATGCCCCCAGTGCCAGGTATATGCCCCCAGTGCCAGGTATTCCCCCCCAGTGCCTGCTTCCCCCCCAGTGCCAGGTATATGCCCCCAGTGCCGGGTATATGCCCCCCCAGTGCCAGATATTCTCCCACAGTGCCAGATATTCCCCCCCAGTGCCAGGTATATGCCCCAGTGCCAGATATTCCCCCCCAGTGCCAGGTATATGCCCCCAGTGCCGGGTATATGCCCCCCCAGTGCCAGATATTCTCCCACAGTGCCAGATATTCCCCCCCAGTGCCAGGTATATGCCCCCAGTGCCAGGTATATGCCCCCAGTGCCAGGTACATGCTCCCCCAGTGCCAGTTATATGCTCCCAGTGCCAGGTATATGCCCCCCCAGTGCCAGATATTCTCCCACAGTGCCAGATATTCCCCCCCAGTGCCAGGTATATGCCCCCAGTGCCAGGTATATGCCCCCAGTGCCAGGTACATGCTCCCCCAGTGCCAGTTATATGCTCCCAGTGCCAGGTATATGCCCCCCCAGTGCCAGATATTCTCCCACAGTGCCAGATATTCCCCCCCAGTGCCAGGTATATGCCCCCCCAGTGCAAGGTATATGTCCCCAGTGCCAGGTATATGTCCCCAGTGCCAGATCTGTCCCCAGTGCCAGGTATATGTCCCCAGTGCCAGATCTGTCCCCCCAGTGCCAGGTATATGTCCCCAGTGCCAGATCTGTCCCCCCAGTGCCAGGTATATGTCCCCAGTGCCAGATCTGTCCCCCCAGTGCCAGGTATATGTCCCCAGTGCCAGATCTGTCCCCCCAGTGCCAGGTATATGTCCCCAGTGCCAGATCTGTCCCCCCAGTGCCAGGTATATGTCCCCAGTGCCAGATCTGTCCCCCCAGTGCCTGCTCCCCCGGTCCCCCCTCCCCCCCCCTATGTGTTGGAGGGACACGAGCGCATCGCGCGTCTCTCCTGTGTCCCTCCTGGCTCTCCCCCGCTGGTCTAATGAAGCATGTGCCGTTCGTGAGCCAATCAGAGCTCACGAACGGCACATGCTTCCTTAGAGCGGCCGGGGGAGAGCCAGGAGGGACACAGAGAGACGCGCGATGCGCTCGTGTCCCTCCAACACATAGGGGGGGGCCGGGGGAGCAGGGGAGCAGCAAGGAGGGAGAGGAGAACGCAGATTGACATGCGGACTCTCGTCCGCATGTCAATCTGTTCTAAATGCCGGCCGGCGGCTGTGGGCCCCTGAGTGCGGCGGGGCCCCAGTGCAATGCACTGCCTGCCTCGCCAGTAGTTCCGCCCCTGGACCCAGCGGATGCAGGGTCTGCAATTTATGGATCCACATAGCCTCTTTTTTAAGCAAGAGGCGTCCCCTATCCCCCCCTCTGTTGCTGAGGGGTACATGGTCGATCATCTTATATCTAAGACTAGCCAGATTATGTCTAAAGTTCTTAAAATGTCTGGCTACAGGTTGTTCCTGGTCAGTCCCTTCTAGAGCTTGACGGATGGACATTCTGTGCATTGCCATGCGTTCCTTAAATTGTCTGACAGTTTTACCAATATACAATAGCCCACATGGACATTTAATATAGTATATGACAAATTTAGTAGAACATGACAAAGGGTGTCTGATTTGGAAGATTTTGCCAGACCTTGGATGTGAGAAAGAATCCCCAGTATCAAGATAGCTAGAGGTGGTGCGACCTAGGCAACGAAAATTGCCAGGTTCTCTGGATAGAAAAATGCCCCGATGGTACTGGTTTCAATTTGGAGACATCATTACGCACCACATAATTTTTTAGTTTTTTTCCCCTGCGCTGACCAATCATAAGACATTTGTTGTTAAGTGCAAGTAGCTCCTGTTCGGTATTCACCAAGGGCCAAAGCCTCTTGGCGGCTGAATTAATTTCTCCACTCGCCGTGGAGAAATCAGTAACCCAAATGATGGATTCTTGTTGATTGGGAGATTTTTTGACTTCCAGGGATTTAGCTCTAGGGGTAGACAAAACTCTTAACATGGTTTTCTTTAGAGATATAGGG
Source organism: Pseudophryne corroboree (assembly GCF_028390025.1). Taxonomy (NCBI): domain Eukaryota; kingdom Metazoa; phylum Chordata; class Amphibia; order Anura; family Myobatrachidae; genus Pseudophryne; species Pseudophryne corroboree. The sequence continues at coordinate 343,736,072 of NC_086447.1, forward strand.
TTATATCCTCTGGCAATAAACTTGTTCATCATCAGGTTCAATTGTATCTTGAGATCTTGAATATCACTACAGATTCTAAGAGCCCTCATAAACTGTGAAAATGGCAGTCCTTGTTTTAACGTCCTTGGATGATGGCTTTCAGCTCTCAATAAAGTATTTCGATCCGTAGACTTGTGATGAACAGTAGTATGAAATCGACCATCTTGTATGGAAATGGAAACGTCCAGAAAATTAATAGTACAATTACTATTAATTAAGAGGCCGGGAGAGAGCTTAAGAATATAAAATCAAAGATTGAGGCATTTGAAACTATCAATCTTGATAAGCTTAAACAAGATACTGAGAGCAAGTGGATGGAGCAACTTGCGGAACAGATCACCAAGTATAAAGCGGACCTGGTAGCGTTCAAGAAAAAGAAACGGCTTACGGTGGAGAAAGATTATGAGGAACATCACGTCTATGCGTGGGTGAATCAAAAACCTCATTATCCACAAACCAATAGGAGAAATCCTAATAGATACAGGAAATATAACCGATTTGACACGGATAACTCCAGTGGTGGGGCCACATCAACCAGTGAGGGAGAGGCTTCCGGGGCACGTCCTAAAACTCAGGCAAAAAAACTCCCTTTAGGGGTTACTACCCGAGCCAAAGCAAGCTCGGTGGAAGATCTCGGACCAGACGCGAAGGTGAGTGGGCAAGGCAAAGGAAAACGCAAATACAAGAAGAAAATGTAGTTTTTAATCTGTCCTCCAGGGACCTTACCCCTGATGAACTATCTGTGCTTAAGAAAGGTCTATCCTTTGTGCCCACTAACAGACCTAATGAATTTAAAAACAAAGTGGACTTATATAGCCTTAATAGACAGCTTACTCAAAGAATCTTTTGGGGACAGTAAGATGCCGGATAGCCGCAAACCATCCATAAAGAAAACATCGACATTTGATCCAGTGTCCAGCAATCCTGCCATCAGATGTTTTACCTCCCAATTGGGTAAGGTCTTGGACAAGTGTGCAGATGTGAAATCCCCTATACGCAGTAATCTTACTGAGGGGGAGAAAATTGCTCTAAAGAATTTGAGCTCCTATATGGACATAATCATCCGCCCCGCCGATAAAGGTGGGGGCATCATCATCCAGGATCTCACACAATACAAATCTGAAATCGAAAGACAACTCAATGAGCCAAATGTCTACAGCCGACTGGACCAAGATCCCACCATCCTTTTTAAAAAGGAACTGGACACTCTTCTTTCTTCAGCTGTTCAAAACAACATAATCTCCCAAAAGGTATGTGATTCCCTCACTGTTGAACACCCAAGGATCCCATTAATTTACACCATACCTAAGTTACATAAAGATGCCAGCAACCCCCCAGGACGGTCAATTATCTCTGCCCGGGACTCTCTGTACTATGGAATTTCCAAATTTTTGGATTTTTATCTACAACCGGTTATACAGAATGAAAGAACTTTCCTTAAAGACACGACGGCATTTATTCTTAAATTGCTGAATATCCCCAATGTAGAGACGCATTGGTGGATGACGACCATTGATGTTGTCAGCCTCTACACGACCATCCCACACAGCAGGGGTTTGGCTGCAATGAGGAGGCTTCTTACCAACAATTTGCTCTATCAGGGTCCAGATCTACTCTCTTTATGAGTCTTCTTGAACTGACACTGACAAGAAATTATTTTCAATATAATGGAAAATTCTTCATACAAAGACTTGGCTGTGCGATGGGGTCTGCGTGGCGCCCAGCTACGCTAATGCTTTTATGTTCTCTTTAGAACAAGATTTATTCTTTGCAGATTCTAACTTCGGGCAACCCATCCACAGTTTTTACCGGTACATAGATGACATATTTGTTCTCTGGACAGGCAGTAAAAATCAATTCTTGTCCATGATGCAATCTATTAATCAGGCTGATGATAGCATTAAGTTTACATATAGAATCAGTAATTGTACTATTAATTTTATGGACGTTTCCATTTCCATACAAGATGGTCGATTTCATACTTCTGTTCATCACAAGTCTACGGATCGAAATACTTTATTGAGAGCTGAAAGCCATCATCCAAGGACGTTAAAACAAGGACTGCCATTTTCACAGTTCATGAGGGTTCTTAGAATCTGTAGTGATATTCAAGATCTCAAGATACAATTGAACCTGATGATGAACAAGTTTATTGCCAGAGGATATAACCCTATATCTCTAAAGAAAACCATGTTAAGAGTTTTGTCTACCCCTAGAGCTAAATCCCTGGAAGTCAAAAAATCCCCCAATCAACAAGAATCCATCATTTGGGTTACTGATTTCTCCACGGCGAGTGGAGAAATTAATTCAGCCGCCAAGAGGCTTTGGCCCTTGGTAAATACCGAACAGGAGCTACCTGCACTTTACAACAAATGTCTTATGATTGGTCAGCGCAGGGGAAAAAACCTAAAAAATTATGTGGTGCGTAATGATGTCTCCAAATTGAAACCAGTACCATCGGGCATTTTCTATCCAGAAAACCTGGCAATTTTCGTTGCCTAGGTTGCACCACCTGTAGCTATCTTGATACTGGGGATACTTTCTCACATCCAAGGTCTGGCAAAATCTTCCAAATCAGATACCCTTTGTCATGTTCTTCTAAATTTGTCATAGACTACATTAAATGTCCATGTGGGCTATTGTATATTGGTAAAACTGTCAGACAATTTAAGGAATGCATGACAATGCACAGAATGTCCATCCGCCAAGCTCTAGAAGGGACTGACCAGGAACAACCTGTAGCCAGACATTTTAAGAACTTTAGACAGAATCTGGCTAGTCTTAGATATAAGATGATCGACCATGTACCCCTCAGCAACAGAGGGGGGGATAGGGGACGCCTCTTGCTTCAAAAAGAGGCTATGTGGATCCATAAATTGCAGACCCTGCATCCGCTGGGTCTAAATGATCAATGTTCACTAAATTGTTTTACATAAGTAATAGAACTAGAATATAGTGTAGAGTATAAGCTAGTAATTTGCTTTAGTTCTGTTAATCCATTTAAACTATGTTCTATGTCTTTTCGATTGTTCTGCAGCCGATGGACACTGTTTGCTGTTTTATTTACATGTTTCTATGGTGATGGGAGCACTGTAGCTGCACGCCTCCGTTGCCAGGGGCGGGTACGTCAGCGCTAGTCGCATGTGAATGACGTCATCGCGCCTCAGCACGGAGCGGGATGGCAACGAGCGCACACGTCTGGGTGAGTGTCTATAAAGTTAGTTTTATATGTTTGTCTTGTTTATCCTAGAGATGAGCGCCGGAAATTTTTCGGGTTTTGTGTTTTGGTTTTGGGTTCGGTTCCGCGGCCGTGTTTTGGGTTCGACCGCGTTTTGGCAAAACCTCACCGAATTTTTTTTGTCGGATTCGGGTGTGTTTTGGATTCGGGTGTTTTTTTCCAAAAAACCTAAAAAACAGCTTAAATCATAGAATTTGGCGGTCATTTTGATCCCAAAGTATTATTAACCTCAAAAACCATAATTTCCACTCATTTTCAGTCTATTCTGAATACCTCACACCTCACAATATTATTTTTAGTCCTAAAATTTGCACCGAGGTCGCTGTGTGAGTAAGATAAGCGACCCTAGTGGCCGACACAAACACCGGGCCCATCTAGGAGTGGCACTGCAGTGTCACGCAGGATGTCCCTTCCAAAAAACCCTCCCCAAACAGCACATGACGCAAAGAAAAAAAGAGGCGCAATGAGGTAGCTGTGTGAGTAAGATTAGCGACCCTAGTGGCCGACACAAACACCGGGCCCATCTAGGAGTGTCACTGCAGTGTCACGCAGGATGTCCCTTCCAAAAAACCCTCCCCAAACAGCACATGACGCAAATAAAAAAAGAGGCGCAATGAGGTAGCTGTGTGAGTAAGATAAGCGACCCTAGTGGCCGACACAAACACCGGGCCCATCTAGGAGTGTCACTGCAGTGTCACGCAGGATGTCCCTTCCAAAAAACCCTCCCCAAACAGCACATGACGCAAAGAAAAAAAGAGGCGCAATGAGGTAGCTGTGTGAGTAAGATAAGCGACCCTAGTGGCCGACACAAACACCGGGCCCATCTAGGAGTGGCACTGCAGTGTCACGCAGGATGTCCCTTCCAAAAAACCCTCCCCAAACAGCACATGACGCAAAGAAAAAGAAAAGAAAAAAGAGGTGCAAGATGGAATTGTCCTTGGGCCCTCCCACCCACCCTTATGTTGTATAAACAAAACAGGACATGCACACTTTAACCAACCCATCATTTCAGTGACAGGGTCTGCCACACGACTGTGACTGATATGACGGGTTGGTTTGGACCCCCCCCAAAAAAGAAGCAATTAATCTCTCCTTGCACAAACTGGCTCTACAGAGGCAAGATGTCCACCTCATCATCACCCTCCGATATATCACCGTGTACATCCCCCTCCTCACAGATTATCAATTCGTCCCCACTGGAATCCACCATCTCAGCTCCCTGTGTACTTTGTGGAGGCAATTGCTGCTGGTCAATGTCTCCGCGGAGGAATTGATTATAATTCATTTTAATGAACATCATCTTCTCCACATTTTCTGGATGTAACCTCGTACGCCGATTGCTGACAAGGTGAGCGGCGGCACTAAACACTCTTTCGGAGTACACACTTGTGGGAGGGCAACTTAGGTAGAATAAAGCCAGTTTGTGCAAGGGCCTCCAAATTGCCTCTTTTTCCTGCCAGTATAAGTACGGACTGTGTGACGTGCCTACTTGGATGCGGTCACTCATATAATCCTCCACCATTCTATCAATGTTGAGAGAATCATATGCAGTGACAGTAGACGACATGTCCGTAATCGTTGTCAGGTCCTTCAGTCCGGACCAGATGTCAGCATCAGCAGTCGCTCCAGACTGCCCTGCATCACCGCCAGCGGGTGGGCTCGGAATTCTGAGCCTTTTCCTCGCACCCCCAGTTGCGGGAGAATGTGAAGGAGGAGATGTTGACAGGTCACGTTCCGCTTGACTTGACAATTTTGTCACCAGCAGGTCTTTCAACCCCAGCAGACTTGTGTCTGCCGGAAAGAGAGATCCAAGGTAGGCTTTAAATCTAGGATCGAGCACGGTGGCCAAAATGTAGTGCTCTGATTTCAACAGATTGACCACCCGTGAATCCTTGTTAAGCGAATTAAGGGCTCCATCCACAAGTCCCACATGCCTAGCGGAATCGCTCCGTGTTAGCTCCTTCAATGTCTCCAGCTTCTTCTGCAAAAGCCTGATGAGGGGAATGACCTGACTCAGGCTGGCAGTGTCTGAACTGACTTCACGTGTGGCAAGTTCAAAGGGCATCAGAACCTTGCACAACGTTGAAATCATTCTCCACTGCGCTTGAGACAGGTGCATTCCACCTACTATATCGTGCTCAATTGTATAGGCTTGAATGGCCTTTTGCTGCTCCTCCAACCTCTGAAGCATATAGAGGGTTGAATTCCACCTCGTTACCACTTCTTGCTTCAGATGATGGCAGGGCAGGTTCAGTAGTTTTTGGTGGTGCTCCAGTCTTCTGTACGTGGTGCCTGTACGCCGAAAGTGTCCCGCAATTCTTCTGGCCACCGACAGCATCTCTTGCACGCCCCTGTCGTTTTTTAAAAAATTCTGCACCACCAAATTCAAGGTATGTGCAAAACATGGGACGTGCTGGAATTTGCCCATATTTAATGCACACACAATATTGCTGGCGTTGTCCGATGCCACAAATCCACAGGAGAGTCCAATTGGGGTAAGCCATTCCGCGATGATCTTCCTCAGTTGCCGTAAGAGGTTTTCAGCTGTGTGCGTATTCTGGAAAGCGGTGATACAAAGCGTAGCCTGCCTAGGAAAGAGTTGGCGTTTGCGAGATGCTGCTACTGGTGCCGCCGCTGCTGTTCTTGCGGCGGGAGTCCATACATCTACCCAGTGGGCTGTCACAGTCATATAGTCCTGACCCTGCCCTGCTCCACTTGTCCACATGTCCGTGGTTAAGTGGACATTGGGTACAACTGCATTTTTTAGGACACTGGTGAGTCTTTTTCTGACGTCCGTGTACATTCTCGGTATCGCCTGCCTAGAGAAGTGGAACCTAGATGGTATTTGGTAACGGGGGATCACTGCCTCAATAAATTTTCTAGTTCCCTGTGAACTAACGGCGGATACCGGACGCACGTCTAACACCAACATAGTTGTCAAGGCCTCAGTTATCCGCTTTGCAGCAGGATGACTGCTGTGATATTTCATCTTCCTCGCAAAGGACTGTTGAACAGTCAATTGCTTACTGGAAGTAGTACAAGTGGGCTTACGACTTCCCCTCTGGGATGACCATCGACTCCCAGCAGCAACAACAGCAGCGCCAGCAGCAGTAGGCGTTACACGCAAGGATGCATCGGAGGAATCCCAGGCAGGAGAGGACTCGTCAGAATTGCCAGTGACATTGCCTGCAGGACTATTGGCATTCCTGGGGAAGGAGGAAATTGACACTGAGGGAGTTGGTGGGGTGGTTTGCGTGAGCTTGGTTACAAGAGGAAGGGATTTACTGGTCAGTGGACTGCTTCCGCTGTCACCCAAAGTTTTTGAACTTGTCACTGACTTATTATGAATGCGCTGCAGGTGACGTATAAGGGAGGATGTTCCGAGGTGGTTAACGTCCTTACCCCTACTTATTACAGCTTGACAAAGGGAACACACGGCTTGACACCTGTTGTCCGCATTTCTGGTGAAATACTTCCACACCGAAGAGCTGATTTTTTTGGTATTTTCACCAGGCATGTCAACGGCCATATTCCTACCACGGACAACAGGTGTCTCCCCGGGTGCCTGACTTAAACAAACCACCTCACCATCAGAATCCTCCTGGTCAATTTCCTCCCCAGCGCCAGCAACACCCATATCCTCCTCATCCTGGTGTACTTCAACACTGACATCTTCAATCTGACTATCAGGAACTGGACTGCGGGTGCTCCTTCCATCACTTGCAGGGGGCGTGCAAATGGTGGAAGGCGCATGCTCTTCACGTCCAGTGTTGGGAAGGTCAGGCATCGCAACCGACACAATTGGAGTCGGACTCTCCTTGTGGATTTGGGATTTCGAAGAACGCACAGTTCTTTGCGGTGCTACTGCTTTTGCCAGCTTTAGTCTTTTCATTTTTCTAGCGAGAGGCTGAGTGCTTCCATCCTCATGTGAAGCTGAACCACTAGCCATGAACATAGGCCAGGGCCTCAGCCGTTCCTTGCCACTCCGTGTGGTAAATGGCATATTGGCAAGTTTACGCTTCTCCTCCGACAATTTTATTTTAGGTTTTGGAGTCCTTTTTTTACTGATATTTGGTGTTTTGGATTTGACATGCTCTGTACTATGACATTGGGCATCGGCCTTGGCAGACGACGTTGCTGGCATTTCATCGTCTCGGCCATGACTAGTGGCAGCAGCTTCAGCACGAGGTGGAAGTGGATCTTGATCTTTCCCTAATTTTGGAACCTCAACATTTTTGTTCTCCATATTTTAATAGGCACAACTAAAAGGCACCTCAGGTAAACAATGGAGATGGATGGATTGGATACTAGTATACAATTATGGACGGGCTGCCGAGTGCCGACACAGAGGTAGCCACAGCCGTGAACTACCGCACTGTACTGTGTCTGCTGCTAATATATAGACTGGTTGATAAAGAGATAGTATACTCGTAACTAGTATGTATGTATAAAGAAAGAAAAAAAAACCACGGTTAGGTGGTATATACAATTATGGACGGGCTGCCGAGTGCCGACACAGAGGTAGCCACAGCCGTGAACTACCGCACTGTACTGTGTCTGCTGCTAATATATAGACTGGTTGATAAAGAGATAGTATACTCGTAACTAGTATGTATGTATAAAGAAAGAAAAAAAAACCACGGTTAGGTGGTATATACAATTATGGACGGGCTGCCGAGTGCCAACACAGAGGTAGCCACAGCCGTGAACTACCGCACTGTACTGTGTCTGCTGCTAATATAGACTGGTTGATAAAGAGATAGTATACTCGTAACTAGTATGACTATAAAGAAAGAAAAAAAAACCACGGTTAGGTGGTATATACAATTATGGACGGGCTGCCGAGTGCCGACACAGAGGTAGCCACAGCCGTGAACTACCGCACTGTACTGTGTCTGCTGCTAATATATAGACTGGTTGATAAAGAGATAGTATACTCGTAACTAGTATGTATGTATAAAGAAAGAAAAAAAAACCACGGTTAGGTGGTATATACAATTATGGACGGGCTGCCGAGTGCCGACACAGAGGTAGCCACAGCCGTGAACTACCGCACTGTACTGTGTCTGCTGCTAATATATAGACTGGTTGATAAAGAGATAGTATACTCGTAACTAGTATGTATGTATAAAGAAAGAAAAAAAAACCACGGTTAGGTGGTATATACAATTATGGACGGGCTGCCGAGTGCCGACACAGAGGTAGCCACAGCCGTGAACTACCGCACTGTACTGTGTCTGCTGCTAATATAGACTGGTTGATAAAGAGATAGTATACTCGTAACTAGTATGTATGTATAAAGAAAGAAAAAAAAACCACGGTTAGGTGGTATATACAATTATGGACGGGCTGCCGAGTGCCGACACAGAGGTAGCCACAGCCGTGAACTACCGCACTGTACTGTGTCTGCTGCTAATATAGACTGGTTGATAAAGAGATAGTATACTCGTAACTAGTATGACTATAAAGAAAGAAAAAAAAAACACGGTTAGGTGGTATATACAATTATGGACGGGCTGCCGAGTGCCGACACAGAGGTAGCCACAGCCGTGAACTACCGCACTGTACTGTGTCTGCTGCTAATATAGACTGGTTGATAAAGAGATAGTATACTACTAATATTATATATACTGGTGGTCAGGTCACTGGTCACTAGTCACACTGGCAGTGGCACTCCTGCAGCAAAAGTGTGCACTGTTTAATTTTAATATAATATTATGTACTCCTGGCTCCTGCTATAACCTATAACTGGCACTGCAGTGCTCCCCAGTCTCCCCCACAATTATAAGCTGTGTGAGCTGAGCACAGTCAGATATATATATACATTGATGCAGCACACTGGGCTGAGCAGTGCACACAGATATGGTATGTGACTGAGTCACTGTGTGTATCGTTTTTTTCAGGCAGAGAACGGATATATTAAATAAAACAAACAACTGCACTGTCTGGTGGTCACTGTGGTCGTCAGTCACTAAACTCTGCACTCTCTTCTACAGTATCACAGCCTCAGGTCAATCTCTCTCTCTCTCTCTCAACCCTAATCTAAATGGAGAGGACGCCAGCCACGTCCTCTCCCTATCAATCTCAATGCACGTGTGAAAATGGCGGCGACGCGCGGCTCCTTATATAGAATCCGAGTCTCGCGATAGAATCCGAGCCTCGCGAGAATCCGACAGCGTCATGATGACGTTCGGGCGCGCTCGGGTTAACCGAGCAAGGCGGGAAGATCCGAGTCGCTCGGACCCGTGAAAAAAAACATGAAGTTCGGGCGGGTTCGGATTCAGAGAAACCGAACCCGCTCATCTCTAGTTTATCCTTGATAAAATGTCGTAAATAGACATGAAACGTTGGAAATCCATCCTAGCTGTCTGACTCTTTGTCTTCGCCGGGGATTTATTCATTTTACAAATCTACGAGTGCGGCTCAACTCTTTGGTGTATGCAAAATTCATAGAGCGGGCACCACAGCGGTTGTGAGACTCATTGGAGTGCCGGACATTTCTCTGGTTTATATATATATATATATATATATATATATGGTTTAAAACAGCCGCGCATCCAGATCTCATTCAATCTCTTTGATTAGTTGTATTAATAAACAGTCTATGTCCCGCTCTGAGATGTATCCTGCGCTTCCTCCATGCTAGAACCAGAGCCACTGGTTCAATTGTACATGCAAACAAAAAGAAAAGTGGAGGGCGCAGGTGTGAGTAAAAATTACAATTCCATTTAATTACAATACATGCTCACATACATCTAAGCTTCTAAAAGTAGGCTCCGTGATCCGTGTAATGGTTCGAGCGTTCGGACCGCTCTCTCCCGCACAAATTCAAACGGCTGGCCTCGGGTGCCGCGAGCACCGCTCGTTGCTAGGCGATGACCGACCAGATGACGTCACAACGTCCAACGTTCCATTAGCCACGTCCAACGCGTTTCGTCGATGGACTTCGTCAGGGGGGTGTTGCAATCGCAAGACTCCCTGTAGAAAAGTCTGTACTTCCGGAATAGAAGCCAAACGTTGTTGGGGAAAATATATATATATATATATATATATATATATGTGTGCAAGGATTGATACTGTGCCACACGTGAGATAAAACAAATATGTTGTATAATGGCAATCCTAAACGACACTCCCCTGTGCTGTTAATGGGGCACCAGCTGATTCCCTCAATAAATACAGGGGTGGTAATTCCCTCTAAGTAATGTAAGAGAAAGGAGGGGGATGAGGGATAAGTAGCGACCACGGTGTCAATAAATTAAAATTGCCAGTAAAAATAACATTAAAAAGCTATTTATTACTAAAAAATTGAACATAATAGAGACACATAAAAATAGGGACAACAATATATACACAACTAAACTAAAAGCACTAAATGAACGTGTATACTACAATAAGAGGGTAAATCATCATGCGGCAGGCTTTGCAGGAGGCTTTGGATCCTGCTGGGGGGGTGGTCGTGGCATGGCCCCGTCCCTTTGCTCCCCTGTTAGCCATTGAGGCTCCTCTTCCACGGCCTCTTTATCTTGTAGGTGGTCGAAAGGATCGAAAGGGTCCCATGTAAGGACGTCTCTGAGAAGGAGCTGCTGAAGGAAGATAGGTAGACTTACCTCCTGTAGCCTTTGAAATCCACTAATAAAGCTCTTCTCCAAAAAGGGCCACTCCATGAAAAGGTTAACCCTCAACACCTCGTTTGAATTCCGTGTCAGCCAACCACTGTCGGAGCCAGAGAGCCCTGCGAGCTGACACCATCATTGCTGAAATCCTAGAGTTTAGCAAGCCTATTTCTCTGGATGCTTCACAGAGATATACAGCGGACTCTTGTATGTGTTGTGCTAGTACCACTAACTCATCTGTATCTAACTCCTGAATCCCCTAAACTAATTTCTGAGCCCAGGCTTCAACGGCCCTATTTACCCAGCAACCAACAATGGCCGGTCGAAGGGTTACCCCTGCCACCATGTAAATTGACTTTAAGGTGTTTTCTAGTTTAGGGTCCAACGCTTCCTTAAGGGAGGTAGCCTCCGGGACCAGAAAAACAATCAGTGGAGAACCACGAAACTGACTGATCCACTGCAGGCGGATTTTCCCACTTCTGTCTGTTATCCATTGGAAACGGATAAGAGGTAAAAATTCTCTTAGGAATTTGAAACTTCTTACCTGGATGAGACCAAGCCTCCTCAAATAAAGTGTCTAATTCCTGTGCTACTGGAAACGACACCGAGGATCTTTGCATTGGTCCGAAATATGAGGGTTGATTAGGACCTGGGTCAGGGTCTGGTATTTGTAAAACATCTCTTACTGCTAGGATGAGTGCCTCAATCTCCTGAGATGCAGAATCTGATTCTTGCTGAGGATACTCCTCTTCTGAGTCCTGAATAAAGTCTCCTTCCTCCAGTGCTGGCATCTCCTCATCAGATTCATCTGATTGTAGTACCGCAGGTAGCTGCCTTTTCTTAGCCACCTGTTTAGAGGGAAGAGAAGATTTCTGTGCAGAACCCATAGCCGAAGCTAAACTTTCCACAGCTTTACCCAAAGTCTGAGCCCACGCAGGTTCAGGCGCCTGTCGTAATGATTCTCTATCCCGTCTGGAAGCCACCAGTTCTGATGATAAATCAGACTTCACCCCTGTTAAAAGAGTTAACCGCTGGGGCAGTCTCCTGTGCTACAGGAGCCGACTGCAATGTAGACTCCTCTAAGCACTGCTCACAGTACAATGAGAGCTCAGATAAGCTCTGAGTAAATTTAATTTCCATAATTCTTGCAAGAAAATTATTTCTGTGAGCCTTTAGAGGCTGTTTTGTTCCCAAACTCACTGCAGAGAAACCTTAACTGGGGACTGCTGCAGGCTCTCAGTCACTGGCAGCCTTCAGTGAAACTGTCTCCTAATACAGTGGTGACCGCTGCTGTAAGATGGCGCTACCATTGTGAAGAGACCTGATTTGCATGGTAACTCTGCCCCTCTCCTTTATGGAGCTGCTCTGGTGCCCCGCTGTGCGCTGGGAGCTGTAGTCTCCCGCTGTAGTTCCACCGATGCCCGCCGCCGATCCGCTACTTCTTCAGCCGGCTAGCCGGTGGCGGTGGACTGCAGGGGCTCCTGTGGCTAGTCCTCCTATGGCTGCCAAAGAGTTCCCCTGGGACAGAGGTCCCTGCAGTCAGGGACCCAGGTGCCGACCCTGCAGGGTGGGAACGGGCCCCCCCAGTAGCTCCAACGTAGCAAGGAGACAGGGGACAACTGTCTTCCTGTTGCAGGTCAAAAAAAAAAAAGAATAAAGAGAAGCATCTGGCTCTGAGGACACTTTTTTTTAAAACTGGGCTAGGGGAGGGGGCATAGAGGAGAGGAGCCTAGACACTCAGATTTTTAAAGTGCATCGGCTCTGTGGACCCCATCTACACCCCACTGTAATACAGCCATTCCAGTGTCCCCTATGTATGACAAAGAAAACATGATCAGAAATATTGTACTCTAAAATCAAGGGAGGAAATGCCAAAATTTGCAAAAAAAAAAATCTTATTCCAAAGATGCTACAAAATACCATACCATCTCTTTCTTCATGTATATGACACAACACATGTACATGTACTACATGCATAAACATTATCTTATGATCATGGTTGGTTGGTTGGTTGGGTGGGTGGGGGGTGGGACTTGAGCTGCAAGCCAATATTACCAGAATTCTGCAAAATTATAATCTAATTGATGTGATTTTGTCTTCACTTGCATAGCAACATCAAATGAGTAATGTTTTAGTGTCCAGAAATGCTTTCTGCGCTATGTGATACAAGATGCGCGGCGCAGTGGGACCCACAATACGTGGATTGCGGGATTGCCTATCCTGACAAAGGGGGTCATTCCGAGTTGTTCGCTCGGTAAAAATCTTCGCATCGCAGCGATTTTCCGCTTAATGCGCATGCGCAATGTCCGCACTGCGACTGCGCCAAGTAAATTTGCTATGCAGTTAGGATTTTTACTCACGGCTTTTTCATCGTTCTGGCGATCGTAATGTGATTGACAGGAAATGGGTGTTACTGGGCGGAAACAGGCCGTTTTATGGGCGTGTGGGGAAAAACGCTACCGTTTCCGGAAAAAACGCAGGAGTGGCCGGAGAAACGGAGGAGTGTCTGGACGAACGCTGGGTGTGTTTGTGACGTCAAACCAGGAACGACAAGCAGTGAAATGATCGCAGATGCCGAGTAAGTCTGGAGCTACTCAGAAACTGCTACGAGGTGTGTAATCGCAATATTGCGAATACATCGTTCGCAATTTTAAGATGCTAAGATTCACTCCCAGTAGGCGGCGGCTTAGCATGAGCAAATCTGCTAAAATCCGCTTGCGAGCGAACAACTCGGAATGACCCCCAAAGTTTCAAAACTTTGATGCAATTATGAGAGCTAAAGATATTGACCTAGGAAGACGAACTTTCGGCAATAAAATATTACCATGGGGTAGAACATTTTCCATACCCAAGCATTTTCGAGTTCTAAAATTGTCCATTTTCACTACACCCTACTGGAATAACGTGCGTGACTCAGCATTCCTGCTCACTCAGCAACCACACAGATCGATCTCTTTCTACTACTCTCTCAAATGCTCCCCCCTCTTCTCTTGTGACTATTGAACAAGTATAGCATCCTGGCAGAAGCAATTCCCACATCTCCAAACTTCTAACATATTGTCCTCCCTCTCTCACTCTTTAAACACTAACTGAGACATCATACAGAGAGATGGGGTATAAAATCTCCATCCAGAGCTAATGTAATCAGACCTGCTGAATCGTCTAGATGCCTTAAATGTGACATTTCTCCTGTTATTTCACTCCCTGTGGAGCTGGGTTAAAGTCAAACACTGTGCTACGTTGACCTTGATTAAGCTAGTCCCATTGACCCCTAAGTGGGCAGTGTTAAGTGCAGTGAACCCTGATATCTGTGTAACTCCAGGTAATCAGAAAATCCTCTCTATCATTTCTGTGGTTGCCTGTAAGAGTATCCTGTAACAAATATGGCTACCACCTCACCCTCCATCCATTACTCTTTTTAAGGAAAAACTTTTTTTTAAATATTTAAGATGGATTGGATTGAGGTCTCCTTACACAAGGAAGCTCGGGTCAAGAATTTTTTCAATATCTTGGAAAGGTTTATCGTTTTTCAATCAATTACCATTAAATTGCAGATTTCACAGTCTCACTTCTCTTACTTCTCTTTTGTTTACTCACTGCTATATCCTTTATTATCTCTTTCCCCTCCGCTTTCTGTCTCTTTTTTTTTTATTGCCTCTATGGACAGAGAGAGCTGCACCTCAGCAGCCTGAGGGGCAGAGAGAGGTGCTGCAGCAGCCTGAGGGGCTGGAAGAGGTGCTGCAGCTTCTAAGGCAGAGAGAGGTGCTGAAGCAGCAGCTGGGGCAGAAAAGTGCTGCAGCATCAATGTACATACTTCTCAACATCGGGAGATGGTAAGGAGGGACTCTGGGAATCCGCAGGCTGCCAAAAAAGGGCGTGGCTTCATTGGAGTGCCGCAATCGCCAGCCACGCCCCCATTTTCCATCACTGTGGGGGCATGCCCAGTGCTCTGTGAGCTGCTTGCATGCCTCCAGTCCCTCTGTCTCCCGTGAATAGAGGCTGTGCGCATACGCGCAGCATCTATTCACCACTGCTCTACTAGGCAGAGCAGTGACTGACAGGAGCCTCCCAACAGCCCTCCCAATGCGGGACACTGCGGCCCACAGATGGGACAGCAGGACAGTCCCAAAAAAAACGTGACTGTACTGCAAAAATCGGGACAGTTAGGAGATATGCAATGTAGAGAGAAGTGCTGCAGCTACCGGGGCAGAGAGAGGTGCTGGGACAGTAAGAGGTGCTGCAGCAGCTGCTGCAGAGAGAAGTTCTGCAACAGCAGCTGGGGCAGAGAGAGGTGCTGCAGCGCAGCTACACATATAAAGATGATGGACAGAGCCAGGGCCGGCAACAGAAATCTTGGGGCCCAGTACACTCATTTTTTTTGGGACCCCCTCAACACCACCCCCAACCCCAGTACCCTAGACTCCCACATGTCCCTCCCCTGCATGTGCCAATACCTATAACACCGAAGTACCAAATAATAATATTACACCACAGTAAGACATACAACAGGGGCAATTCACGAGCCATCAGACATTCACTTACACTTTGGGGAAGATTCAATTAGCCATGGGTGTAGAGCAGCTGCAGCTTCCTGGTTTAACATCTGAGGCTATTAAATTACCTGCCAATTTTCACATGCTGTAAGCCCGCAGCTAACGCACGTTAACTCATAGCTCCTTGGTTAAGTGTCCAGAGCTATGGAATTACCCTGCGTCTGGGGCTTACAGCACGGGGTAGCTCCAGTAATTGAATAGCTCAGGGCAGTCCCGTGGCTAATGGAATCTGCCCCTCTGCTTAACATATCCTTTGGGTAGTATCAATGAATACTAAGCAGCAGCCTTCTCTGCCTGCTGGATAAAAAGAGAGAGAGGAAAGAGGACAGAGTGGGCGAGAGAGAGAGGGGAAAGATGGTGGCAGAGAGAGAGGGGGAGAGTGGGGAAAGATGGTGGCAGAGAGAGAGAGGGAGAATGGGGAAAGATGGTGGCAGAGAGAGAGGGAGAGTGGGGAGAGATGGTGGCAGAGAGAGAGGGAGAGTGGGGAGAGATGGTGGCAGAGAGAGAGGGAGAGTGGGGAGAGATGGTGGCAGAGAGAGAGGGAGAGATGGTGGCAGAGAGAGGAGGATGGATGGGAGAGAGAGAGAGGGAGAGGGGGAAGGATGAGAGAGAGAGAGGGAGAGAGGGAAGGATGGGGGAGGGAGAGAGAGAGAGAGAGAGAGAGGGGGGGGGGTGGGGGAGAGAAAGGGAGAGAGAGGGAAGGATGGGAGTGAGGGGGAGAGGGAAGGATGGGAGAGAGAGATAGAGAGAGAAGGATGGGAGAGAGAGAGAGAGGGAGAGAGGGAAGGATGGGTGAGAGAGAGGGAGAGAGGGAAGGATGGGAGAGAGAGAGGGAGAGAGGGAAGGATGAGAGAGAGAGAGAGAGAGAGAGACCAAATTTGAAGAGGCAATTAAAATATATATATATATATATATATATATAAACACACACACACACACACACACACACTTACTACACCGCATCCAGTCTGTGTGTACTTCTTGTAGCCTGTGTCTGTTGAGCTGCTGTGCATGCTGCGGCTGTCTCAGGGGAGTCGGATGGTGGTGCTTGGTACTTAGCAGCAGCCCGAGCCTTGTGCTTGCTCCAGCATAGAATGTGATGGCAGATAAGAACCGCTGGGCCCATTTAGTCTGCCCATGTAAATGCTCACACTATGGTTATTTTTGTCTGGAGCCAATTAACCTACCAATATATTTGTGGATTGTGGGAAGAAACCAGAGTACTGGACGAAACCCATACAAGCATATGGAGAACATATAAACTCCAAATATATGACTTCAGTGCTATGAGTACTGCTAAGAACAGCAAAAACTTGTGTCAACCTTTATTGTACAATAGATGCAATGCTTCCTGGTTATACCAACTTCCTATGGCAGAATCCACAACACCAAAGAAATGCTCTGCACAAATCTGCATTATAATATATTCCATGTCTCTTTCTTGTAACAACATACCTTATTATTACCCAAGTGACCGTAAAGGAAAGGCCGACCTACACAGGTTGCTTTAAATGTACAAAAAGAAAGCTGCTGAAACTTCAGCAGGAGGATGTACTCATCTAGCAGTGCTTTCTATGCATCAGTGACCTAGCCTAGCTGTACACTACCCGCTGTCCCAGTGACTGTAGGGCTAAAGCACAGTACAATGGTCAGACGGATGATGCACCCAACCCTGGACATGCTCTAACCGTTGGGGGTGAGAAAGAAGTAGCAACAACAACAACGGCAACAGGCTGAAGTTATATGGCACAGCTTGAGTAACCATGGTGACCACCATGTGTTTGCATTTCACCATGGCGGAGCGCACATCATGCTGCAGTGCAGAGTGGCAGCTACAGTACGTCTCAGTAAAATCTCTATCTCCGCAGTAACTGTGTACCGCCGCGGTAACTAAGTAGGCGTGTGGTCTGTTTTGGCATAGTGGTGCAGTTCTAGTGCACGGTGTGTCCTACTGTCAGGATATGGACACAGGGACAAATAAGGTTAACTCTGGGCCCCTCTGAGCCTCGGGGCCCGTCACCGGTGTACCCTTTGACCCGCCCTGTTGCCGGGCCTGGACAGAGCTCAGGCATGTGTTGGCTGTCAGTGTCTTCTGCTGTTGCCTCCGGTCTGTCCTGCTTCCTACCTAGTCTCCGAGTCTGAGTCAGTGTGTGGCCCTCTGCTTCTCCTACTCCTGCCCTGCGGTTGCCAGTACAAGGGGCCATGGGAAGTGGGGAGGGGTCTGGTTACAGTGCGACCTCTAACTTTTTTACCCTCGCTACACCACTGATCACTGCATTGCCACAATTATTGACAATCTGTATTTTGATGGCTATT
The DNA here is from genome assembly GCF_028390025.1 of Pseudophryne corroboree. Taxonomy (NCBI): domain Eukaryota; kingdom Metazoa; phylum Chordata; class Amphibia; order Anura; family Myobatrachidae; genus Pseudophryne; species Pseudophryne corroboree. The sequence continues at coordinate 343,753,834 of NC_086447.1, forward strand.
TCCATTTTGAATGAAAATACCCCTGCTATGTACTACATTTCATGGAGCGGTATGAGGTAAATGGCTCAGGGGCACTGGCTAGTACCAGAGCCAGATGTACACACAAAGGATCTTATTCAGCTTCAGTTGCAGTTTTGCTAATTTAGCAAAAATGCAACTACGTATGATCACATGCTGAGGGCCGCCCAGCACAGGGTAAGGCCAACCAGCATGCTTAGTGCCATCCACTGCATCACAATTAGATTGTGACTGCAGCAACTAGGGTTATCCCTGCCACCAGATTTTTTACTGCACTGCCTCACTTGTCATAGACTTTTTATTCCAGCGTTTTGACTATAAAAATTATTAGCATAATACAAAGAAGATATTTAAAATAAGAATTTACTTACCGATAATTCTATTTCTCGTAGTCCGTAGTGGATGCTGGGGACTCCGTCAGGACCATGGGGAATAGCGGCTCCGCAGGAGACAGGGCACAAAAGTAAAAGCTTTAGGATCAGGTGGTGTGCACTGGCTCCTCCCCCTATGACCCTCCTCCAAGCCTCAGTTAGGATACTGTGCCCGGACGAGCGTACACAATAAGGAAGGATCTTGAATCCCGGGTAAGACTCATACCAGCCACACCAATCACGCTGTACAACCTGTGATCTGAACCCAGTTAACAGCATGATAACAGCGGAGCCTCTGAAAAGATGGCTCACAACAATAATAACCCGATTTTTGTAACAATAACTATGTACAAGTATTGCAGACAATCCGCACTTGGGATGGGCGCCCAGCATCCACTACGGACTACGAGAAATAGAATTATCGGTAAGTAAATTCTTATTTTCTCTGACGTCCTAAGTGGATGCTGGGGACTCCGTCAGGACCATGGGGATTATACCAAAGCTCCCAAACGGGCGGGAGAGTGCGGATGACTCTGCAGCACCGAGTGAGAGAACTCCAGGTCCTCCTCAGCCAGGGTGTGCCCCTGACCAAGTAGCAGCTCGGCAAAGTTGTAAAGCCGAGACCCCTCGGGCAGCCGCCCAAGATGAGCCCACCTTCCTTGTGGAATGGGCATTTACATATTTTGGCTGTGGCAGGCCTGCCACAGAATGTGCAAGCTGAATTGTACTACACATCCAACTAGCAATCGTCTGCTTAGAAGCAAGAGCACCCAGTTTGTTGGGTGCATACAGGATAACAGCAAGTCAGTTTTCCTGACTCCAGCCGTCCTGGAAACCTATATTTTCAGGGCCCTGACAACATCTAGCAACTCGGAGTCCTCCAAGTCCCTAGTAGCCGCAGGTACCACAATAAGCTGGTTCAGGTGAAACGCTGACACCACCTTAGGGAGAAAATGGGGACGAGTCCGCAGCTCTGCCCTGTCCGAATGGACAATCAGATATGGGCTTTTGTGAGACAAAGCCGCCAATTCTGACACTCGCCTGGCCGAAGCCAGGGCCAACATCATGGTCACTTTCCATGTGAGATATTTCAAATCCACAGATTTGAGCGGTTTAAACCAATGTGATTTGAGGAATCCCAGAACTACGTTGAGATCCCACAGTGCCACTGGAGGCACAAAAGGGGGTTGTATATGCAGTACTCCCTTGACAAACTTCTGGATTTCAGGAACTGAAGCCAATTCTTTCTGAAAGAAAATCGACAGGGCCGAAATTTGAACCTTAATGGACCCCAATTTGAGGCCCATAGACACTCCTGTTTGCAGGAAATGCAGGAATCGACCGAGTTGAAATTTCTTCGTGGGGCCTTCCTGGCCTTACACCACGCAACATATTTTCGCCACATGTGGTGATAATGTTGTGCGGTCACCTCCTTCCTGGCTTTGACCAGGGTAAAAATGACCTCTTCCGGAATGCCTTTTTCCCTTAGGATCCGGCGTTCAACCGCCATGCCGTCAAACGCAGCCGCGGTAAGTCTTGGAACAGACATGGTACTTGCTGAAGCAAGTCCCTTCTTAGCGGCAGAGGCCATGAATCCTCTGTGAGCATCTCTTGAAGTTCCGGGTACCAAGTCCTTCTTGGTCAATCCGGAGCCACGAGTATAGTTCTTACTCCTCTACGTCTTATAATTCTCAGTAACTTAGGTATGAGAAGCAGAGGAGGGAACACATACACCGACTGGTACACCCACGGTGTTACCAGAACGTCCACAGCTATTGCCTGAGGGTCTCTTGACCTGGCGCAATACCTGTCCAGTTTT